>NC_048224.1:113410758-113747460 GCF_002007445.2 Ailuropoda melanoleuca | reverse complement strand
CTCCCTCCCTCCCTCCCTCCCTTCCCTTTCCCTTCCCTTCCCTTCTTCCCTCCCTCCCTCCTTTTCTCTTTCTTTCTCTCTTTCTCCCTTTTTCTCTCTCTACCTCCCTCTTCCTCCCCATCCCTTTTTCTTTCTTTCTTTTCTTTTCTTAAAACTGTCTGCCACCTTGTCCTGTCCTGCTGATGCAAGTTTCAAGTCTGCCTTTAGATCTGCTCCACCCATGGAATCTAGCCTCACATACGGTGTTTCCTAGAGCAAGTCCCTAGAGGGCTCCAGGCTTCTGTAGGTCTACTGTTAGCATAGTATAGCCCTGACTCTACAAAGTGCATCATAACTCGTTGGGTCTTTTCCTGGGTGTGCACTTTCAAAGTAGAGTCATACGTGCATGGAATTTCCTGAATGACTCTCAAGGGCTTATAATGACTGCAGCCAAATGTTGAGTTGGGAGAGTTTCCCAGAAAAATATGAGAATATCCATAGTACAAACTGTTGCAAAGCACAAAATGCTTATTTTTATTAGTCACATGTCATAGTTACTGCATCTCCCCCTGTCTCCTGGAATGAGATCTCAAACTGAAGTCTGAAACTAAGCTCACTATGTTTTCCCCACATGTGTTCTTCTTTCTGTACTTCTACCTTCCAGCTAATTTTAGCAGCAGACCCCTAGTCCTACAGATGAGCCGGTCTGATGCACTCCATCCTTTCTCTTGTTTCCTCTAATACAGTGAGTTGCTACATCTGCTTCTCCTGCATTTGCTCTCTTCCTCCCAAGTGACATCCCTCATCATCTCCCATGTGGACTGTTGCAGTGCTATGAATCCCTGCTCAATTTCATTTCCATGGAGCAGCAAATACTTGTGCTACAGCCAGGGTAATCTTCCAAAAACACATTTCAGATCATGCTGTGCTCTTATTTACAACATTGTCAGAGCTTTGTGCTGTTTAAAGAAATACTTTCCAACCCTACAGGCTGGCCTCTGGTTTCCATGTACATCGACCATTCTCCGGTGGCTGTCCTATGTGAGAAGAGCCCATCAAACCAGTCCTATCCTTCTCTGAGCAGACTTGACCTTTCATGCCCTCCTGTACTGTTCCTGTTCATCATTTTGCACTGTTCCTCCCTTTGGATCTTAGCTCCAGCTAGGGATTTGATGCTCAGTAAGCATTTGTTTAATGGCTGAATAAAGTAGTGAATGAACCTATCCTTTCTTCATTAATTATATATTTGTATAAGATGGAGAACCACAAGCTAGGTGTTGATATAAATAGTATGCATTGGATGGCTGAACAATTTTGTCCAAAGGTAGTTGACTGAAGGATCCCTGTGAATCTGAAGGGAAAAGGGGCATTTTTGATAAACTCCCTGTTGCACTTCTCCTCATGCTCTTAGATCTCCATTTTCTCCTTCTTCCAAATTAATAGTTCCAGCTAGACATATGGACGTTCAGCTAACCACTACATTTTCCAGCCTCCCTTGCAGCTAGATATGGCCATATGACTAAGTTCTGGGCAATAATTTGGGGATAGGATTAATGGGTCTATTTTGGGGTATACCCTTAAAATAACCAGAGGTGTGCTCCTTTAGGCTCTTCTCACTTTGCAGATGCCTGAGGAATGGTGCACCTGGAGTGCAAGCTTAGGTCTACAAGTGGGATCTCACAGAAGATGACAGAGATAACTGCCAGCCTTAAATATTCACTGAACCCTGGACTGTGAAGCCTCTAGAGTTTGGGAGCTTAATTATAGCACACTAGCCTGTACCCTAATTAATACACTCTCTTTTTTCCCTAAATATAACCAATTTTTTTCAGGATGATTATGTGCTCAATTAAAATTCATTACCTCCTCAGACCCCCTTGCAACAATAGGTGACTATAAGATCCATTTTGGGCCATGAGATATCACTGGAATATTTCTGGGAGGGGCATCTAGCAAATATTAGTTTCCTGATTAAAAAAGGATAGATTAGACTAGCATATGTCATTTTTTCCCCTTTGTCTTTCATCATTATTTTCCTGCCTGGGAACCATTAATGATGCTATTATTGAAGCCGATTCCCTACTGAAAATTCATAGTCTTCATCTCACAATGGCTAAAAGGTTTTGTGTTTCCTACCTATGACATTCTAGGTTATCAATGTAATGAATGGGCCCACATTTAACTAAAACACTGATTCGTGAATTTGAATTAGGCAAGACTTTGCTCCTGGGAACAACCCTGGACTCACTACCTTGGGGTTTCCAATTATTCAAGGAAAATAAAAACAAACGAAAGAACGAATGATCTTGTAATTGGATTTTTCTCATTTATGGATAAACTTATCCCTAAGTAGTTTAATGGGGGGAAAAAGATTTGGGAAATTGTATTAACCATTGGCTCAAGATGAGGCCTCAATATAATGTAGTTGCTGAAGAATAAAATTGTAAATTTAGGGTACCAAAATAGAAATGCATTCTCCAAACCAAAGAAAACTACTTTTATTGTACTTTCTTCAGGTCAAGACATAAACCATTATTGAAAAGATTAGGTTATGTGAACAGTTTTCACATTAATTTCAATTTCAATAATTCTTCCAAGATTAATAAATATGAGTAAAACCATTAGGAACTTTATAAGAAGTTTCCAGGGCAAAGCTGTTCCCTGTAACACCAGTGAAGAGAGGAAAATGAAAACTGTTCAGCTATAAATCCTCTTTTGAGAAATCATAAAACATTACACCGATGATAAGCACTCCTTACTTTGCTTCTCTCCCATCAGTAACTTCTGATGGGTCTAATTTCAAAATATGTCCTGAAATGGTCCACAGCTCTCCACATCTTCATGTCTACTTCCTAAACCAAACGAGCATCATTGCTGAGCAAGACATCCACAACCTCAGTGGACTCCCTGCTTCCATGCTTGAGCCCTACGTTCTTTATGACCACAGTGCCGAAGTCATCATTTGTAAATGCAAGTCACGTCATATTTGTATTGGTTGCATTATATAATTTGTTATAACAAACCAAACCATTTCAATGGTTTAAGACAATAGAAGTTTATTTCTTGCCTGTGTTCCTAGTTGATGAGAAGCTTTCCTCCAGGCTAATTTCATCCAGTAGCACTGCCAAGCTTGGGGCATCAGAGTCCTCTATTACCAGCAGGAGAAGGAATAGGGAGGGGGGAGGAGGCACAGTCTTCTATTACATTGGCCTGGAAGTGACACAGAGCATTTCTGCTCACATTCCACTGGTGAGAACTGGTCACTGGGCCCACCCAGATGCTCCCGAACGTGGCACTCAAATCTTCTATAGACAAGCATATGGTTGATGTTACAACTAGAAAACCTAATCTAATTATGGCTTACAAAACCTCACATGAATTCAATTCTACTTCTGTCTCCAACATCATTTTGTATTATACTTCCCCAGGCACAATAACCTCCATCCTCATTGATTTCTTTCTGTATCTTGAGCACAGGCTGTTTTCACCTCAGATCCTTTGTCCTTGCTAATCCCTATGCACAGAGGGCTCCTCACAATGTTTGCAAGGCTCTCTCTACATTCAGAGCTCAGCTTAAAATAGCACCTCCTAATGGAGGCCCTTCCTAATCATTTTATGTAAGTAGCCACTCACCTGATCACTTCCAATGATACTATCTTTACAGCATTTATCATAACATGTATTTTATTTATATACTTGTTTATTCTTCCTACCCTTTAAGCACTATGAATGCTAAAACCTTTTATTTATTGTACTCCGCTGTATTCCCACTGCCTGGCACATAATAAATAGGTAACAAAATCTGCTGATTGAATATTATAGTTATAGAATATTGTATGTATGTATGTTATAGGATATTTTAATTTTTCAATTCCTTAAAAGGAAATAATTATTTTTTAAAAGATTTTATTTATTAATTTGAGAGGGAGAGAGCATGAACAGGGGGAATATCAGAGGGAGAGGGACCCTGACATGGGACTTGATTTCAGGACCCTGGGATCATAAGCTGAGCTGAAGGCAGATGCTTAACCAACTGAGTAACCCAGGCACCCCAAAAAGGAAATAATTATTATGAGTTAACATAATTGGGAATTGTGTTCTGATTGATGGATCTAAACCTTTAAGATTTATTCTATGATATAATTAAAATATAGTTAGAGTTCTCATATAAAAAAACATTCTACTAAGTACCATACAGGGCACACAGATAAGTAAATACATCAGCAAACATATACTCATTTAGGTAAGAATTACGACGAGAATAAGAGACACAAATGTTTGAGTAAGTCACAATAAGCCCACTGAAACTAAATGCCGCTCCCAATGAAAGGAAGAAGGACCATAAATGATTGAAGGAACATGGCAAAGTTCTGTGGAGGAGGTACTCTGGGATGGTTTTCAAGGAGAGCTAGAATTTTTTTTTTCCATTAATAGGATTTTATTCTCATCACTTTTCTTTTCTGTC
Organism: Ailuropoda melanoleuca; assembly: GCF_002007445.2. Classification (NCBI taxonomy): domain Eukaryota; kingdom Metazoa; phylum Chordata; class Mammalia; order Carnivora; family Ursidae; genus Ailuropoda; species Ailuropoda melanoleuca. The sequence continues at coordinate 113,743,016 of NC_048224.1, read as the reverse complement.
ACAGGTGACAGAAAGTTCAAAGAATTGTTCTAGTCTTCTGCAGTGCTGTGTATGATTAGACTCATCCTGAGTTTTGGGTTTTTTGTTTGTTTGTTTGTTTTTCTTTTTTTCGGGAGAGCTCCAGTGCAAGCAGGGAAGGGGGGGAGCAGGAAGGAGCAGAGGGAGAGGGAGAGAAGAGAGAATCTTAAGCAGACTCCATGCCCAGCATGGAGCCCATCGCAGGACTCTATCTCATGACCCTGAGATCCCGACCTGAGCCGAAATCAAGGGTCTGATGCCTAACTGAGTAAGTCACCCAGGTGCCCCCAAACTCATCCTATTTCTATGAAAATGTCAGCACACGGCTTGGAGTGAAAGCGTCCATATATTTGATAAAACCTCTCTGACTGGCCAGTCACAGTTAAAGTAAATAAAACCCCACCTGGTATGTCCTGGAGACCTGGGGCACCTCGGGTCTTTTCACTTGGTATTTCCACAGCTGTAAAATAGGCATGACTACAAATCGTGCTCCTTCCCACAGAGGGCTTTTGTGAAATATCATGAGAAAATATTTACAAAACATTTTGAATTTGTGGTTAAAATATTCCCGGAATATCTCAGTGAATACAGACTTTGGGGTTTAAAGATCAAAGAATAAAGTCTGATAAATAATGTATTTCAGTTTTGGCATCTCTCACTCAGCTTTCACATTTCCTGGAATTATTCTCACATTGGGTTTTTCTTTTAAAAACGATTTTTATGATTTTTTTTCTTGAGAAACTATATTACTGGTCTCTTAAATGTTCTGCACACTGTAATTTGTCTTCTGGTAAAATTCTTCAGTGGTGATTGGATTAGGTCCATCTGAGTATTTGACGTCAGCCATACTCTTTATCAGTGGTAGTGGAATGCAAGATGGGGAGAAGATTCCTTACCATCAACTGAGCAGCCAGGCCTCCTGTCTGGGACCAAGTGCATCCCTTTCCTGGGTCTTGATGCTGGTCAGAGCACCCTTCCTCTTCTCAGCCTACCTCCAACCCAGAGCCCTGAAATCCTTCCTGAAATCTCTTTCCATTGCTAACCTCCTCCTCTTCTTGTCATCCCATATTCTAGCCCTGGATATGCCATCAATTTACTCAGCTCTTTTGCCCAATAAAAGCAAAAATATGTCAGTTTTGGTTTTTAATAGCTGACATGAATAAAGATGAAATTAGAAAATGAATAGAAATGGTTAACAAATGCTTGGCAATCTTGGTCTCAGTATAATATTAACTAATAGATCTTAAAATTCAGAGGATCAGTGTATGGTTTCTTCCACCTAAACAACCATGAGGAAACTATGTGCACCCTAATAATCCAGGCAAAGCCATGGGTCTGTTCTTCTGTTACCAAATGCCAAATAGGTTTTTAACCACTGTGCTAGCCTGGCTGTTCCAGGAAGAATCAGACTTGGTTTCTGCGCTCAAAGGAGAACACAGCCTAGTGAGGGGTAAAAGGCACGTTACAAATGCAGCTGAGTGGGAGCCCGACCATTATGTTTCTGGACGGGTTAAGAAAAGATTCCCGGGGAGGTGACAGTTGAAGTAGTTTCATTAGGTGAATATGACTGACAGAGACGAGGAGGTTTGGGGCATAGAACAGCCCAAGCAGAGGATCACCAGAGGCATGGACTTTGAATGCATTTGCGGACTTCTGGGGAATAGTTTTGAGCTGAAGTGCGTTTTGTCTTCAAGAAGACAGAAGGAGGAAAAATTTAATTGCTTTCTGATCAGCTGTACCTACTCTGACTTCTATAGCTTCTCTTTCTCTACAGAGAAGCCTAGTATGCAGTAGCTGTATTATATAACAACACATATGTATATCACATTTTATAGTTATTTAAGTGCTATGGAAAAATAGTTCTTGTCTGATTCTTACAGCAAGTCTGTGAGACAGAGATGATATTATGTATCACAATCATTCAAAGGACGGCCATTGGAGTCCAGTAGGACTGGCCTCAGGTTCGCCCAAGTTGTGGGCATTACTTCATTTCTCTGAGACTCAGATTTTTTTTTTTTTCTATTTGCTTCTCACATGCCTGTGATGTCACACTTCACTTGACAGATCAGATCTCCTCAGTACACTGACATCCCACTTGACTGTAGGAAATTCAAAATAAAAAGAAAATCTCCATTTTAATTTTTGTCATTTTAATAATTTCTATACCTTGTAAAACTACTGTATTTCTGACTGTGTCTATTCTCCCTTGCAATCTGTCCAATGTTGCCTTTATTTTTCAATACTCTTTCCCATGCTTTCCCTCAGCAATATTAACTCATTTTTCCTTTCCTTGTAATATCTCACCATTATTTCCTTTAATTCTTATATTTCTATTTGGTGGTCTTGCTTCACAGTGGTAATTATACCATTAAATTGTTTTATTTATTTATTTATTTATTTATTTATTTATTTATTTATTATTTTTAAAGATTTTATTTATTTATGTGAGACATAGAGACCAGGGGGAGGGGACGAGGGAGAGTGACAAGCAGACTCCCTGTTGAGCCGGGGACCCCCCCCCAACATGCAATGCAGGGCTAGATCCAGGACCGCGAGACCATGACTTGAGCTAAAGTCAGACACTTAACCGACTGAGCCACCCAGGTGCCCCCAAATTATAATTTTTAAAAAAATCAAAGTAAGTTTACGTGTGTTTCATGATATTCTTTAAAAAAATAACATTTATCTACAATTTACTCTGTTGTAGGCACTATTCTAAGCATTTTATAAATAGTATTCATTCTTCGATCATCATAATAACCCCACGTAGTAGGTATTACCTTGAACTCTGTTTTACAAACCGAGGAAGATGAGGCACTGAGATGTGAATTAACTTACTCCCGAGATTTGGAAATAGGCAGTCTGCTTCCAGACTCCATCGTATTAATGGCTAAGCTATGCTGCCTTCCTGGTGGGTACTCTTTGTTATTTATTGTTTACTGTTTCTGTTTTCTTTTTTTTTCTTGTAGTATCTCATTTTTGTTTTTCTTGTTGCACTCATCATTGAAAAGATGCATTTTTCTGGACCACGGACTGTAGGAGTTTCAGACGTGGAGGAGTGGCCCAAGCGGAGTCACCGGCTGTGGCATTTTTGCACATTGGTTCACGTAGCTGCGGCTTCTCCCCAGTCAATGGTATAGGCAGGTGCAAGATAGCGCGAAGACCGTCTTGAACCCCGTGGTCACAAGACAAACTGCTTCCCTGGACATATGGCTGTTCTAGGAGTGATTCTTTATTTAGCTCCCCCCCTTCAGTGTCTCAAAATCAATTCGAGTCCAGGGTCGCTCCTTCTGCCAGCCAGCGCACCCGAATCCCGCGTCGCAAGCGAGGATCTAGATTTAACAACCGGAGCGCACTGCTCAGTCTAAGTTGTCATTTTGCTTTGCTCCCTCTGCGCTCTGCAGAAGCTGGCCCCTGCCTCGTGCTAGGGAAATCACTCCGACGCATTTTCTCTCGGCTTCCTCCCACACAGCCCTGGCTCTGCCCTGCTCGGTCTCCACGGCTTTTGGCAGCCCTTCCACCTATTTTGGGCTCTGGAGATTTGAGCTGTCTCTTACTTTTGCTGAAAATGGAGTTTGCATTTTTGTTTCCCATTCTCCTTGTTGCTTTTGGATGTTCTCCAGCAGGAGAAGGGGGATATGCTAACTGCATGGACCGCATTCAGACCACAAGTGCCCTCTTTACATTTTTATACTTCCATTTCTGCCTCAAAGACCCTTAAATTAAAGTTACTAGACCTCTGACAAGGATGGCTAATAAAATGATTATAAAGTTTTTCATGAATGAACTGCTATTACCGAGAGAATGGAAGAGAGTATTAACACTGCTGGCCTCATTTGATTAGGCTCACGCAGCCAGACTCCATTGAAATCACTTTTTACCCTATTCGCATTGATGAATGTTACTAGTATGCTGTTTACTTCCTCTACCGGATTACAAATGAATGCAATTAAAATTCTAAAGCAAAAAACCAAACCCTCTTGCCCTCATTTAATGCACACCTAAAGCATCTAGATTTTGTACACAGTATCTATTCACGATATGCAGTGATCTAAGATAAAAACGCCGTTCTGTTGAAAGGTTCTTTTGTGGTTATTACTGAATTATTGAAAGCAAAGTATGGTTCTCCTATGTCATTATAATATAGTATGCAAAAAAATGGAAAGTAGAAAAACAAAATATGCTCCTAATTAATAATCCGCTAAACAGACATTTATTTTAAAGTCATTCTATCCATTCTCAAGATATTCCAATGAATTCAGTTTTTAATTGTATATTTTTTGCCCTATGAACGCTTGATTGAAAATCAGAAATCAGTGTCATTTTCTCCTCCAAATTTTAAAACTATCCAGAAAGAAACACTGCTCAGGGCCATGATAAAATTTCAGAAACTCTGTTGAAGCATTCACATTGCAAAGGGGGGAAAAAGAACAATATGTGCACTTCATTGTTCTCTAGACTTTTGGACTTGAAGACTCTTTTCTAATTTCCAGGTAAAAATACTATCCATGTCTGTGTATGAACATTATTTAAAACTTTATATAAATTCCTCTCCATGCTTCATCCCATTTGATTTATATAGGTAGGCTCTACTATTCCATTTCCCTTTTCATTAAGTAGTGACTTCAAAAACTGAAAGAATTTGTAGCAGGAAACAGCTAATTTTAACGATGGTAAATGAAATTGATATTTAAGTTGAAACATGGCCTTCTTCACCTCTGAATCCCCCATAATTCCTCTTCTGCCTTAATTATGGTTTGTCAGGCCTATAATTTGGCTATAATTTGCTTCTCTGAGAAAAGTTTAAGAAATGAATCATTTGTTTTTAATCCTGATTAGTGAGGGTTTTTTTTTCTCTCAATTTTCTCACCTTCTAATTTTTAATACAAATGATGAATCATGAAGTCACTGGGATTTTCCTAAGCACATTTGGCAACCTCATCAAATTTCTTGCCTATAAAAAAGTCTAATTTGGGATTTTTATTACAGGAAGGCATCATTTATGGCTTGAATAAAATATGTGTTTGTGAAACAGATTAAGTGAAGAACTTCTATATGATGTAAATTGAGAAAAGTTTATATTGTTTCATTATGATGTTTTTTTCTTTAATATCCCTTTATCTTATTTTAGATTGATAATTACTGCCATATGTTCATTCTAAAGCTGTCTAAATTTAAATATGAATAAAGTAAAAGTAATGCCTTTTACAATTAGCTTCAGAATTACATGTTATATGATCACCAGATAATGCAGAATATTGTAAGTGCTCTGGTTTAATTTGAAACTTTGAGTGTTAATTTAATGTTAGTAGGTACTCATTGTTCAATGAACGAATGAGTGAATGATGTTAGGATCTAGGAAAAGTAGGGTGACAGCTCATTCTAGTTTTGCCAGGCTTGTCCTGTTTTTCAAACTTAAAGTTCCTTATCCTGGGAAATTCTCAGTACCTGGCAACTTGAATGATTGGTCACTCTGAAAATATAAGTTTACTTTGCATACCTTATGCTTTGTTTTAGAACAAGGGTCAGCAAACTATGGCCCTTGAGCCAATCGACCTATAGCCTGTTCTTGTAAACAAAGTTCTACTGGAATACAGCAATACTCATTCACTTAGGTATTGTTTATCGCTGCTTTCCCACCATAAGGATGAGTTACAATGGATCATACGACCTGCAAAGCCAAAAACCTTACTACTGTTTTCTTTACAGAAAAAAATTTCTGTATTTTTACATTCCATATTTTCATTTATACATTTTATGCAAATAAGAGAGCTTCATTTTAGGAAATTACCTTTGAAAATGTGTAATTAAACTTGGTCAAGTATATTACTTTTGATTTGGGGGTAAAATAAAATATATTCTCCTTTTGTGACCTCCCACCGTATGCCAGCCACTGTGCTAAGTTTTAGAAATAATGTAAAAATAAAGAAGACACTCTGTTCCCTTGGGGAACTCATTCTATAACCAGGGAAACAAGCAGGTAATGCTAGCAAAACATAAATAAAATGTAAATATCTGCAAATGTATTCAGGTGAAATATTTTAGATCATGTAGGGTAATGTTTTAAGATTATGATCTACCTTCTGTTCATTACCTCAAAGCAGAAAGGAGGGAATAGTAGGAATCTTGGCTTTTTCCTATTTTCTTGATTGAAGATTGAGATTTGCACCTGCCTCATAACACTGCAGCAACCACACCATCATGTAAAGCTTTTCTCCAATGTTCTCATGGGCTTTGACGTTAGTGCTCTCTTGACAAAAATGGAACCAGCAGTACCATTCAGGATAAAGTTTAGATTTAAACCAAACTTGAAAAAGATGACACTTAGCAATCAGAGTTACTCAGATCTTATAAGATCTCTTAGGGAAAGCATCTACTCAGAAGAAAAAAGAGGAGAAAGACAGACGGAAAATAAGTTGATCCAGATCAGAGAAATAATGAATGAAACAAATCTTGAAAAACAAAGACTTATTAAAATCTTACTTCATAGTATTCTTTGAATCTGGGGTTCGGCTACGTCTGAGTCCTATGTCTGTATATTTTAGCGATGTGAACAACTAAGTCCCATTTTCTACTTATGTCCATTTCAGTTGATGTTTCTGTCACTTGCAATACATAAATCTCAACCCATATATAATGCTTCTCAAAAATTTCCCCTGAAATTGCAGAGGAAAATAAAAATGAATATGTGGCAGCTTGAAAATATATCCCAGAGAAGCACAAAGTATGTATACAAATTCTTTCAAATCTCCCATTTTTTTCTTAAGCTTAGTGGGAATTTTGCATCATTCCCCATAAGATCCGTGTTTTTCTTTTTTTAGAAAAAAAAAAGAATGCACACTGCAGAAAGAAAGCAAATAATAAGCATGTTCTACATGTCTCTTTACATAAAATTTAATAAAAACATTTTGCAGTTAGTAATATTATTGCCATTTTACATATGAGGAACCTGAGGCTTTGTGAGAGTAAGAGGTTTATTCAAGGTCACAGAGCTGTAGATTAAAACAACAGTATTTAAATCCAGATCAAAGTTTAACGCCAAATCTTAACTATTGTTCTGAGTCTCTATAATATCATGGACCAGAAAGGACAGAACTGAGGTGGCAGCAGAATCAAGATGTGCTAATCGATGCGTCAAGTTCATCTCCAGGGAACACAGGGTTAAGTGCATGAAGAACAACAAAAACAACCTCTTCGATGTGAGTATCTACTATGCATCAGGAACAGTGAACTAAAAGGAGTGAAGGGAAAACTGGAAATGCTTGAAAGGAACTACCAAGGTAACAAAGCAATATGACCTTGTGCAAAAGATCAGCTTCTGCTATATGGTGCTCATCCCAACATTCCAGTAAGCACTGTGGGACCGCTCAACTGACATGGTGTGTTGGATTACAGAAAACAATGTGAAGGGGGCTCCTGGGTGGCTCAAGACGTTAAGTGTCTGCTTTCAGCTCAGGATCCTGAGTTCCTAGAATCCAGCCCCACATCGGGCTCCCTGCTCAGAGGGGAGTCGGCTTCTCCCTAGCCCCCGACCCACCCCTGGCTTGTGCTATCTCTCTCTTGCTCACTCTTTCTTTCAAATAAATAAATAAATAAATATATTTTTTTTAAAGGAAACAATGTGATGGAATGGGTAATGCAAGAGAACTACAGAAAGTAGAGGGTGAAATAAAGGGCACCACCTTGGGAGACCAAATAGCCCTTCCCCCCTTCTCAGCACAGGTGCTGGCAGTGGAAAATTAGTGCTGGAGACCCTGACTAGGAGAACTTCCGGCTCCATTTCATAGCTATTTCAACTTTGATTATTAGTTGTCTATCCTGGAACCTGTGACTCACTGGCTGAGCATCAGTAATAACAATTATCAGGTATGTTTTTAACATAGAAATATGTTTTTTTTAAATTACCTTGCCTGAAACTAAATTTATTACATAAGGATAGCACACAGTTTTGGAAAGGTACATCCAAAAAAACCTTGATATATTAATATATTTTGTACATACCTACATATACTTTGTGGCCCATTTTTTTAAGAATAAAATATTTGTGGGGCGCCTGGGTAGTTCAGTTGTTAAGTATCCAACTCTTGATTTTAGCTGGGGTCTCAGGGCTGCAGGATTGAGCCTGCCTGGGGCCCCACACTCAGCGGGGGTCTGCTTGCCCCTCTCCCTCTGCCCCTCCCCCTGCTCTCACACACTCTCTCTCTAATAAATAAATAAATCTTTTAAAAAATTATATAAAAAAAGAAAAAAATATTTGTGTATCTACATGGCAAAAGAGACATGAAAAGTTAGTTATTATTCAGTTAATAATCTGGAAGTGATGAAGACGAGAAAACTCAAATTCCGCATGGATTTTTTTTCTATTTTGCGAAGGGGGAAGGGATAAGTAGAATTTCATTTTGTTCATTCACACTACAACAGCAAACATTGGGTGGTACTCTACAGTCAATACAACTCCTACCCAAGTTATCCCATTTAATTCTCAGAACAGCCCCTAAAGTAGAACGTATCATAATCCTTTGAGAGAAAAGGAAATTAAGACCCAGGCAATTTAAGTGACCTACAGGAGGTCATACTGATGGTAAAGTTGAAGTGACAACTGAAGCCTAGTTTCCTGGACTGAATTCCTTCCTTTTCCATCCCATCATCACTTCCCTTCAATTGATACAATGTGAAATCGGCATGGGTAGAATTTCTAAATAAACAAGCTAACCAACAAAAGCCCAAGATGCTGCAGTGAACTGGAGAGGGCAGATATTTGTTTGAGGTCCTGACTTCAATTTTTTTTTTTTGGATAAATACCCAGGAGTGGGATTGCCAGATTATATGGTAGTTCTATTTTTAACTTTTTAAACTATCCTCTAGAGTGACTGCCCCATTTTACATTCCCACTGCTAGCATTTAAACATTCCCGCATTCCAATTTCTCTGCATCTTCGCCAACACTTGTTATTATCTTTTATTTTTAAATTTTTAAATTTTTATTTATTTATTTTAAAGACTTTTCAAATTTATTTGAGAGAGAGAGAACACAGAGGGAGAGGGAGGGAGAAAAGCAGACTCCCCGCTGAGCAGAGAGCCTGATGTGGGGCTCGATCCCAGGACTCTAGATCAAGACAGAAGCCAAAGGCAGACATTTAACTGACTGAGCCACCCAGGCACCCCTGTTTGTTATATTTTAGTTAGGGCTCCACACCCAGCATGGAGCCCAGTGTGAGGCTTGAACTCATGACCCTGAGATTAAAAGCTGAGCTGAGATCAAGAGTCAGATGCTCAACTGACTGAGCCACCCATATGCCCCATATTACCTTTTATTTTTTAATAAAGACCATCCCACCAGGTATGAGGTGATATCTCATTGTGGTTTTGACTTGCATTTCTCTAATAATTAGTAATGTTGGATATCTTTATGTATACCTATTGGCAATTTGTATGCTTTCCTTGGAGAAATGTCTACTCAAGTCTTTTGCCTATTTTTTAATCAAGTTATTTGCTTTTTTGCTTTTGAGTTGTAGGAGTTCCTTGTATAGTTAAGATATTAACTCCTTATCAGATATATGGCATTTTTCACTGTCATGTCCAATGCAGCCTTGTTTATAATAGCTAAGAGGAGGAAACAAACTAAATATCCATCAGTAGATGAATGAATAAAGAAAATGTATGTCTATATCTCACAGACAAGTATTATTCAACCATAAAAAAGGAAATCTTGTCATATGCTACAACATGGATGAAACTAGCCCACATTATGCTAAGTGAAATAAACCAGTCACAGAAGGACAAATGCTGCACGATTCCATTTATATGAGGTATCTAAATTGTTAAACTCACTGAAGCGGAAAGGAGAATGGTGGTTGCCAGAGACACGGAGGGGAGAATTGTTGTTCGACAAGTATAAAGTTTCAGCCATGTAAGATGAAAAAGTTCTAGAGAACTGCTTATAGTTAACATTGGGTTTATAGTTAACAATACTGTACTGTATATTTAAAAATTTGTTAAGAGGGTAGACCTCATGTTATGTGGGTTTTTTTAACCACAATAAACAAACAAACAAGATAAAGGAAGGGATGGGAGTTCTGAAATATAATATCTAGGGGCACCTGGGTGGCTCAGTTGGTGAAGCGTCTGCCTTCGGCTCAGGTCTCCTGGGATCGAGCCCTGCATTAGGCTCCCTGCTCAGCCGGGAGTCTGCTTCTCCCTCTCCCCCAGCTCATGTGCGCACTCTTCCTCTCTCTCTCTCTCTCAAATAAATAAATAAAATATTTTTAAAAAATAAAATCTAGTCAACACGTTAGTAGACTATTTCTGAATACAAATCCACTGCAGAGGACGATTCCGATTATCACTCAGGTCCAGTCTTTGTTCCACTGACAGGCAGTTGGGATGATGATGCAGGAGACCACGTGGTGAGAGCTGGGCCTAGAAGTGACCAGCAGTGGGATCCAGGCCATTAATACTCACGCCCCCTCCCATCGGCCATCCCAGCGGGGCAGATTTGGCGGCTCCTTTCCTGTTCATCTCTACACCCTCAGAGTTAGCTGCCCTAAATTCACCTCTTTTTCTTGGGGGGGGGGACTGTCACATTATGACTTTCTTAAAATGAGTTAGGAGGTAAGCTTTTTCTGTCTTTTCTTTCTTCCTTCCTTTTCTTTTTTTCTCCTTTTTTTTTGATTGACAGTCAAGGAGATCTCTGGTTTATGAGCATAAACTCCGTTACATTTTCAGCTACAAATGACTGGCTCTCTTAGGAAATACAGATGGACAGAACTCGGAGTCTGGAGAATCTGATGGAAAATCTGATGAAGAAGGTGTGGACCTAGCCAATGGAAAGCATTTTGGTGGGTCTAATGATTTTGGGAAAATCTCTGCAAGGCTGGAACATTTTGCCACACATAAGTGGTTATTTCCTTAGCCTCTTCTGCATTCACTGAGAGTTCTGTGTAGCTGGTCAGGGAGTGAGAGAACTGAAAAATAGTCCCAATATGGGTTTGTCAGGAAAGATATTTCAATTTAGGTTTTTCAAATGAATTGTGTGTAACAAAGCCTGTATTTCTTTTTCATTTCAAATGAAATCTGCCTCCCTCATTCTGGTTCACTTAACTCTTGGAAACATAGCTTAATATGTTCAGAAAGCCCTTTGAGGGAGCACTGTAAAGGCATTCACCACCGCGCCCCCCCCTCCATAGAAGCAGGAAATCTTGTTCTGCCAAATGCAAATGAGCTCAGACTCCAAAAGGCAAAGTTTCAAAATGCAGAATGCTACAGTATTTAAGGCAGCATGCCCAGCACAAATGATATCTGGGGGTCTAAGAAACTAGTCATTGCAACATATTTAAAATTTGCCATTTCAGAAATACTAATGTGTGCAGAACATCTTAGGTTTATGTTAATGAGTGAGAATACCTTGCTTTCATCTTTATGGTGGCTTTAGAACCTCTCGGCGTTCTACAGAGCCCCCCCACACACCCCGTTTCTAGAGTTGTCTATGTTCTGTTTTGGAATAGAAAGGCCTCTCTTGGATTCACACGTCATAGCTGATCTAAAGTGATGCAGAATTGGCTCTGCTGGAAGAAAATAGAAGCTGGTTTACTAAGAGCTACTGCTATCCCTGCAAGGGTTAATGAAGCCAGGTCCAAAGATGTTGGGCAACCCCTGAAATAGGAGAATAAATGTGACACACTCAGACTATCAGTAGCAAATATTTGAGCTTATCAAATAACGGAGGAAGTAGTTTAGTTACAAATAAACCAATCTCTCATAAAACAAGTTTTCACACAGGGTCATTTCATTGAGCTGGAGACAGCTAGAGGCCACTTGTAGGCAGAACTCCCACTCTGTGTACACTGGGTAACAGCCCCTCATGATTAATGGACAGCCAGGGGGAGGCTGTGTCCCGCAGCTCCGCTGAGAAATGGAGCTGGGCTGCATATCAGCAGCCCAGCCATAAACAGCATCTCAGGATTATTGCGAGGAAGTGACTCATCCTCTGGGAACATAGCTGGATTTGTGCTCTCTGTCCCTCACCACCCGCCTTCTTTCTCTCGCTCGCGCTCCCTTTTTTTCCCTGTATAGCAGAGACCATCGTGTCCTAGAAACTATAGTAGATGTCACTGCTTGGCACTTGCTGTGCAAAGAGAGGACAAGTATGTGGGTGTGAGGGGGAGGTGGAATGCTACTCTTAAAGTAACAGGGACTGTGCTGGCTGGGGCTCTGTTGAGGCTGTTTTCTACAGCCTTTGAGATTAGTTTGTTGAAGGCATCTAATTTGGATTCCAGAAAAAGCACAAACACTGTGTGAGGGTAGACCAAAAAAAAAAAAAAAAAAAAAAATTAGAGGTCCTTCTCTCAAAGTAAAATTCTCATTGAGATTCAGAAGAAATAAAAAATATCCTGGCACAATTTGATTAATTTAGCATGTAAAAAGAAAAAGATAGAAAGCTGCCAACTCCTGGGTATGTGAATGCCATCTCTACCAAAACAGAAATATGCATATTTCTATATATGATATCATGGAAAGTTTGTTTTATTCCCCCAAAGATTGTAAAAATAAAACATATAGATTCTATGAAATACAGAAATAGAAATATAAAACTGAACAAATTCGACCATGATACCACCATTCGAAGGCAACCATTATGAACACTTTGGTTTATTTTCTTCCAGTCTTCTTCCAACATATTTAAAAATAGACTTTTGAGACCTTAACCATATGTAGAATTTTAGTTTACTATTTTCAGCCAACATTTATCATATTATTCAATCTTTCCTTATACAGAAGTTTAAAGCTGCAAAATATTAATTTTGCAATTTTAATTAACAGGGCAAATTTTGGAATAGGGACAGGTTCACGCTAAAAGCAATAGTTGGCTGCTCTATTTTTGATATGTATTTATTTGTTAAAAATTATACTTAATCTGTTCCTAATAAAAACTGAAAGGGAAATTCTATGCTATTATTCTTATGGTTAACTCATTCACTTTTATATTGAAAATAAATATTCTGGCAATTGAATTTTCCACAGAACTAGAAAAGAATTAGTCCCGATCCCTTAGCCTTATAATGTACTTAACCCTACTAATGCTCTTTCCAAGAAGTACATGAGCCCTTACTGATTAACTACCTTTAGATGTCAAGATGAATTTAAAAGTGAAGGCATGACATTTACATTTGCCCACTTCCCCTCCCACTCCCTACAGTACCTGCGTTTTAGATGCATTTTGTTTATGTGGGACATCTGGAACTACTTTTGATGACCATTATCTTTTCTGGGTTCCTGGACAAATGTCCTCCTAATCGGCCCCGGAGCCATTATACATTCTGAACAGTAACTCCACTGTGTCTCACCAACAATGCCTCTGCCTTTCTCTTATTTAACCCAGAATAAAAGTTATGCTGTGAGTGTTTGCATAGAAATATGGCACTGAATTCACTTAAAATATTAAACATGCCTTCAATACAAGGTAGGGCCTTTCTCTGGTCCCAAAACAATGCCCACTCAGGGTTGAAACATTGTGGTAGCACCGTCCATGGGGGTGGGAGCCCACGGAGGCTACTGCCTGCTTCCAAAGCATGGCACGCAGCTTGTTTCCAAGGAGAGTTCTTTAAATTGACCTTACATTTGACACCTATGAGGCTTATATTAAACGATGGAAAATAGCTGCCTATAGAATAAAATCCAGGCTTACCTAGATTTTTTCTTGCTCCAGAATAGATATAATTTAGAAGCTTTTTGTAGTTTTGAAAGCTGTTTCTCTTTGCCGAAACCACACCAAATGTTAACAGGCTTCCATACATTTAGTCAGAACTTATTGAGAAAGCAAATCCCAAATGTTGAGGCATATTGTACATGCAAAGCACTAAGTTTTAGCTTCGCATCTCAAGGATTTTCTTTTAAGTTAATGACAGCTCTAAGTTATAGGGAGGTCTGCAAGATAAAGAAACCAATAACTCAGACTGTGAATTTGAAGAGGTATTAATACCTCTCTGCCTTTTTTCCCCCAAAATCATTTGCTGCTAGTAAAAACACTTACATTGAATAGCCACTGTATGAAGATGGAAGTAAATGACCATTTATTGAGCACATACTATGTGCCAAGCTTTACTTACACTTAAATATTTAAATCTTACAATAATTCTTTTGGGTAGGTATTGCTATCCTAATTTTATCAACTAACAAACCAGAGGTGTAATTAGTAAAGTCTGAAAGGTCAGTCATCTCAAATTTGATCAATCACAAAGGAGATTTATTCACTTTTTAACAGATACAGGTGCTTTTTGTCACTTACCACACAATATTGAAAGATAAAATTAGAAAGTGAAATCCAGTCAGAGGGAGAATTCTCAAAGAAATTCTAGAGGTATATTTATCTAAAGATACAATATTGATTTCTTCTGAAACTTCAAAATTGGGATTTTTCATAGCTCCTAGGGACTGTGAAACTGTCCTATTATAGAATGAGCAAAGAAAGCCAAGGAGTAAGTGAGAATATAATGTTAGCACCGAAATCATGTTCCCATCAACCCACAATTTGAGGCTCCCATCCGTCTTATTTTCTTTATCCTAATGAATGAAGACTCGCTTCCCCGTGTCCCCTGTGATTGTTCTCACTCTTTCTGGGTCATCTGACCCAATTCTATTTCTGCATGTTTAAACCCTATTTCCATCAGTAAAGCAGAAGATTTGAAGAATCTTGGAAAGGAGGTAAAAGAAGTAAAACTTGGGGCAAGAACGCAGTGTGAGTCATGACAGCAGCTTCTCTTTCTTGAAGGCTTACTCTGTGGTCAAGTAGGTGCCAGGTGCCTTGCCTATAATTCTCACAGCAATGCTGGTGGCAAGTATCCAACTCTTCTTATTTCGAGCTTGACGTTCAGAGAGGTTAAAAAACATGCCAAAGATAATAGCGAGGGTGCCAGAATTGTTACTTAAACTCAGATCTGACTCCAAAATTTTTGTTGGTTTTTTTTAATAATTGATCATATTATTCTCTAATAGTTTTAGTGATTTTCTAGTACTCTCATTTATCATAATTTAGAGGCAAGTATTGGCAAATAAAAAACTGAAAGGACTCAAATATATCATATCTAAAAGTTTATCAAAGGACTGGATTTTGGAGGAGTGCACATGTGCCTTCTTCTGTAGATCTTGAGGACGAGCTAAGACAATCATTATTCTCTTTTGGATGTGTAAGAGCTAAGGCAGAGGTACCGACTAGCACTTTCTCAAATCCCTTTGGTCACTGTAAATGTGTATTCTGCACTGACTGTCTCTTCCATAAAGCATGACTAGTGCAGTTATTTGAAGGAATAAAAGTGCTTGATGACAGTTAATATAGAATTCTTCACACAATCCCATTTCTCCTAAGATTCCTGATGAAAGCTGCCTCAAAACTAGTAGAGGATACAGCAGGAAGAGTGTCAGCTGGCCATTAGAGAACTACTTACTCTCATTGGTTGGGTTCTATTGGCTTCCTCTACTCTCAGTATTTCCCGAGATGATATGAAAGCCTTGAGAGGGCATCCTAAATGAAACACACTCTGGGGTTGTCAAGAGTCAGGAATATTTCTGTATTTTTTCATATCAGATTTGCATATGTTATACCTTGCACTTGATATAAGTCATCCTTCAAATAAAAGAGCTATTACTGAATACTCTGGTGCTTTCCAGATTGATATGCAACAATAATGCTTGTCTACATCTTTTGAATTGGACCGACTCAACTTCAGTATATATACACACTTTTATTATAGGAATAATTTTTGCAAATATTAATTCATTTAAATTGTTTCCCTTAAGTAAAATTTCTTTGGCACAGTTTCAAGGCTGAACTGTAGCCTTTCACTTCATGATGGGGTGGGACAGACACCTGATCCTGTAACAAAGCAATGCACTCGAGAGGCTGGTCTGGTGGCAAGCAAGGCTAGGAATTGCTAAATCTCTTGAGCAGACCCTGCTTCACCTAATTCCTTCTATGGCACTCCTCTGCACACGCGCACACACTAGTCTTAACATTTCAACGATAACAGGAAGATCTCCATCCCTGGGTCTTCCAGATTTGTAAAGAAAATTTCTACATTTACTGTTAAGGCTTAGCCTAGAGGAGGGAGACATGCGGAAGGAGGGTAGTAGTGCGAAAGGGAAAAGCTATCCTTTTCATTCCAGGGGATTATGGGAAGAGAAGAAGAAACATTAGCCTTTGGAAATATATTTGTATTCTCTAATATTTTCATTTTTTTATTAGCATCCGGTCCTTACTGTTGAAAATGCATCATTTGCAGGGCACCAGGGTGGCTCAGTCAGTGAAGCATCCATCTCTTGGTTTTGGCTCAGGTCATGATTTCAAGGTTATGAGATGGAGGCCCAAGTGTGGCTCACACAGGGTGTGAAGCCTGCTTGAGAGTCTCCCTCTCCCTTTCCCTCTGTCCCTCCCCCCTCAAAAAAGAAGAAAATGTATTATTTGAGATGGCAGTCATTAAGCAAGAGCTGTGACGGTTCTCTCTACTTCATGTGGCGAAGAGAGAACAATGCAAGGAGAGGGCAAACACGCACAGCAAGTAGCCTGGTGTGCTCACCCAGCACTCACAGATGCAGTTGCTTTTACATTCTCCCTGGGAGACCTTCCGATGGTTATTAACAGGTACTGATGGACTTGAACATCTTGGGGTTCACTCTAACCCCTGGCCATCCAGAGAAAACTGATGAGATTATCAGAACAAATGAATTTCTGAAACTGTTTTATGTACCCAGCTCATTGCCAAAATGAGTCCCAGCCTGAACCCTCCAGCGGATTTTCTGAATCCACTGGCATAGCAGTGGTGCCCCACGGGCTGGAACCTATCGTTCTCAACCCTGGCTGTGAGTTTTGCCAGCCACCAGAGTCCAGACCCAAACTGAGACCAATTAAACCAGCATCTCCAGAGGGTGGGGCCCTGGCACCAATATGTCTAAAAGTCTCCCCAGTGATTATAATTGTCCAGCTAGGACTGAGAATGACTTGGTTTGGTCCAAATTACTATTATTCAAGAGCAGCGGGCAATTTTCATTCATTGACCTCATACCTGAGTCAGCTACACTAAATTGTCTTTCTTATGGCTCAAGAAGATAATATTTTAAGTACAAAAGGATATTTCTTTTATAGAAGATATAGTGTCCATTGATTTCATGTTAAAGGAGATCAAGGATGAAAAAAAGCACAAACTGAGGTAAAATGAGTATTGCTCTGATTTGACACACATGCTCTGATATTTGTAAGGTAGGACTAAAACTGGGATTCTCAACCTGGGCACTATTGACATGTTGGGCCAGATAATTCTTTTTTAGGGGGAAGGCTGTTCCTGTACATTGTAAGAAGCTTAGTATCATTCCTGACTCTCTCTCACTAGATGCCAATAGCACCTCCCCCCACCCCCCGCCATTGTGACAAACAAAAATATCTCCAGACAATAGAACAACATCACAGGGATCCAGACACTTGCTTATAAGAGGGGGAGGTAGGAAAAGGCGAAAGTAGGCAGACGCTAATCCTGGGGGTTAATCCATTACAGTCAAAACCGCTGTCAAGATAAGTACAATTTCCAGTCTAGCCATCCTTGACAGCTACTTCCTTTTCTCTTTCATTGTGACAGTCACTGGTTTTAAGGAATGCAACTGTCTGTAACTCAAGAAAGTGAGGTGTCAAACTGGGGGCTGTTTAGAACTCCAGGTATGGTCTGGAAGGAAGACTTTAAGATGTAGTAGAATTAACAACAGCTCTGGGTTTTCATTATTTCCCTCTAACTTACTCTTTTTAGATGACAAGTGTGGGCAAAATTAAAACCAATCTGGCTCTAGTCATTTCTGGACACTACAAAACATATTTCATCATTAGAGATTTAGCCCATTTAGGAAAGTAAGCTGTTTAAGCTCAATTTATGGGAAATGCATCAGCAAGAAGATAGGAATCTTGCGGTAAAAATTTCAACGAGTATATTGTATATGAAGGCAAACAATCCCTTTTCAGTATAGGTAACTTCTATCTTGGGATATTAAAATTCCAAGTTGAAAATATACTAGGGTAGTCTCTTATAAAATATTCTGTGGAGTAGCTGCAATGTAATATCACATGCAAACATAGACGGTTGGGAGAGACTTAAGAGGTCAACTGGTACAAAATACAATTCAAGCAAGATCAAAATATACCCACAGTTGTGTGATCCATGATTCTCATTGTGAATGTCAAAACTGCTCTCTACTTTTGGGGGCATAAAGGATGCCCCCCTCTAATCTGACTAAAAATACTCAAGTAAGCTTTGTAGCTATGTGGAAAAAGAAGCCATTAGATTTTAGCATATTCCACAGCTTTAGAGATAAACAAAGAAACAAATAAGAAATTGCTCTTTTCCAGTAGCCTGAAGAAATCTGCAGGCCTTTTCTTTTTTTTTTTTTAAGATTTCATTTGTTTGTTTATTTATTTATTCGACAGAGAGTGAGAGAGATAGAGCACGAGAGCGGGGAGGGTCAGAGGGAGAAGCAGACTCCCCGTTGAGCAGGGAGCCCCATGTGGGGCTCCGTTCTGGGACTCTGGGATCATGACCTGAGCAGACACTTAACCAACTGAGCCACACAGGCGCCCCTGCAGGCTTTTGCTAATGGAAAAGCCCAAAAGAGGACTATCCTACTCTGACAAAGAATTTAGATGTACTCCCTGGGTTCTGAGCCCACCTTTCATCTTTTCTTCTCTCTTCAAATAGTATCAGGACACTTTCATTTTCTCTGTATGCTGGCCTCCTTCCAGCTCTATAAAGAAGATGGAAATCTATCCAGACTCTTGATGAACTATGAGACCCATGAGTTGCTCTGCTTGGCATTTTCACAGTGTTAGGCAAAGAATGGTCTAAGATTTTTTTAGGGAAGAGGGTGAGAGATCCCTCTTTTTTTTTTTTTTTTTTTTTTTTTTTGTCCTGACATATAAGGACCCTTAGTTTAGGCATATGTATCCTGCAAACATGTTTTTTTTTACTTCAAATTCAGTATGCTGATATTTGTACATGTTTGAAGGTTACCATTTTTCATGGTCAGACATTTCTTAGTTTATAGATTTGTTACTCGTTGCTATTAAAAGCAGTGTGTAAGCGTCCTTTGCCATATTACCTTAGCGCTTCAATATAAAGCCATAAAATTATTGAGTACAATAAAATGTCTAAACAAAGAAATCTCTCCTAATGTGATTTTATCATGTCTCTGAAATTAAATTCGACATACTTAATCTTAGAAGGATACTTGGATCTGGTTTTTCTGTCATTTACGTTTTTCTTTTTTAGTAAAGCACTTCAAAGGTAAAATGAGTTTAAAAAAT
Organism: Ailuropoda melanoleuca; assembly: GCF_002007445.2. NCBI lineage: Eukaryota > Metazoa > Chordata > Mammalia > Carnivora > Ursidae > Ailuropoda > Ailuropoda melanoleuca. Next base: position 113,723,669 of record NC_048224.1, on the reverse strand, counting down.
GAGTGAAAAATCAGTACATCTTAAGGCACGTTGGGTTTCTAAAGTTTGCCAAACTCTCAGTTAAAAGCAGTGAGTCTCACAGGGGAGTAAGGAACTCCAAATACCAAGCACTGAAAGCTAATTTGGTTAATCAGATAAACCTTAGGAAGACTCTGGACATTCCAGAAATATTGTCTGGAAACGATCTCAATTTACTAAATTCCCAAGCACTAAAATGTTTGGGCATACTCCTTCCGGGATTTCTGCTGATTGCGTTTTCATTCACAGTGACATGTTTCTTACATCTGTCTTCACATCGCAAACACAGCCTCCTTTCCAGCATTCACACAATTGTGAGTCTCTGAGTTGACGTTCCTTGGGCCAAGGAAAAGGTCTTCCAGTAATGAGATCTAGGGGACCAAGAAGCTTCTCTGAGGTAGACACATGGTGGGGCTTGGGTGCTGCCATGTCACTCAGAGGCCGTACTGTGCCACCAAGGCTACAATCCATGATTCACTTGGGCCCTGCTCAGGATTTATGACTGAAAAAGCTGGGGAAGTTTCTTCTTTCCCTCCTCACATTCCTCCCTTTCCCCCTTCCTTCCCTTCTTAAAGGGAGAGGCAGTAGAGACAGTGGGTAGGAACTTGGACTTTGGAGTTAGGCTGCCTGATTTGAACTCACTCTACCACTTGCCAGCTGTTTAGTCTTCTGCAAATTATTTAACTTCTCCCTGACAGCGTTTGTTCATCTGTAAAACCTATCTCCCAGAAGGTTGTTGTAAGGATTAAATGAGTTAATATATATAAACTCTATGGCACTATCTAGCATCAAGAAAGTACTCACTGGAAAAAAACAAATAAATGAAAGAAAGAGGTGGGGGTGGTGGTTCCTGTTGTATGGATCTCTGACACTTGGGACGGTCTGGGTACATGGCCAATACAATCTCCACTTTATATCACCCAGGTTCAAGCCCTAGAGAGGTTGATGAACACTTCTGATGGCTGTTTTCAATTTCCCAGGAGAGAAAATACAATTGGCCCCAACTTGTGCTGGGGATCCTCCACAAAACTGAGCCTCTGTAACCTGGAGGCTGAGGTCTTTCACTACATAGGAAGTTTTAGGGATCCACTCTGCTTGGAGATAGTTCTTAGCAAAGGGGGGCATGACTGAACAGGTTCCTCAAAAAGTGCTTGCTGTATACTATCTTAGTCTGCTAGGGCCTCCATAACAAAACCCCACAGACTAGGTGGGTTAAACAACAGAAGCCTATTTTCTCACAGTTCTGGAGGCTGAAGTCTAAGATTAAGGCGCTGGCAAGCCTTTCCTGAGGCTTCTCTCTGGCTGGCAGATGACCGCCTTCTTGCAGTATCCTCACATGGCCTTTTTTTTTTTTTTCCTGTGCCTGAGCATTCCTGGTTTCCCTTCCTCTTGTTGTAAGGACGCGGGTCCTATTCGATTAGGGCTCCACCCTTATGACCTCTGTTAACCTAAATTACTTCCTAAAGGGCCTATCTCTAAATACTGTTACATATGAGGGCGCCTGGGAGGCTCAGTTGGTTAAGCGTCTGCCTTTGGCTCAGGTCATGATCCCAAGGTCCTGGGATCGAGTCCTGCCATTGGGCTCCTGGCTCAGCGGGGAGCCTGCTTCTCCCTCTGCTTGCTATTCCCCCCGTGTGCATGCGCACTCTCTGTCAAATAAATAAATAAAATCTTTAAAAAATTAAATATAGTTACATATGGATTAGGGTTTCACCTTATGAGTTTTGGGGGGTGGGAGAGGACACAATTCAGTCCCTAACATTTATCTTAGAAAGATAACTTTTGTGAGGTTCCTGTCTTGGACACTGGTAAAAAACAGATTTTTCTGGCCCTTTACTTAAATTTTAATCTTAAATCCTTAGATGATCATCATACGAGGAAGTGATGGGCCAGTGGGTAAAAATTCTCTTCAAGCTTCTTATTAAAGGTGACTTAGAAAAAAAATAAAAATAAAATAAAGACATGCTGCTAGGGACACCTGGCTGGCTCCATCAGAAAAGTGTGAGACCCTTGATCTCAGGATCCTGAGTTCAAGTGCCACCTTGGGTGTAGAGTACATAAATACATACATACATATGTACGTACTTAAAAAAAAAAGGTGAGTTAATAGCGTGGAAGATTTCTAATAACTATATTAGAAAGTTGTTGCTGAAACTGGTCAGTATAGGGCACAGAATGGATATTGTTTAAACATGTACTTGATTAACTTAGTGATTAAAATTATGTGTCTATATAACCCATATTTTTATAAATAATTAATTTGCAGAGATTTAAAAATGTTTTTGTGCTTTAGATGTTGATACCATAAGGGCTTTGATCCAAGCTACAGACTCAATGGGAATGAATGTACAAAGGTACATCCCCCTCCCAAGCTTTTCTTATCTAGCTGCTCAAAACTCTCCCAATAATTTTTCGTTTATCTGAAGATAAAAGCCTACATGCCATTATTATGTTGCGAAAGTTGTCTACTCTCCAGGTCATTATATTAAAATTAGGAGGACTTTTTTTTTCCCCAAATGGAATAAAATCTCCTCTAAGCAACAAATAAGACAAATGCTATTAATTTAGGTAGAAAGTTACACAGAAAGAGACCAGATGAGTAAATTCTGAATTCCTATAAAAGTTATTTCTTTTTTGGAAATACTTTTTTCTTCAAACCATAATTGATACTGTCTCCTTGGAAACAATCCTGAGACTAGTAGGGTTACTGAAAACCACGTAGTTTAAACTTAAATTATAGTAATGTGTTGCCTCTTCCTATTAATGCCACTTGTGCTAGTAAACAACTTGAGTACATTCCTATCATGCTGTAGGCTAAATCCAATGAAAAGATGCTCCAAGTCAGAAACGTGAGCTGAGAAGGATGTGTGCACATTTCTCAGTGCAAAGTAACACATGGACATTTTGATTTCACTCATTGGTTTCTAGGGCTAGGTTAATGCAGCTCTGTGGCCATGAGACAAAGTCAGCTTCCCGAGCTTGCAAAAGTGTGTGGGAGATTCAATAAGTTCATACCATTAGGCTTGATTGGAAAGAGACAATTTTTCTCTCACACGAAATTCCAACACTTCCTTTGGCCACTACTAGAAACAGCGCTTACAGAATTTATTTGAATTTAACAACTCCCTCTCTTTCATTATAGTATGGAAGGCACTGTCCTAGGAATCTTGGGGACAAGAAGGTAAAATAAAGTTGGCCTCAAGAGAGTCACCGTTTTCAGTATGAGAAATCCAAACTGACTTCACTACTTAATTCAATGTAATGTATTATATTGGAAATGCAACAATCACCTGGAAGTGCAAAATGAGACAAATTCGTAGACGAGAGAGATGTGTAGACACAACAAACCCACTGCTTGGTGTCCACTGCTGGGTGTCCATGCCTCTGTCCCAGCACAGAAACCTCAGCAGCAGGGAGTAATGCCAGTGGCTTTCCACCAAAGCTCGTGAGTGGCTTTGGGATGATCAAGTGGGAGGAAGGGAGAAAGGCATTTGACACAGGAAGTCGGTATTAACTTTGCTATGAACAAAAAGCTTCATTTTGTCTTAATTTTTTTGCTACCTAGAGGCTGATATTCTTGGAAGCAAAAAGATTTGGCTTTCTGGTTGTGTTTTTGGGTGGGAGCTTAAACCTATGGAATATGACAACGCTCTGGTTGACAATAGAATGGTTAACAAAGAAATCCCTGATGTTAAAGTAAATTTATTAAATGTGAGTTCCTCTATTTCTCAGATAATTAAAGCATTACTTATGGCAAACAAGTTTATTTATTAGCCCGTGTTTACTTTATGAAATTGTATTTTGCATATATTATAATTGAATATACACAGCAAACTGTTTTTTGGCATAGCCACAAGAAACTTGGAGTTTAAATGCTCCTTTTTCTACTAACAAAGTGTATGCTGGAAGTTACTGTTTTCTGAGGGCCATGTTTTATTTAATGTTGGAATTTAGATATCAGTTTAGATCATTAATCTAATACTAACTTAATTTTTTCACAAGTGCCTCTGACTTAGCAAATTCACTGGTCACCATGATTTGATTTGGAAGCTCTGGAAATGGGGGTGATATCTTTGCAAAGTCATGGTGATGGAATAAGAGCTGGCTAAGCCTGGCCATTCATTCATAATTTCTTGAAATATGCTGAAGAGTCTGAAATTGAAATGGCATGGATGATGACAAATATGTATGACATAAATATTTGGTGGCAGGACTACCTGAAATATATTTACTCAGAAACTAACGAAGATAGATCCCAAGTTGCAGTTTCTTCAAGTTACTATATCTGCCCAATCAACAGGAACCAGACATCGTGTGAAGAAACTCTAAGACCCCCCCCCCCCCCCCCCCCTTTCTGAACTGTCTTCTCAATCTGTTTACCAAAGGAGATGTTGCTCCTCTTATCATTCTGACCCTTCACCTGGAGGCTTGATTCTTCCTCTCCTTACTTGGTCATCCAGTCTCAAGGCCCAGTTCTCTAACTATTGTCTTGGTTCCTTCGGCAATAATTCTGTTTCTTCATTCCTACTCAGTACTGCTTCAGGAAACATCTCAATTTGCCACAATATACAGAAATTAACAAACATGCCTTCAGTATTTTTCATTCATATTTACATAAGGGCTAGGCATCTTTTTAGTATATCAGGTCTTGAGCTTTTGTTTCTGTGGCAGTTTAGAAGAGTAAATTTGAGAACATAAATGGAGCTCATCCATTAAGAGCCAAATACCATTAATAATCAGATAGGTTGAGCACACGGTGTCTCTCAAGCTGAGACCAATATCAAACACTGATTTTTTAAAAAGAGTTTTTATTAGAGTTTTCGATATATAAAAGGATTTAAAATGCGGGCAACCCCATTTAAAAAAATAATTTAAAAAAATTAACCCATGTCATCTTGTGATCATTTTCTAGTTTTAGCCTGTGGTTATGATAAAGTATAGAAAGGAGTTGGCTACTTAGTGTCATGTAGAAATATAAAATCTCATGTTACTTGAGCGCATCTGATATGCTAACTTTGACTTAAACATTTTGACTGTGTCAAAGGATTTTTCTGAATTCCCTGAAAAGAAAAATCAGCCAAATATCTATGACTATTAAACATCTATGACCACCTATTACTTTTCTGAACTCCCAAAATACTTCCTTTGTACCTTTATTACAATACTTACCAATTTATTCCTTGTATTATGGCTCTTTGTATTTTAGTTTCCCCAACAGCCTGTAAACACTTTGAAGTCATGATATATACCTAATCTATCTTTGAACGCCCCGTAACATCTATCCCCGAAGTCAATAAGTGTTTATGGAATGGATGAACAAATAAGAATAACAGACAATCTTATTTTTATGTCAGCATTCCGGAACTAAAACTGACAAATTCATATTGGCACGTAACAGATTTTAGAAGCAAAGTTCTATGCACATGGGGGTCAAGAAGAGTAATGCACATTCCTGAATGAATGAAGGATAACTGATGACTTCAAAGCCACCAGCAGACCATTTACTTTATCTGGGATCAAGGACTCTGCATGGATAAAAGGCAAAGGAAGTCCTACTCCTTGAAAACAAATGTTTTCTTAAAATAGAGGTTTGCTCTCTAAAGCTCCTTTAATTCCTTGGGTTCAGCCCTATGAAATCACTCTCCTTGAAGTTTAATCATCCCCAAACCCATAATAATAATTTGGGGAAAGATAAATCACCATAGAAAACATAGAATATGGTAGAATGTAAGTCTAGCATTAGGGAGATTTGACCGGGTTATAAAACTCATCCATGGAAACACTGTGCTTAGAATTGGTGTGAATTCGCTCACTTCGACACCTGCTTAATAGTACCAACAGGACAGAGAGAGGCCTTTGCACAAAACAATGGGCAGCCATATTTCCTAAATTGGTTAAATTAAAGCAGGTGTTTTCATACATATAATGTTTGAGGTTGTAATTTTTTGTTTGTTTTTATGTTTGTGTTAAGAAAAGAGACATTGGAGGAAAATAGACAAATACGTGCTTTGCTCAGGAAAAGAAATTTGGAGACCGGTGAAGAGTAGAAATACTTAATCTCTGATCAGTGACATTCTTTCGGACTCTCATTACACTGACCTTGTCTCCCTTTTTTGCCTCAGGTCTGGCAGCTGTAGCAGGGATTGCGGTTTTTACGAAAAGTAGATTTTTTTTTTTCTTTTTAAAGGTCCATGTATCTACAAATGTGAAACTTTAGAATTTCAAACTATGATAAAAATTTTTATCACTTTATAGGTTTTGATTTAATTTATTTTAGAAGCTTCACCATTCTTTTGATAGTAGCTGACAGATCCAATCCTGTTCCCATATGCTTTCTGCTATTTAAAAAGAAACAGTACACAATTGCCTCCGAGAAGCCCCATGTGTTTCCAAAGTGTGAATCTGAAAACTATCCATCTGGTCATGCTGGCATCTTTCTAAATAGTATGTGATTGAAAGAAATGTATTCAACATTTTGCAACTCTTTGGCCAAATGAGGAAGATAATAAGGTAAAGGAGACCTTTTTTTTTTTTTTTTTCATTTCCATTTCTTGAAAATCAAGTCTGTTCCTTCAGCCCGGAATACCTCAACCACCCTTCCACCTGGATGGACCCAGTCATCCATCAAGACCCAAGTCCCGTGCTGTTTCCTTGGTGAATTCTCTTGTAACCCCACCTCTGCACTGTTTGTACAACTCTATTCAGACTGGTATAAAAATGTTTATTTACTTTGATTAAGATGATTTCTTTAAATATTGCCTCTCCTATAATCTGTGAGCTCCTACAATGGAAGGCAGATGGTCTCCAATGCAATTCAGTACAACAAAATATTATTACCACAGTCCAGACACTAGTCTAGAGTTGGCAGAAACAGTCCTGAATAAGTAGAGATCATTTTTGCTCCCTAAAAAATTACTATCTAACTGGGAAGAAAAAATTGGGCAACTAATTACAGTTAAAGTTGATGCTTAGTGGGGCGATAACTACATCTGGAAACTTCACGTAGACTAAAATAAATTTGGAAGTCTTTTAATGTTGCTATTATTAATACTTTTGTATGACAAACATTCAGATCAATTTTCTAGATTTGTGGAAGCTTTGGAGGGATCAATACTACTTCACATTTCTTGTGAAAATGTTGAACAGTCACTGAATTATAGGCTAAGCCTAGTGCTAGGTTTTACAGCTATATTACTTTTTTCGTAAAAAGATTTTATTTATTTGAGACAGAGAGAGAGCACTAGCTGGGGCAGAGGGAGAGGGAGAAGCAGCTTCCCTGCTAAGCAGGAAGCGTGATGCGGGGCTCAATCTCAGGACCTTGGGATCAGGACTTGAGCCGAAGGCAGATGCTTAACCGACTGAGCCAACCAGGTGCCCCTTATACCGATATTACTTTGTGATGCTTTTGTAAACCCTCTATGCTGAAGCTACTTTGTCTTTTTCAAACTTAAATTAATCCTAAAAGTAAGACTTTGTTTCAGATTTTTTAAGACAGAGATAAATTATATTGAATCATTATAGTTTCAAGTATATAATATTAAAATATATCTACATGTTAATTAAGTAGAAATAATAACTTTATGGTAAACTAAGAAACCAGGGCATCTTGCCACAAAACATCAAGGGTAAGATGACTTCCTATTTATCGATCACGTTGAAATGTGTAACTGGATCAATTGTTAGGAAGAACAATCATTAAAAAAAAAAAAGGCCTTCAGATTTTGGTTAGATTTACTGTCACAGAATTCAGTTCATTAAAAATTATAGTCTGTCTCTGCCCTAAATGGGGACACCTTGATTGTGGTTCCTACTAGAGACTAAAATTCTCGAGGACAGCCATCATCTCTACTTCTTTTTTTTTTTTTTTAAGATTTTATTTATTTATTTACTTATTTGACAGAGATAGAGACAGCCAGCGAGAGAGGGAACATAAGCGGGGGAGTGGGAGAGGAAGAAGCAGGCTCATAGCAGAGGAGCCTGACATGGGGCTCGATCCCATAACGCCGGGATCACGCCCCGAGCCGAAGGCAGACGCTTAACCGCTGTGCCACCCAGGCGCCCCACTACTTCTTTTGAACTTCATCACAGCCTCCAGACCAGAACATTACACCAAATGAAACTTGGTCAAAGTGAAATAAATCAACTTTGACCTTCTCTTCGTAGTATTCAAATGCAATAAACTCAATTAACATACATTCTTTTATCCATACAGGCATCCACCGCCCTATCCAAACTCTATAACAGGGCTCTTTTGTTCTATAAACTCTGGATCTATCTCCAAGTACTAACACTTCAAACTAGAAAAGTACTGAAGAATATAGATTTCAGGCCCTCTTTGGAAAGCTAGTTTCTGTGCACTGTTGCTAGGAAGAAACTGCCTACTCTTCAGGAGAGATGGGGAAAGGGGGGTGTTTTACAAGATTAATATGGGAGAAGCTTACAAGATGTGCTGGAAGGGAGAGAAACAAGATTGCAATGGCAGAAAGCGCTGGTACTGAAAAAGTTAAAGTTTAATTTCTTGCGAAAGGAAACATTTACTTTTTCAATTTTTGAAAAGCTGTATGTTACAAATAAATTGGAAATCCAAATTATTGTCCAACAATATTGAGTATATTTGCTACTCTGTTTCAAGAAAGCTTTGCCGAAAGTTGTGTGATCTTCAAGTTAGTGTAATGAAGAAGAAAACCCCTTGAAAATCTCTCATTTTGTCAGGACTGGGCTGAGGGCAGATGACTCACAGTATGAATTCAAGTTAAATCATTTAACCTTTTTTTCTTATTCAACCCATCTGGGAAGCTGAATACAAGCACTTCACTAGGAAACAGATGGTGCTCCAAAGCTAAATTTTCCCAGATTAAAAAAGGAGAAGAAAAATGTGTTATAAGCACTAAAGGAACCAAACATGGAAAAAGACCAGGGATTAAAAGGAAAAGAGCTATAAACTGGATCAAGACTTTTCCTCTGTAAAAAAATAATGTAATACTTAAAAAATCAGTCCTGTGAGATGACCTGGGGACAAAGTTAGCAAAATGTTTCCCAAGCACCATATGTGTAAAGGTGGTCACGGTTAATAGTATGTATGAAAAGTACACTGCTCTTTGCTGGCATAGAAAGAATTATGTGTTCATTTATCTATCTGTCTCAGAAAAGGAACATGATTACCTTACAGAACTTTTGGGTTATCCATTTGACATCTATAAAGTTAAACACTAATAAAAACATTTCTTGAGAAAATCGATGGGATTCATCTGATTATAGCTCTGATGAAATTTAACACTAGTTGACAAATGAAAAAAAATTTCCAGCATGTTGTAGAATAACTGTTTTCTAATCTATTTTATATACATATTTATTTATTTGTTTATTTATTTATTTATTTATTTATTGCTTATATATGTATATATATTGCTTGAAAGAAAGGCAAGCCATTGCCCTTTGCTAACTTTGGATGATTATAATGTTATTGTGCAAAAAAGTGTATTAAGTTCAAATGTGCTTACATGCCAATATTTAAATCTGTCGTATTTTATGGAAGAAGAAACGTCCTATTGTAGCTAAACTAAGGCTATACTGATGAATAAAGTAGAACATAACAGAAAGTATCTATACTTTCTTATTTCCTGACTCGTTGTGAAAAAGTTGGAGGTCATTAGCTTACTATTTAAAAGATGTAGTTCATAGATGAGGCTGTGTATGAAACCTGGGAATTTCACATTGTGGACTTCCAGATGCCACCGTATAAAAACCCAGACTGGGGGCGCCTGGGTGGCACAGCGGTTTAAGCGTCTGCCTTCGGCTCAGGGCGTGATCCCGGCGTTGTCGGATCGAGCCCCACATCAGGCTCCTCTGCTGTGAGCCTGCTTCTTCCTCTCCCACTCCCCCTGCTTGTGTTCCCTCTCTCGCTGGCCGTCTCTATCTCTGTCAAATAAATAAAATCTTNAAAAAAAAACCCAGACTGGACTTTGAGTCTGGGACTGCCTCCAAAGGAGGTTCCGTTGTGGGGGAGGCAAACGGTGCTTTCCTAGCCCAGTACAACCTTTCTTTGATTAATTCTCAAAATCCTGTTTATAAAGCCAGAGACAAACATGTACATATTTTTTCCTCAAAGAATCACTTTTTTATTGGATTTAGGTCGTACTCCTATTACTGAGAAATATAGATGAGGCATGGCTAAATGGCTACGAAGCAGTGAAAATTGAAAGGCAAACACTTCTGGTTTTAAGAAAAGAGAGTTCCATATGTCTCTTACTCTAATTTCCTATTGGGAAAAGATAAAAAGCATTGACTATCATTATGGCTTTTATCTTTTTTAAAGATTTTACTTATTTATTTATTTCAGACAGAGAGAGAGAGAGAGAGAGAGAGAGAGCATAAGCAGGGGGAGCGTCAGGCAGAGGGAGAAGCAGGTTCCTCGATGAGCAGGGAGCCAGATGCAGAGCTTGATCCCAGGACTCAGAGATCATGACCTGAGCTGAAGGGAGACGCTTAACTACTGAGCCACTGAGGTGCCCCTCATTATGGCTTTTAATGTCCACAATAATGAATGTCCAGATAAAGATAAATTCTCCAGTTTAACACAGCCCTTGTTCAAGGCAGCAAATGCATCCTTGGGAATGCTTGCATAAGTAAATCTAATATAAACCCATTCAATCTCTTGAGACTTCCAAACCAATCTGTGGGTTCCTCCATTATTCTTTTTTGATGACACATATTCAATTATATTTATAATGTATGTATTCTAAAAGTATATATTCAATATGTTTGGATATTAGTCAAATATATTCATGCATACATATATACATTCTGACTACATTTGCATAATTATTTTCCCTTAATAGTAAAAATATTTTTCCAAAGAAGATGTACAAATGGCCAACAGGCACATGAAAAGATGCTCAACATCACTAGTCATCAAAAAAATGCAAATCAAAACCACAATTAGATATTATCTCACACATGTCAGATTGGCTAGAACCAAAAAGACAAAAAAATAACAAGTGTTGGTGAGGATGTAGGAAAAAACCCCTCATACCTGGCTGGTGGGAATGCAAACTGGTGTAGCCACTATGGAAAACAGCATGGAGGTTCCTCAAAAATTAAAAATAGAAGTACCACATGATCCAGCAATTCCACTTCCGGGTGTTTTTTGGAAGAAAATAAAAACATCAATTTGAAAAGACTTTATGTATCCCAACGTTCACTGAGACACTACGTACAATAGCCAAAGCATGGAAGCAACCAAAGTGTCTGTCAATGGATGAATGAGTAAAGAAGACGTGGTATCAATACACACACATACACACACACACACACACGCACACACACTAGAATATGACTCAGCCATAAAAAGGAATGAAATCCCANCACACACACACACACACACACACGCACACACACTAGAATATGACTCAGCCATAAAAAGGAATGAAATCCCACCATTTGCGACAACATGGATGGACTAGAGGGTATTATACTAAGTGAAATAAGTCAGACAGAGAAGACAAATACTGTGTAATTTCACTTACATGTGGAATCTAAAAAAACCAAGCAAATGAATAAACAAAACAGAAACAGAAACAGACTCACAGATACAAAAAAAAAAAAAACTGTATCAGAGTAGGGAGAGGTTGAAGAATGGGTGAAAGAGAAGGAGCTTAAGAGATACAAACTTCCAGTTGTAAAATAAATAAGTCATGGGTATGTAATGTACAGCATAGGGAATACAGTCAATAATACTGTAATAATTTTGTGTAGTATTAGATGCTAACAAGACCTATTGTAGACATCATTTTGTAATGTATAAATACTGAATTAACTAAGATGTACCCCTGAAACTAATAGGAAATATTGCATGTCAATTATACTTCATAAAATTAGTAAAATTAGAAGAAAATTAAAAAGTAAAAACAAAGGTAAACCATTTATATGAAGAATTCAAATTCCCAAGTAATATTGAACTTATGATTCAGTTATATTTGGAGAAAAAAGAGCTTACGTGCCAATTTCGAAAGGATTCTTTGCAAATATATGCCTGTCTCTGTACACAGACCTCCAAAGATTTGTACTGGCTCCTTGGCCTGTAAGAGTTTCTCATAGAAGAGATTCAGTGGGACTTTAAGGTGGTTTATAAAGGAAAATGTCTGGAAAGTGTAGGACCAGCATGCTGCTCCTGGTATATCATATCCAGCCAGTTCCCGAGGCTCTGGGTAGCACTAGCCAATGCTGCCTTCCATGGAGAGCCTTGGCCCTTTTAGGTGACACATAGTGACTTTTCCATCATTTTCTTTAGAGTACCTACTTTCATATAATGTCCTTTCTAATCTGAATATCACTACCTCAGTAACTAGTAGTGAAGTTTTCTCCCTTTCTTTCCCCACACTGATCCTGAGGCATGCCATTTGGGCTCCATGTAGGTCAAGAATCATTTATAATCCATCACTATAACCAGAAGCAAGTCAAAGCTCCAAACGCATTGGGTAAGTAGTCAGGCTCACTTAAGAATGGTGTGTTTACATTTATATATTGATGGTCCATAATGGAATATATGCCGAGTATAAGCTCATATAAACACTTGAAATCATTTCTACTTTCTTCATAAATCTACCGTAAAATCTAGCATAAAAGCATCTTTGTTGCTGTGTCTATGATTAATGTTAAAAATGACTAATGCGGTCTGTTGTTATCATTTCTCTCTGAGGATCAATTCTCTCTATACACAAATCACACATTCTATTTCCCTTCTTCGTTGTACAGCAAGAAGTGCAGCCAAAGTGGATGTAATCCGAACACATCACCAACTCTAAATGGTGGCGTCAAGTCTGATGTGTTCCATAGTTGCACTAAGCTTACAAGTCCCAGTGGTTGGAAAGGATCTCCAAATATGTAACAGATTTAGAAGGAAGGTGGCAACATCTGTTTAAATGAGAATCCTCTAGATTATTGTCGAATCTCAAATTTTATTTCAATTCCGCCGTAGTATAATGTCATTTAAGTTACATCATTTTATTTTTTATTTTTTTAAAAGATTTTATTTATTTATTTGAGAGGGAGAGAGAGGAAACAAGCAAGTGAGAAAGAGAGACAGCATGAGCACGGAGAGGGAGCAGCAGAGGGAGAGGGAGAAACAGACCCCCTGCTGAGCAGGGAGCCCAGATATGGCTCTCAATCCCAGGACCCCGGGATCATGACCTGAGCCGAAGGCAGCCACTTAACCGACTGAGCCACCCAGGCGCCCCTAAGTTACATCATTTTAAAACAGATAACCAAACTTATAGCCACTCACATGGCTGACGGCTGTATCAAATGAGAAAGCATGCATCGTCAGAGTTATTCAGAAAATTGCTGATAGCATACTCTCAGCACACCGTGAAGAAACGGAAAAGAAACAAAATTTTTGTATACCTTCTATTTTCTAGGCACTATGTTAATAGCTTTTGTTTTATCATCTCATTTAATTTTCTAAACACTCTCTCACATAGGTATCATTATACCTATTATACAGATGAGTAAACTAAGGCACAGTAAGTTTAAATGACCCAATCTCCGGTCTGTATAGATCCAAACCCCATTCTCTTTCCACTATATTGTATCATTTTCCCCAAGAAAGAGAAAACTTACCTTTATATATTCCTCAACACTTTTAGACCTCTTAAAGACAAATATTTTTATCTTGATTTACAAAAGCTCCTACTGCTACAGGACTTCAACAGTCCTCTTCAGTTCCGTGTGGTTTGTTAAGGAACATTGGGATTCCCAGGATTAGTGCTTGCAAGCTTGGAATTTCCACTCAGAGCTTAGAGGAAGAAACAGTACAGATGTCCTTGTCTTTTTTTTTTTTTTAATGTTCCTTAAATAAAATGAAATTTCTATTTTTTGATATGTTGCTTATTTTTATATGTGTGCTGATAATAATTTTAAATTTCTAATATTATTCTTACATCACTATCTTGTTTGAGTTTTTAAGTGCAACTTTTGATTAAATTTGTTCTCTTAATTATTATGTGTCAAAAGAAAAGGCATCCAGGTTTCCAACAATCTGGCTCATTTGACTTCGGTTTTTTTGCCTTTTCTCTTCTTAAAGTTTTCTTTTCCCAAGCACAACGTTAAGAAAACCTTGACTTGCTTTGAAATTTTCAACAAAATGGCTAAAAGTCATATAGTGTTATTTATTTTCTTATTAAAGCTTTCATAAACAATATTTCTCAACATCTAATGCAATCCTATGAATAATTATTGAATCATAAAAGATGGGAACAGTCTAATCTGAACTAGACTTGTTTAGAAGTTGACCACATCAAAAAAACACATCTAAGAATTAAAGCAGGGGCGCCTGAGTGGCTCAGTCGATTAAGCGACCAACTCTTGGTTTTGGTTCAGGTCATGATCTCAGGGTCGCAAGACTGAGCCCCTCATCACGCTCTGTGCTTGGCATGGAGTCTGCTTAAACTCTCTCTCCCTCTGCACCCTCCTCTGCTCACACACACACACACACACACACACACACACACTCTCTCTCTCTCTTTCTCTCTCTCTCTCAAATAAATAAATCTTTTAAAAAAAGGATTAAAGCATCTCTGATGGTTTCTCCGACAACAATTTAAGTGATTTGTAAATAATTTGTGTATTAATCACATTTAAAATCAATATCATCCAGGGTTTTCTAATCTAGTCCTGGAACTACTCAGTGTCATTAAGGGTTCTGTGGAAATAAGTTTTGGGGAAGTTCTCAATACTCCATTGATCTCTCAGAGTTTCATATTGTACATCTATTCATCTATTTAATAGCAACTCTGAGAAAATCTGCTGTAAAGTAACTATTTAATTTGTTTTGGTCATGAAATTCTTCTTTGGCTTGTTAACTTTGCCTCTAACTACTGCTTCTTAGAACAGGCATTGGGAAATTTTGGTGTAAACATTTGCAAGTGGAAAGATTTTTTATAGGCTGTAAAGTTTTAAATGCTCATTAATTAATTTTGTAGATAAACAAAAGAAGAAATAGGATATACGTGATTAAAAGAGAAAGAATACCTAAAATTTAAACCTTTGACTTTGAGCTCATTACTCTAATTAATTATCCCTTAGTAAAAAAACTGGTAGCATTCAACTGCATTTTCCAATAGTTATTTTTGTTTTTTGGCAAATAAGTAACACTGAGTTTTCAGACCAAGATGACCCCCTAGATCTTGATTATTCTCTAGCGCAAGCAGGTTAAACTCTTTGGAAAGGTCTGTAAGGGCTCCTTATCATTTGAACATCAAGATTTAAATCATTAAGGGGCACCTGGGTGGCTCAGTCAGTTAAGCATCAGACTCTTGATTTCAGCTCTGGTCATGATCTCAGGGTTGTGAAATGGAGCCCTGAGGTGGGAGAAACAGGTGAGGAGGATCAAAATGTACAAAATTATAAAATAATTAAGTCACGGGGATGTAACACACAGCAGGGTACCTATAGTTAACAATATGGTAGCGTGTACAGGAAAGGTGCTAGAGAGAGTAGATCTTAAAAGTCATCACCACAAGAAAAAAATTGTAACTATGTATGGGGAGAAATGTTAACTTATTGTGGAGGTCATTCGGCAATATATACAAATATTGAATTGTCATGTTACACATCTGAAACCAGTGTAATGTTATATGTCAATTATATGCCACATAATGTTATATGTCAATAAGAAAAAAATTTCATCTGTTTTTAAAAAGGCTTATGTCTTGGGTCATTTTTGCAAATTCAGCTATGTAAAAGAAATAATCCGGCCAATCGGAAATGTAGTCTCTGCCTCAGAACTCTTGATCATTTTGCCCTCAATACAATCCCGTACAGTGAAACTAAGAGGTAAGACTTATGTTGATATTTTTGGCTATATGAAGCTAAGTCAGGCCTCACAGAGAGCAAATAAAGATAATTTTCAACTATTAAGTTTAGAAAAGAGATGTTATCTAAACATACTCTCAAACAACAATGGGATTTAACATGGAAGGTGAGGATTACACTGCAGTTCTGGGGATAATATCCTTTAAGCTAAGAGGGAATTACTTACTACCATTTTCCTTGGTATGAATGCATTAGGAAAAAACCAAAATAAGATAATCACGTAATGTGGACAATGATCTGATTAAACGCTTATGTGATTCACAGTGTCAGATGTGTGATTCTGGGCATGGCGCATGGTGGGATTATCAGTGGAATTTTGTGAAAAGTTTTAAACTTCTTGTAGATGATTCGGAGGTCTAGAAATACAATGTTGGTAAAAATTAAAATGTCAGGCCATGTTTGGCATGTGGCATGAAACGGAACAGTCTTCTTGAGTGACGTCTAGAAAGTCATTTATATATTCATCCAAACTTGCTTTGGATAAATTTGCCATATTTCCTTTATGTAGTGTTCTGGATGATTGGTTTAGTAGTGAAAAAAATACATGAATTGTTTAAAATAATTTTTTCATGATCCAAATCATGACCAGATCTACAGCTATTAATGTTTCTCATTTTGCATCATCTTATTCACCCCCAAGGCATTCACTGTCTCTACTTTCTTTTAGGCACTCGTTCCCAACAACTTGTCAGTTTGTTGTCCTGAATGTCCTACAAGGCTTACATATCTCCATCTTAGAATATCCATACTGAGGTCATGGTTTGTTCTTACAAACTCCTTTCTGTTTCTGGAGTCTCTATCTCAGTGAATGGTGTGAACGCCCATCCAGTTCCCAAGCTGGAATACCCTTTCTCTTTCACCCAGCCCTGCATCCCAGTGCAACACGCTGCCCACCCTCTCTCACAAACGTTTCCAGACTCAGACTCTACTGACTATTGGAATTGCCATGCTCACCTCAGCATGCCATCACTCTTGTGTTAAAACCTCCACTGGCTCCTTAAGACTAGATCTTAGCTGTTCTCAACACGAACATGACAATTATGTCATGTGATAAAAGTGTTATCTATTACTATCTATTACGAATACTACTGTAGTAATAACATCGCAAAATATGAAAGTATTAAACCAACATATTGCATACCTCAAACCTAAACAATGTCATATGCAAATTATATCTCAATTTGAAAACAACAACACACCACCACCACCACCACCACCACCAACAGAAAACTCTCACTGGCTCCATGTAATGTTGTATTAGTTTTCTATGGCTGCCATGACAAATAATCACAAACTAAGTAGATTAAAACAACCACATAAATGGTTACCTTTCGGTTTTGTAGGCCAGAAGTCTGACACACAGGTCACACTGGGTGAAAATCAAGGTGTTAGCCAGGCTATGTTCCTTCCTTTAGACTCAAGGGGAGAATCAGTTTCCCGCTCATCTGACTTGTTGGCAGAATTCTGTTTCTTGTGGTTCTAGGACCAATGTCTTCATTTCCTTGCTAACTGTGGCCCTGAGGTTTGTTCTCAGCAGCCAGAGGCTGCCCACATTCTTTGGTTTGTGGCTCCCTTCCTCCATCCTCCAAGCCAGCAACGTGTGGCTGGACCCTTCCCAAGTTGCCTCTCTCTGACCATTCTTCTGTCTCTCTTTGACCTAACTGACAGGCGTTCAGCTTTTAATGACTCATGTGATTAGATTGGAGGAATCTAGGATAATCTGGGATAATCTCTCCCATCTCAAGATCCTTAATTTTAATCACATGCGCAAAGTCCCCTTTGCCATATAAGGTCACATACTCACAGGTTTGGGATTAGGACAAAAACATCTTTGGAACCCATTAGTCCGACTTCACAGGTGTGTTGAAGTTTTAGGAAAGCTAATAAGTAAATTCTTCTTTCAGAACAGAAAGCAAATGAGAGAAAAAGAACAGGAGTCAGAAAGTTTGCAGGACATAGAAATGTCAGCTTTACTGGTGATACATGTGACTTTAGGTCCATAGCAAATGGCTTTTCTATTACTTCATCCCTGAATTAGACAGGTTTTCCCACCCAGCCACTGGCCAGAGCCTCGGATGGAGCGTGTACCTCTGAGCAGACCTGTGGAGGAGCAGTGCGCTGGAACAGGGCATGTTCAGTTCCATCCCCAAAGTC
The DNA here is from genome assembly GCF_002007445.2 of Ailuropoda melanoleuca. Classification (NCBI taxonomy): domain Eukaryota; kingdom Metazoa; phylum Chordata; class Mammalia; order Carnivora; family Ursidae; genus Ailuropoda; species Ailuropoda melanoleuca. Next base: position 113,705,627 of record NC_048224.1, on the reverse strand, counting down.
ACCTTTCCCTGATGAACACGCTTCTGGCGAGGAGTGTGAAAGGGGTAGGGAGACAGGACAAGGCAAGTTCTTCTCCATGAAAACATGACAGAAGGAGAACTAAAAGTGTCCCTCATCACAGTCTACTGACTGAATCCACACTTTAAATACCATATCTTTCAGAGTCAACTCCCACCCACTATTTTATCTCCCGTCACTGCCCCTCTTGAACCCTGCATTCTAGCACCTGGGTCTCCTCACTCTTCGCAAATATACCAATTCCCTGCTTTCCTATTTGCCATCTTCTCTACCCAGACGATCTCTCCAGCCTTTGTCATAAACTCTTACTCATTCTTTAAAGGCAACATCACATGTCTCCTCTGAACACAGCTCTGTAGCTCGCTCCAGACTCCCTTTTCTTGAGGTCATACCTCCTCATGGGTTTTCAGTGTCTCACACAGTGGTTGGATTTGGGGCATAATGGAATCTCATTAAATGTTTTTGAATGAACGAACATCATGTTTTGAATAAAATTTATTCAAGAATTTCTCTGTTTGCCTTTCTGCCTTCCTCTGGACGGAAGGGATTATGTCTTATTCATCTTTTTAGCCCCAGCCCTGTCTCTATGCCTGATATATAAAATGATCTGCATAAACTTTTCCTGAAAGAATATGTAAATTAATGATTTATTTAGTTCTGTCCAAAGCAGAATATATTATTGGAGATGTCTGTATAACTATTTATGGATTCTCTGGTGTATTAGTTGCTATTTTTAAAGAGAACTTTTGATATATAAATCAAGAGCCCTTCTTGTGGTCAACAAAGTCAAAGGGGCCTGTCAGAGAACATTCTCTGACCTGATTACCAAACATACTTTCCTGGCTTGTTCCCTTGTTTTGTTTTGATTTTATAGCCGGCATAACTACATACGTAATACTACACTAATGTCATGCTATATCATGTTATGTATATTATATTATGTGATATATTGGTTTATTTTCTTTCTCCCCATCTATACTATAAGCCCCATAAGAACAGTGATTTTGTTTTATTCAATAGCTCAAACAGTGCCTGCTATATAATAGGCATTAATTAATCTTGTTCAATGAATGAGATACAGTGGAATGAGAGAAAAAATAAGACTTTGAAATCAGAGAAGACTGGGTTAAAAATCATAGTTCCCTGATTTTCCTAGCTGTTTGGCCTGAAGCAAATCATTTAACATTTAATAATGTTAAATTCTTGCATGGTTGGTGGGATATTGGCAATAATATATGTAAAATACCTGGCACACACTAAGTGTTCAAGAAATGGTGGCTATAATTATGTCAATTGCTTTTATAGTTAAGGACACTATGCTAAAATTATTAATGAAGATTAGTTTCTTTCCTGCTGACCAAGTATATCTTTGTGCAGCTCCTAACAGGGAATGAAATGAAATTCTAGGGTGCATACTTGATTGCTATCAGCAAAATCAAATATCTTTAATGGAGTATCATAATACCCACCAAACTTATTAAGAATACTATGAAAGGATATTAAATACTCCCAAGCAAGAAATATGTCAACGTCATCCAAAAAGCTCTCCAAGTTTTCTGTTCAACCCCTGGAACACGGGGCCAAGATGGCAGTTATAAGGCACCCTGCCCTCTGTAAAACCAAAATGACTTTTTGGGCATATACAGGCTGATTCATTTAAACCAAAAAAGAGAAAGAAAAGAAAGCCCAGCCTTTCAATTTCCAGAATGCTTTGTTGCATTTGCATTTACTCTAGATTTTACAGTAAACTCAATTATAGCTTAAAGTTAGATAATAATATAGAACTTTTTTATGTTAACTTATCTTGATTATTTTTAAAGTAATCATTATTTTATATCTGGTAGCTTATGGATTTCAATGGAATTTTGTGCCCATTGTGTCTGTAGGATTGGAAAACACGTACTGTGCACAACGGTTACCTCATCTTGATTAAACATGTATCATCCTATAAAAAAAAAAAGGCTAGTTTTCACTCTGTGTGGTTAAAGAAGTTGTGGCCCAATGCAATCTTGACTCTCTCATAGCTATAAGAATCAAAATCTGGTTGGTAAATGATGCAATGGAAAGTATATAGCTTTTAGAAAAGTTTGATTCAGCTCAGATCTGCAGCTGGCTGTGTGTCCTTGGCAATTCTCCAAGCCCTAGCTTCCTCCCCTGTAAAATGGGATTATTAGTCTCACACAAGGCTATTGCCAACATTCAAATGAAAAACCTGTACGTGTGGTAATCTTTAAATGGAGGTACTCTATACATTTTTAATATCATGGGATTAGAGCATAAGTCTCTGACAGTTTAGTGGTCTTTTAATACATTTCCATGTTTTCCATGTGAAGCAAATAACAAACAAACAAAACCCCCAAAACATGCGATATGCCATTTCTCTGCTTTGTTTTCTCCTCCTGTGACTGAGTGGTGTTGTGTTCCTGAACCACTTTTAACCAGCATGCTCTACCTGCTTTACTGAGTCATAACTCATTTATTCATTCAACAGATATTTATTAAGTACCTATTAAGGGCCAGACACTGTATTAGGCATTAGACCTGCATTATTGAATGAAACAAGCAAGGCTTTTACTCTCTTGAGAAAGACAAAAACCCACAAAATTGAACAATAAAGCAAAACAAAATAGTAGGTATTTGGATGAGGATTTGAGCTATAATGAAAATAAAACAGGGTGATGTGTTACCGAGTTACTCGGGACATAGATCAAGTGGTGTCTTAAGGACACTACTCTTAGGGAAGACTTAGAAAAGACCTGAGAAACCAGCAAACTAAAACCAGGATTAGGAGTCAGCTCAGTAAAAACCACAGCAAGGGTTGTGGATTTTGTTCTCTATTTAGTGGAGGATCACTGTGGAAGCTAAGAAGACAATGCACAAAAAAGGGGCAAAACTGGAAACAACGAGATGAATTGGGAAGCTGTTTATCATCAAGGAAAAGCAATAAAGGTAAGAGCATAGGAGATAAAGCGCGGGCCCTTCTTCAGAGAGACAATCAGGGAAGGCGCATCCGGGCAGACTGTCTGAGATAGACCGGAGCGAAGTGAGGAAGGAAAAGTATTTCAGGTTGCTGGATTAGGGGTGGCAGCAAGGCTGGTGAGAAGGGGGTGGGTGTAGGATGCAGAGATGACAGTCTCTGCAGATGGCGTGGATGTGGGGTGTCAGGGGAAAAGAGACTCTAAGGCTTAAGCAGCTCCACTGACTCAGAGAAATCTAGGTGAGGAGGAGATTTTTGAAAGGATGGGTAAACCAAGAATTTGTTTTGGTATGAATGATCATTTTAATTATCTGCTGAATATACAAAAGGAAACCCTCAAACCTTTAAATAGAAAACCAACTACAGCTTCCTTCTCTGTCATGGCTCCATTTTCCAAAGGCAGTCAAGCTTTGGCTGCTACTCCCAAACTCGTGAGAGAGAAGGCTTCCGTGCTGAGGGCTCTGCTGAGAAAGAGCCCATCCGGGAGACACCTGCCCCAGATTGTGTCGGTGGAAGGCAAGATCACAGCGTAAGGGCACTCTCCTGGAGAATCAAATTTTCTCAAAGTTTGACGGAAAACCAGTATTTTCACAGAAACACAAATAAAGATTAAGTTATGGAACAGAGTGAAATATTTGCATGGATTTTAAAGACGAAATAAACAGAGAAAAAGTTACAATACAAATACACATGCTTACATGTATAACACTTCAGGGAGACACCTTCTACATAAATCAAAGGAAAGATGTTATTTCAAAATGTAGAAAATGAGAATTATTGATTCTCACTTTTAGTTTTACTGTTTAAAAGGAGAAAAACTGGAGGAGGCTTGGAATATTTTGTAAACTAGAAACCAAGGACTTGCATGGCAAACTTGATCGATATTGACAATCTTCAGGATTCAGGTAAGAAATTGACTGCTTTTCTATCACAGTTTTTAAACACATAATTACCCTGTCTAATTAGTTTATTTTCTATTTACTTTTCTTATCTCAATAATCATAATTCCGAGATCAATTGTATTCTGTTTCTACAGTTTGGCAAGCAACCTACTAATTAATTAACCCACCCATTAGTTTATAGGAGTAAAAGCAATCCAAGCATTTATTTGGCATCATATACAAATGAAGTTGATCACTTTTCATTGTTCAATTTCACTGAATCTGATGATCTGCAACTGAAATGCTAAAATACTCGGGGGCCTGGGTTTTAATCTGGTAAAATCTCAGCAAATATCACTGTCTGTCCCTGGGTCTGATTCTGTTGTGCCAGGCTTCCCAGGGGCAGTTTAGGTAATCTGTGATTCAGATATATCTGCAGTGCCAAGTTTCTATTTACACGGGAAAGGAAGTGATTTTGTATTTGTCCCCCTTAAAAGAAAAGCCTGAGGGACAGATTATGGTCAGAGTAGCAATGTTTAAGTTATTGAGGCAGAAATAACTTGGGCAAAAATATATATATAAAGTGGTCCCAAGAGGATTAACACATTACAAAAATGCCTGCACATCAACCTCATTAGACAGTTCAATGATAATTTTTCTATTATAAGTACACTGCATTTTTATTCACAACGGTATTAAGAAAAGAAGAATAATTATCTTTTCTTGCATTTTCACAAAAGATTTTACAATGACAAAATAGTTTACTGAAAATAGCAGTTGAGAGGTCTGTTATAATTCTATTGTTACTTTTAGAGCAGATGCCATGTCACATGCAAAATGCCAAGACCACAGAAAAATATTTTTAGCTGGGTAAAAATATGTGACATTTAAGGAAGAAATGGTAGTGCTTTGATTCATTTGTTAATTGAGCACTTCAACATTTTCTATACACAATTGTTTGAAGGTTACAGAATGTAAAAAAGATCCAATCCTTGCCCTCATGCAATTTATATTTTTAGACAATTAAGATAAACTGTTCTGTATAGCTTCTGTGGGAGGAAAAAAAAAGAAAGGCAGCTAGAGCATGTATTCTGGGAGAGTATTCCTAGTATTGNCTGATCATTTTGCCCTCAATACAATCCCGTACAGTGAAACTAAGAGGTAAGACTTATGTTGATATTTTTGGCTATATGAAGCTAAGTCAGGCCTCACAGAGAGCAAATAAAGATAATTTTCAACTATTAAGTTTAGAAAAGAGATGTTATCTAAACATACTCTCAAACAACAATGGGATTTAACATGGAAGGTGAGGATTACACTGCAGTTCTGGGGATAATATCCTTTAAGCTAAGAGGGAATTACTTACTACCATTTTCCTTGGTATGAATGCATTAGGAAAAAACCAAAATAAGATAATCACGTAATGTGGACAATGATCTGATTAAACGCTTATGTGATTCACAGTGTCAGATGTGTGATTCTGGGCATGGCGCATGGTGGGATTATCAGTGGAATTTTGTGAAAAGTTTTAAACTTCTTGTAGATGATTCGGAGGTCTAGAAATACAATGTTGGTAAAAATTAAAATGTCAGGCCATGTTTGGCATGTGGCATGAAACGGAACAGTCTTCTTGAGTGACGTCTAGAAAGTCATTTATATATTCATCCAAACTTGCTTTGGATAAATTTGCCATATTTCCTTTAGTGTTCTGGATGATTGGTTTAGTAGTGAAAAAAATACATGAATTGTTTAAAATAATTTTTTCATGATCCAAATCATGACCAGATCTACAGCTATTAATGTTTCTCATTTTGCATCATCTTATTCACCCCCAAGGCATTCACTGTCTCTACTTTCTTTTAGGCACTCGTTCCCAACAACTTGTCAGTTTGTTGTCCTGAATGTCCTACAAGGCTTACATATCTCCATCTTAGAATATCCATACTGAGGTCATGGTTTGTTCTTACAAACTCCTTTCTGTTTCTGGAGTCTCTATCTCAGTGAATGGTGTGAACGCCCATCCAGTTCCCAAGCTGGAATACCCTTTCTCTTTCACCCAGCCCTGCATCCCAGTGCAACACGCTGCCCACCCTCTCTCACAAACGTTTCCAGACTCAGACTCTACTGACTATTGGAATTGCCATGCTCACCTCAGCATGCCATCACTCTTGTGTTAAAACCTCCACTGGCTCCTTAAGACTAGATCTTAGCTGTTCTCAACACGAACATGACAATTATGTCATGTGATAAAAGTGTTATCTATTACTATCTATTACGAATACTACTGTAGTAATAACATCGCAAAATATGAAAGTATTAAACCAACATATTGCATACCTCAAACCTAAACAATGTCATATGCAAATTATATCTCAATTTGAAAACAACAACACACCACCACCACCACCACCACCACCAACAGAAAACTCTCACTGGCTCCATGTAATGTTGTATTAGTTTTCTATGGCTGCCATGACAAATAATCACAAACTAAGTAGATTAAAACAACCACATAAATGGTTACCTTTCGGTTTTGTAGGCCAGAAGTCTGACACACAGGTCACACTGGGTGAAAATCAAGGTGTTAGCCAGGCTATGTTCCTTCCTTTAGACTCAAGGGGAGAATCAGTTTCCCGCTCATCTGACTTGTTGGCAGAATTCTGTTTCTTGTGGTTCTAGGACCAATGTCTTCATTTCCTTGCTAACTGTGGCCCTGAGGTTTGTTCTCAGCAGCCAGAGGCTGCCCACATTCTTTGGTTTGTGGCTCCCTTCCTCCATCCTCCAAGCCAGCAACGTGTGGCTGGACCCTTCCCAAGTTGCCTCTCTCTGACCATTCTTCTGTCTCTCTTTGACCTAACTGACAGGCGTTCAGCTTTTAATGACTCATGTGATTAGATTGGAGGAATCTAGGATAATCTGGGATAATCTCTCCCATCTCAAGATCCTTAATTTTAATCACATGCGCAAAGTCCCCTTTGCCATATAAGGTCACATACTCACAGGTTTGGGATTAGGACAAAAACATCTTTGGAACCCATTAGTCCGACTTCACAGGTGTGTTGAAGTTTTAGGAAAGCTAATAAGTAAATTCTTCTTTCAGAACAGAAAGCAAATGAGAGAAAAAGAACAGGAGTCAGAAAGTTTGCAGGACATAGAAATGTCAGCTTTACTGGTGATACATGTGACTTTAGGTCCATAGCAAATGGCTTTTCTATTACTTCATCCCTGAATTAGACAGGTTTTCCCACCCAGCCACTGGCCAGAGCCTCGGATGGAGCGTGTACCTCTGAGCAGACCTGTGGAGGAGCAGTGCGCTGGAACAGGGCATGTTCAGTTCCATCCCCAAAGTCACCTTTCCCTGATGAACACGCTTCTGGCGAGGAGTGTGAAAGGGGTAGGGAGACAGGACAAGGCAAGTTCTTCTCCATGAAAACATGACAGAAGGAGAACTAAAAGTGTCCCTCATCACAGTCTACTGACTGAATCCACACTTTAAATACCATATCTTTCAGAGTCAACTCCCACCCACTATTTTATCTCCCGTCACTGCCCCTCTTGAACCCTGCATTCTAGCACCTGGGTCTCCTCACTCTTCGCAAATATACCAATTCCCTGCTTTCCTATTTGCCATCTTCTCTACCCAGACGATCTCTCCAGCCTTTGTCATAAACTCTTACTCATTCTTTAAAGGCAACATCACATGTCTCCTCTGAACACAGCTCTGTAGCTCGCTCCAGACTCCCTTTTCTTGAGGTCATACCTCCTCATGGGTTTTCAGTGTCTCACACAGTGGTTGGATTTGGGGCATAATGGAATCTCATTAAATGTTTTTGAATGAACGAACATCATGTTTTGAATAAAATTTATTCAAGAATTTCTCTGTTTGCCTTTCTGCCTTCCTCTGGACGGAAGGGATTATGTCTTATTCATCTTTTTAGCCCCAGCCCTGTCTCTATGCCTGATATATAAAATGATCTGCATAAACTTTTCCTGAAAGAATATGTAAATTAATGATTTATTTAGTTCTGTCCAAAGCAGAATATATTATTGGAGATGTCTGTATAACTATTTATGGATTCTCTGGTGTATTAGTTGCTATTTTTAAAGAGAACTTTTGATATATAAATCAAGAGCCCTTCTTGTGGTCAACAAAGTCAAAGGGGCCTGTCAGAGAACATTCTCTGACCTGATTACCAAACATACTTTCCTGGCTTGTTCCCTTGTTTTGTTTTGATTTTATAGCCGGCATAACTACATACGTAATACTACACTAATGTCATGCTATATCATGTTATGTATATTATATTATGTGATATATTGGTTTATTTTCTTTCTCCCCATCTATACTATAAGCCCCATAAGAACAGTGATTTTGTTTTATTCAATAGCTCAAACAGTGCCTGCTATATAATAGGCATTAATTAATCTTGTTCAATGAATGAGATACAGTGGAATGAGAGAAAAAATAAGACTTTGAAATCAGAGAAGACTGGGTTAAAAATCATAGTTCCCTGATTTTCCTAGCTGTTTGGCCTGAAGCAAATCATTTAACATTTAATAATGTTAAATTCTTGCATGGTTGGTGGGATATTGGCAATAATATATGTAAAATACCTGGCACACACTAAGTGTTCAAGAAATGGTGGCTATAATTATGTCAATTGCTTTTATAGTTAAGGACACTATGCTAAAATTATTAATGAAGATTAGTTTCTTTCCTGCTGACCAAGTATATCTTTGTGCAGCTCCTAACAGGGAATGAAATGAAATTCTAGGGTGCATACTTGATTGCTATCAGCAAAATCAAATATCTTTAATGGAGTATCATAATACCCACCAAACTTATTAAGAATACTATGAAAGGATATTAAATACTCCCAAGCAAGAAATATGTCAACGTCATCCAAAAAGCTCTCCAAGTTTTCTGTTCAACCCCTGGAACACGGGGCCAAGATGGCAGTTATAAGGCACCCTGCCCTCTGTAAAACCAAAATGACTTTTTGGGCATATACAGGCTGATTCATTTAAACCAAAAAAGAGAAAGAAAAGAAAGCCCAGCCTTTCAATTTCCAGAATGCTTTGTTGCATTTGCATTTACTCTAGATTTTACAGTAAACTCAATTATAGCTTAAAGTTAGATAATAATATAGAACTTTTTTATGTTAACTTATCTTGATTATTTTTAAAGTAATCATTATTTTATATCTGGTAGCTTATGGATTTCAATGGAATTTTGTGCCCATTGTGTCTGTAGGATTGGAAAACACGTACTGTGCACAACGGTTACCTCATCTTGATTAAACATGTATCATCCTATAAAAAAAAAAAAGGCTAGTTTTCACTCTGTGTGGTTAAAGAAGTTGTGGCCCAATGCAATCTTGACTCTCTCATAGCTATAAGAATCAAAATCTGGTTGGTAAATGATGCAATGGAAAGTATATAGCTTTTAGAAAAGTTTGATTCAGCTCAGATCTGCAGCTGGCTGTGTGTCCTTGGCAATTCTCCAAGCCCTAGCTTCCTCCCCTGTAAAATGGGATTATTAGTCTCACACAAGGCTATTGCCAACATTCAAATGAAAAACCTGTACGTGTGGTAATCTTTAAATGGAGGTACTCTATACATTTTTAATATCATGGGATTAGAGCATAAGTCTCTGACAGTTTAGTGGTCTTTTAATACATTTCCATGTTTTCCATGTGAAGCAAATAACAAACAAACAAAACCCCCAAAACATGCGATATGCCATTTCTCTGCTTTGTTTTCTCCTCCTGTGACTGAGTGGTGTTGTGTTCCTGAACCACTTTTAACCAGCATGCTCTACCTGCTTTACTGAGTCATAACTCATTTATTCATTCAACAGATATTTATTAAGTACCTATTAAGGGCCAGACACTGTATTAGGCATTAGACCTGCATTATTGAATGAAACAAGCAAGGCTTTTACTCTCTTGAGAAAGACAAAAACCCACAAAATTGAACAATAAAGCAAAACAAAATAGTAGGTATTTGGATGAGGATTTGAGCTATAATGAAAATAAAACAGGGTGATGTGTTACCGAGTTACTCGGGACATAGATCAAGTGGTGTCTTAAGGACACTACTCTTAGGGAAGACTTAGAAAAGACCTGAGAAACCAGCAAACTAAAACCAGGATTAGGAGTCAGCTCAGTAAAAACCACAGCAAGGGTTGTGGATTTTGTTCTCTATTTAGTGGAGGATCACTGTGGAAGCTAAGAAGACAATGCACAAAAAAGGGGCAAAACTGGAAACAACGAGATGAATTGGGAAGCTGTTTATCATCAAGGAAAAGCAATAAAGGTAAGAGCATAGGAGATAAAGCGCGGGCCCTTCTTCAGAGAGACAATCAGGGAAGGCGCATCCGGGCAGACTGTCTGAGATAGACCGGAGCGAAGTGAGGAAGGAAAAGTATTTCAGGTTGCTGGATTAGGGGTGGCAGCAAGGCTGGTGAGAAGGGGGTGGGTGTAGGATGCAGAGATGACAGTCTCTGCAGATGGCGTGGATGTGGGGTGTCAGGGGAAAAGAGACTCTAAGGCTTAAGCAGCTCCACTGACTCAGAGAAATCTAGGTGAGGAGGAGATTTTTGAAAGGATGGGTAAACCAAGAATTTGTTTTGGTATGAATGATCATTTTAATTATCTGCTGAATATACAAAAGGAAACCCTCAAACCTTTAAATAGAAAACCAACTACAGCTTCCTTCTCTGTCATGGCTCCATTTTCCAAAGGCAGTCAAGCTTTGGCTGCTACTCCCAAACTCGTGAGAGAGAAGGCTTCCGTGCTGAGGGCTCTGCTGAGAAAGAGCCCATCCGGGAGACACCTGCCCCAGATTGTGTCGGTGGAAGGCAAGATCACAGCGTAAGGGCACTCTCCTGGAGAATCAAATTTTCTCAAAGTTTGACGGAAAACCAGTATTTTCACAGAAACACAAATAAAGATTAAGTTATGGAACAGAGTGAAATATTTGCATGGATTTTAAAGACGAAATAAACAGAGAAAAAGTTACAATACAAATACACATGCTTACATGTATAACACTTCAGGGAGACACCTTCTACATAAATCAAAGGAAAGATGTTATCATTTCAAAATGTAGAAAATGAGAATTATTGATTCTCACTTTTAGTTTTACTGTTTAAAAGGAGAAAAACTGGNACTTCTACATAAATCAAAGGAAAGATGTTATTTCAAAATGTAGAAAATGAGAATTATTGATTCTCACTTTTAGTTTTACTGTTTAAAAGGAGAAAAACTGGAGGAGGCTTGGAATATTTTGTAAACTAGAAACCAAGGACTTGCATGGCAAACTTGATCGATATTGACAATCTTCAGGATTCAGGTAAGAAATTGACTGCTTTTCTATCACAGTTTTTAAACACATAATTATCCTGTCTAATTAGTTTATTTTCTATTTACTTTTCTTATCTCAATAATCATAATTCCGAGATCAATTGTATTCTGTTTCTACAGTTTGGCAAGCAACCTACTAATTAATTAACCCACCCATTAGTTTATAGGAGTAAAAGCAATCCAAGCATTTATTTGGCATCATATACAAATGAAGTTGATCACTTTTCATTGTTCAATTTCACTGAATCTGATGATCTGCAACTGAAATGCTAAAATACTCGGGGGCCTGGGTTTTAATCTGGTAAAATCTCAGCAAATATCACTGTCTGTCCCTGGGTCTGATTCTGTTGTGCCAGGCTTCCCAGGGGCAGTTTAGGTAATCTGTGATTCAGATATATCTGCAGTGCCAAGTTTCTATTTACACGGGAAAGGAAGTGATTTTGTATTTGTCCCCCTTAAAAGAAAAGCCTGAGGGACAGATTATGGTCAGAGTAGCAATGTTTAAGTTATTGAGGCAGAAATAACTTGGGCAAAAATATATATATAAAGTGGTCCCAAGAGGATTAACACATTACAAAAATGCCTGCACATCAACCTCATTAGACAGTTCAATGATAATTTTTCTATTATAAGTACACTGCATTTTTATTCACAACGGTATTAAGAAAAGAAGAATAATTATCTTTTCTTGCATTTTCACAAAAGATTTTACAATGACAAAATAGTTTACTGAAAATAGCAGTTGAGAGGTCTGTTATAATTCTATTGTTACTTTTAGAGCAGATGCCATGTCACATGCAAAATGCCAAGACCACAGAAAAATATTTTTAGCTGGGTAAAAATATGTGACATTTAAGGAAGAAATGGTAGTGCTTTGATTCATTTGTTAATTGAGCACTTCAACATTTTCTATACACAATTGTTTGAAGGTTACAGAATGTAAAAAAGATCCAATCCTTGCCCTCATGCAATTTATATTTTTAGACAATTAAGATAAACTGTTCTGTATAGCTTCTGTGGGAGGAAAAAAAAAGAAAGGCAGCTAGAGCATGTATTCTGGGAGAGTATTCCTAGTATTGGTTTTATATGACAAAAGATGATAGCTCAGATGATAGCGCATTAAAGGGAAAAAAATACCTTAAATGAGCAAAATCGGTTCGCTTGAGGAAAAGCTGAAAGGGGGACAGAAAACTTGTAGGGTGTGGAAGAAGTGAATGCAACCTTGAGGCGAGACTACATGGGGTTTTAGAGGAGGACAGAAATTGCGTCAACTCATTGGCAAGTTCTGTTTAGCCATATTTAAGGTAAAGAAATGTAAGACAGGATAGCAATAGATGACATATTCAGAGCGTAAGGTCTGGACATAGATAACAAAAGCAAATACTTTAAAATTTCTGAAGTCTTGGAAGTCTATCACTTAGGGACATCGAAGCTACAGGTAGCAAGACAGCTATTATGTACGTATTGGGTACACTGTAAATAGTACCTCAAAAATTTTTAAACACACACACACACACACACACACACACACACACAAAACCCTGTCACTTAAATGTAAATTGTCTTTTGTCTTCTAAAAGGAAGACTTAAATTTCATTTGGAACAGATTTTTCATTGTTCGTAAAAAAACATAACATTGGAAGTGAAGGCTTTAGAGACAGAGGGAGAAAGAGCAAGGAACCACTCATAGCCTTGGTGAAGAGCTAGGTGCAAAAATTAAATCAAATATATATCCTACAAACGTAATGGCTGGTGGTTCAGTGTAGAGTTCTAAATTGGGTGTGTTGTTAGGAACTGTAGGTCCCTGCAAATCTTATTTCTGATAGACATATTTCCTTTCCTAAAAGGGGATCTAGACTGCTTCGTTATGTATACTGTGTCTTGCCGCTAGGAGGTATGTGTACGTTCCCTTGCCGAAGCAGCTACCAACTGATGATGGGTGAGGAGGCCCTGAAATCTGAAAGACAGAACCACCTGATGTTCCTGTCATCTTATGGCCCTGTGTTATAGAGGGTTGACTGACATTTACTCAGCCCACCCTGGACAGAGCTAGGGATGTCTAAAGATATTTAAGACAAACAACATAGACTGTGGTAAATGTACTGATACCGAACCGTTATAGTCTCATGCCTTTTTACAGTCATTATAATCCTGGGCATAGAGCAGGGTTTGTCTCTGCGGTGGGTGAAATAATGGCTCCCAAAGATGTCCAGGCCTGAATTCCCAGGGCCTACATTTTGTTACAAGATGAGGGGGAAATGAAGGTTGCTAATCAGCTGACCTGAAAATAAGGAAGCTACCTTGGATTGTCAGGGTGGATCCGATGAAATTACAGGGCTCCTTTAAATGTACAAGAGGGAGACAGAAGAACCAGAGAAGGAGATGTGACAATGGAAGCCGTGTCAGATCAGTGGAAGGGCTACAGCCTTTGGATGTGGGAGAAGGGACTGCAAGACAAGGAATGCAAGTCGCTTCTAGATGCTGGAAAGGACACGGAAACCAATTTTCTGCTAGAGACTCTAGAAACCACGCAACCTGCCAATGCCTTGGTCTTAGCAGACTGAGAATCATTTTGGACTTCTGACCCCCAGCACTGTGATGGAATACATTTGTGTTGTTTTTAAGCCATTAACTTTGTGGTAGTTCGTTACAACAGCAAAGGGAGACTTATACAATTTCAAGTGTAGTGGCTTACTGAAGACCACCATTCCAGAGGATAGTCAGCTAAGGAGCAGGAGAACAAAACTAAGGGGGCAAGCCTGGACTTCTCCAGGCAAATTTCTCCTCTTCCTAGGCATCAGAGCTCCTATCTTAAACTCCATAGGACGGGATAAGCAGAACACCTGCATGGTGGAGAGTAAGGCAGCCCTTGCCTCACGGACTTAGACCCAGAGTGAGGCAGAGAAGTGCCCGAAGGTGATCCCAATGGGGCATCTGGGTGGCTCAGGCTTTTAAGTGTCTAACTCTTGATTTCCGCTCAGGTCATGATTTCAGGGTTGTGAGATCGAGCCCCAAGTTGAGCTCTGCACTGGGCGTGGAACCTGCTTAAGCTTCTCTGTCCCCCTCTGCCCTTGCCACCCCTTCTCTAAAAAAAAAAAAAGAGAGAGAGAGAGAGAGAGAGAGGGAGATCTCAAGCCGTGATCACAGACTGGCGAAAGTCTCTTTCTTTCTCTTGAAAACTTCCTCGTAGTATCATTAACCATGACTGATTGATTACTCTTGGCTATGCAGTGAGAAACTGAGCATGCTCAGTAGAGAAAGCATTTTGTCCCTTCCCCCAAAGAGTGGTGAGGACCATGGCAGTCATCAACAGAGAACAGCACATCTAGCAAAATGCTGATGCTACAAGAGGAATGTGTAGGAGTAAGACAAGGTGGAGGGGAAGGTGGGTGGCCTTCCTGTGCATTTTTTAGATGTTCTTACAGAAAAAGCTGGGTGTAATATATGATAATACTCATCTGGGATCAGTCTCAAGTGATCATAGTTTGGGTTCAAGCAATAAATATAAGATTTCTGACTCACAGTAATGAACAAAAATATGAAAGAAAAAAATTAAGTAAATTTAACTAAGCTCAAAAATGACATGGACAAAATGAACCTGCAACAGAACAAGCCGGAATTGAGGAACACACGAGGAAGTCAATGCCAAGCAATACAGCCACAAACCAATAATCCGAAAATTAATGACTAACTCTCAGGCATGTCAAGGACCTAAGAAGACAGTCTGATAGCAGCTACCCTTTGAATACTCAGACATAGACCCATACAAGTAGGCAGATATGGCAGACATGGCATTAATACTCACTGGAAGCTTCTAAATACATGGTTCTGGGACAGTGTTTTTCTATGTGGAAAAATGTAAATTAAAACACTACTTCACGTCGTATAAAAAGTAAGTTCCAAGCGAATGTAACCTATGAATGTGAAAAGCTAAACTTCAAATCTTTTAGAAGAAAATATAGGATAATATTGAATATGATGTTGGGCGAGGAAAAGATTTCTTAGACACAAAACCCACAATAGCACAAAGATCAGAAGAAAGTATTGATGACTTTGATAGCACGGAAATAAAAATATTTTGAACAGCAAAATAAACTACCAGTAAAGTGTAAAAATACTAATTGTGAAAAAATAATTCTAAGCATAAAAATGACAAAGAATTCATATGTTGAATATATAAGGAATACGTAAAACAACCAAAAAAGATAAAATGAAGAAAGTTTTGAATAGATATAATTCTTATAAACAAAAAATTGGATTATATATGGAGAGGGAGAAAAAAGGAGAAAGAATACATAAATTCAAAAGTCATAAGTAATCAGGCCAATACATAGGAAAATAACAAAAATGCAAATTTTCAAATCGGCAACATGTTAAACCTGCCAGTATCAAATGTTGTCAAGAATATTTGGAAATGATAATTCTTGAAAGTTTACTGCTTAGAATGGAAACTGTTACAATTACTTTGGAAAGAATTTGACAATGGTTAATATATATATATATATATATCTCCACACACACTTATCTACTAAATTCCACTTCTAGGAATAGGACTTTCCACTACACTGCCCACCACCAAAACCCCCAAAACTTTGACATGTACAAAACAGACCTGTACAAATAAGTTTTAAAATGCTATTGATTTAATCACAAAATTATACATTACTTAAGTGTTCGTCAACAGTTGGATAAATCAAATAATCAGTACTATATAAGTAAGTGTAGTGTTACAAAATGGGGATACATGAACTAGAGCTCTATCTATCAAATGCACATTAAAAAATAAGCCACGGTAAGATATACAAATGTATTTAAATAAAATTTTAAAACTTGCCAAACCTTGCTTTTAAATATATATCTACATAATAAAGCCCCAAAACAAGCATGAGGCATGAGAACATGGTCTGAAGCAAATATTTTTATTTTATTTTATTTTTTAAAGATTTTATTTATTTATCTCATAAAGAGAGAGAGCAAGCACAAGTAGGGGGAGCCAGAGAGGGAGAAGCAGGCTTCCGCTGAGCAGGGAGCCTCATGTGGGGCTCAATCCCAGGACCCTGGGATCATGACCTGAGCCCAAGGCAGACGCTTAACTTACTGAGCCACCCTGGTGCCCCAGAAGCAAATATTTTTAAATGTTCAGCTTTGTTAAAGCCAAGTAGTGAGCATACAAGTATTTGTTAAGCGTATTTCTAGAATTAGTTTTTTTCCTAGTATGTCATAACTTTGAAATTCAATAGAAAAAGCAAAATAAAGGAGACTTTACTTTGACTCATTGATTAGTATATTTTAGATGCACGAGACAGGAAGCGTACTGGAAAGGACTATATCTTATACACAGGACAACCTTGTGTCAATTACTCACACAATTAAGAACATTAAGAAGTCATTTAAGTGAAATATCAATCATGTGACTAGTTTTTCATTCAAAAGGACATGGATTTTGAAAAGTCTTTGAGACAACTCAAGCTCACTAAAAACATAATTTTGTAAACTGAACAAACATTAAGCTCCTATAAATCAGCATTGAGAGAGTGCTCAGTCAGTAAGATTGAATTCTATTATGGTTTCATGGTTCAAGGGCTTTGAAGAAAAGCTTTTATTTCAGTTTCCATGTTCCTATCCATTAAAAGCAAAACAATTTAAAGTCTTTGTTGCAAATCCTAATGCCAGACTATCAAGGGGACTGATTCAGAGAAAATAAGATTTAACCACGGATGAGTCAATATTTTAAAATGCAATAATGAAATCTGTATTCGTTTTGTTTTTTTTTTACTTTATGCTTTTTGAAAATAACTGTTTAAAAGTGCACATTATCTTCATATTTGATCTTCTGATTCGCCAACAAAAAGAAAAATTTATTCTAGAATTACCATCTGAATTGAAAACGTCCTGATAAATAAATTAAACTACCTGATCACTCACTGACTTGACACTTAACATGGCATTTATACAACTTGAACTTATTCGCAAACAAATTTCCAAATTCTATTTTTATACTATGCCTGCTAATAGTACTTCTGTCTTAATCTTATTTGAAATATTTGAAATTTTAAAATAAATATTGTGTGTTAAACATCCTTAGATGACATGTATGTTCACTACAAAGTGAACAAAGCAAAGAAACACTGGTGATTATTTAAAAAGGAACACATATATTTACAACATTGAATCTCTCAATGAAGAAATATTTTCAGGGACCTACTCTCTACCCAGAATGGAAAAATAATAATAAAAGATTTAGAGGGGTGCCTGGGTGGCTCAGTCACTAAGAGTCTGCCTTCGGCTCAGGGCGTGATCCCGGGGTCCTGGGATCGAGCCCCACATCAGGCTTCTCTGCTGGGAGCCTGCTTCTTCCTCTCCCACTCCCCCCACCTGTGTTCCCTCTCTTGCTGGCTCTCTCTCTCTCCATCAAATAAATAAATAATAATAAAAATAATAAAGGATTTAGAATATAACCCTAAGTAAATCAGTTAGTGGTAAAGCCTGGAGCCTTTCTCCATTGTTAATCAAGAAAATGCCCGATTTATTAAAAAAAAAAAAAAGTCTATACCTCTTGTCTAATCATTGGCATCCCTCCTACAGACTTGTAGTTGTGTTGGTCATAAGTTAACAACATGCTGCAGCCTTATGTCAAGGCAAGAATAGTCATTGCTGTTAGGGGAGAAGAAAGGGCATAGATGGTTGCTCATAGTAGCACGTCTAGAGTCAAAGACCGCAAGGAAGTTTCCATTTAAGGCCACAAAGGAAGGGCTTCTGTAGGTACTGGAGGGAGAAATGTTTGTTGTGGAAGGAACTTCATGCTAACAGTTTCCATCTCAAATATTGTGTAACAAAGCGGGATTATTCTTGAGTCAATATTAGAAAACCTTCATGATTCACCCTGAAAACTGAAGATAACTATTGGTGGCCAGTCCTGACTCGAGCAGACATAATCACCTCATCTGCCTTCACCAGAGCCATCGTGTCCCTCCTGGCAAACTCACGTCTCTCTCTTTAAAAGACACAATGTTATCATTGGCAGAATTATTGATGACCAAAAGAAAAAAAAAATACAACTCACAGAAAAGCCCAAATAGACTGGCCACTCATTCAGTCCAAAAGCAATGCTAAATGATGCTTCAGTCATCAGCACAGAGGGAGAGATTGTAGAGACGGCCCAAAGGAGAGGGAATGAAGAACGCAGTTCAACTCTCAAGTATACAGAAAAGTACATAATATAATAGGCACACAGATTGAATGGATATCATGTTTTGCCATATTTGAGTCAGAGCTGTCTCATTTTAAACCAAACCAAACCAAACCAAACCAAAAAACCACACAGTTCAAGCCCCATCCCAAACCCTTCACTGCCATTAATTTTCAATATTCCGACATGGTCTGTACACCAGCCATGTATGTACTCGTGCATATCCTACTTATAATTTTTCTTTTCATGTATTTTAATTACATATTAGAATAAGTAAATGAAATAACAATCATCTGAAATAAGAAACACGGGTTCTTAAAAAAACACAAATTGGTTTAAAAGAAGGATGAGGAGGAAAAGGACAGGAAAGAGGAAGGAAGAGAACATTTGACAATTGGCACATTGTGGGTGGTTTCTGGGTATACCTGAAAATGTGTCCATCTTAGAGGCCTGCTAAAACATCTACACTTCAGAATTCTCTCTACGAACTATTTTAGGTCTCTAAACTGAGAAGAGAGATCAAAAGACAGAGAGAAATACAGATTTTTTTTTTTAAGAAAGGACATTGAGGCACTAAAGTTGCTTAGATACTTGGAAATGATATGACTATGATACTGATAGGCTACCATGACATTTACTAGGACACCGCTTATCAGAGAATCAATGATTTGAGCAAGGAGGGCAAATATGAACAAAAACTATAAGCTTGAATTAGTGAAGAGATTTTTGTATTGCACATTAAAGTCCAAGATATATTTCTTCTTTAGTAGAAAGATTGTTATCCCAAGTGGTAGAATTTGGGTGTAGTTTACTGTGTGTTCTTTCCTGGGCTTGACAAAAATCTGTGGATGAAGATTTTCTTGAACATTTTGGATGGTATTATGGGCTCAATTGTGTGCCCTTCAAATTCATATGCTGAAGTCTTAACCCCCAGAATGCCAGAACGTGACTGTATTTGGAGAGAGGGTCAGTAAAGGGGTAGTTAAGATTAAGTGTCATTGGGCTGGGCCCAATTCCAGTATGACCACTGTTGTAAGAGGAGAATAGGACACACATGCAGTTAAAAGACTATGTGAGGACACAGGGAGATGGTCGTCTACAAGGTGGCAGAGAGGCCTGAGAAGAAATTGACCCTGCCACACCATGATCTCAGATTTCTAGCCTCCAGAACTGTGAGAAAATAAGATTTCTGTTACTGAAACCACTTGGTCTGGGTTACTTCATTATGGGAGCCCTTGCAAACTGACAGAGTTAGTACCTACTACCTTTAGGTTTCGTGGTTTGGCCACTTCACCATCTCTACAAGTCAGCTACAGATCACATGCATCTCCTTTCTGTGTCTTAATACCAATGTCATGAATCTAGAAAAGTTGCGATCTCTGTGGTTATTAAGGACTAAAACAATATTTTTATCAGAAGAATTTCCCAGATAGCCAGAATACACACTCACACTAAATTCTAGTTTCTCCTTCAATCCTCAAAAAGGGATGATTGGAATAAATGAAAAAAAATTCCTGTACCTAATATTAACCTGGTTCATTTGGTCATTGGTAAGAAATAATATAGATTCACTCTAGGTAATGTCTCTTTCTGAATTACTGCCTGCCTTCTTATCTATGGTTGGTTGGTTGATTTGTTGTTAGTTTTAACCAGGAACAGAATTACCTGCAAAATAATTTTTAACTGACTGATAAAGGAATAACTCATTATGAATCATATTATTTACAAAGGCATTCTTAAAACATTCTCAGGAAGGGTTCATTTGACATTTCATTATTGAGCACTTACTGTATGCTCTGGCATACTCTTGTAGGTGCTGGAGAAGTTACACTGAGCAAAACAAGCTTCCCCCATGCAGCTTAAACTCTAGCAGAGAAGATCCACAGTTAACCATCACAGTGATATGGGCACTTAAGGGCATCAGTTTACTTGATTGTGGAGTCTCAGGCAGGGGTCCACAGACTTCTTTTTTGTAAAGGGCCAGATGGTAAATATTTTAGGCTTTGGTGCCACACAGAATGTCGCAACTACTTGACTCTGTCATTGTATAGCAAACGTGGCCACAGACAATGCGGAAACAAAAGACTTTATTTATGGGCACTGAGCTTGGAATTTCTTATACTTTTCATATTTCATGAAATGTTTATCTTTTGGTCCTTTTCCCAACTATTTAAAAATGTAAAACTCATTCTTGGCCGAAGGTCACAGCTAGGGCATTGCAGAAGACCTTGTGAGGAAGAGAACCTGACCTGTGAGCTGCAGGATGAAGAAAACCAGACAAAGGTGGAGTGGGTGGGGCAGGGTGGGTGATGTGCACTGACGAATAATAGAAAACAGCGGGAAGATCATTCACCCTTCATTGAAGCTGTCTACCCTTGACACAAGCAGCCCAGGGGATACAGAACGAGGAGAAACTTTTTCTCTCTCTCAAATCAAACAAGATATGTGCGTGCCTACTCTGCCTACCAGGAAGACTGGACTGACTCCTTATGTAAGCTGGGTGTAATTATCAGTTTACTCCCTTCGCCTGAAGGCCTGTGAAAGCAGCAAATGATTCTCTTATTCTCTTGCTACTTTGGGGAAGCAATCATGTGAGTGCAGAAAAAAAAAAAAAAAAAGAGATCACAAGTGTGCGTTTATTTAGCAATACTCTGACAATAAGTTCTAGATGTTCTTTAGCTCCAGTGGTATAACTTTGTGTGTGTGTGTGTGTGTGACATTGGACAACTCCCTTCACTTCTTATACACATCCATTTGTACCCACAAAGTAAAAATAATACCTACCATCAAACCTAACCATAGTGACCCTTAGAGAACACAAAATAATGTCATGCACATCACAATAAAATCTCCAATTTCAGAGCAATTGGATGAATATGTATCTAAGATCAAACATTAATACTGTCCAAAGACTACATAATTAATCCAAATTCCTCCTTTTAAACAATTTACTGGGTGTGTTAGAGTCAAAAATAAGATACAGTGTTCACTATTTGGCTGCTGTCCAACCAAACGTGTTTAGATATTTTAGAAAGGAAGCTACGGTTTTTGTTTTGTTTTTTAACTGCTGTGGAAAAGAAAGTACATTTATTTACTTTATAGTAGCATTCAGTTTTACTTAGTGTCAGATTTATCCTATGTGTTAAAATGTAATGATAACCTGGCAAAAATAGAGAGCATATGTTTGGCCCTGGGTTCAATACTTGAGTGGAGACGAGATGAAAAGTACTTCCTGGTAACCGAACCAGCACTGTAGGCCTGCCATACTAATATACTGCAGTCACGAAGGTGTTAAAGTGCTATCAAGGGTTTGAATCCACATCGGTTAGTAAATAAATAAATAAAACAGCCCTTCTGCTCATTAGGAAACCATCCAAAGCCAGGGAGAGAGAATCAAGTTCCTAATTTATGAGTCAGCCACTTACCAAAAAAAAAAAAAAAAAAAAAAAAAAAACAGCAAAGCTAACACAGTTGTTCATGCAGCCTTTCCCCTCACCGATCTCTTTGGAAAAATAAATTCCTGCAGGAGTGCTCGGAATCACTACGAGTTCTATTATACTGTCAGACATAGGAAAAATAAGTTTCCCCGAGACTACAAACATGAGACCGAAGGAATGATTATGGCAAATTGTCGTTCCTAATTAATTAAGATGATTTATATGACACGCTGTGTAATTGAAAAACGCAAAGTGAAAAAAAAAAGAGTCCCAGTAGTAAAGGAGATTCATATTCAAGATAAATGGCGTAAAACTGGAAGAATAGGCTCCGTTAATGGGTTCTCCAAGTCAGCCTTCAATTTAGTCTTCGTTGCTGGCAACATATTGACCAGTGGATAGCGATTTACCAGAAAATTATGGACCACAATAATAAAATTCTACAACAAATATTCTCAGATTGGACGTCACGCTGTTGACCACAAGATAGCTGAGAAGACGCAATCTCTTTTGCTTTTAATTCTCAAAAGAGTTTGTTTTATGGGTTTAAAGTTCCCCATTAAAATAACTTTTTATTCTAATCTCATTGTCTCTTTTGCTCCTGGTTCCCTCCCTGCACCTCCCCTCCTGCCCCCTCCAATTTTGATCCACTCTGGTCTCCTGGCATTGTTCTGACATTTGCTTGGCAGAACATAAAACAACAAATATGTTCAATTTGAGCGGTTTCCTGCAATGTTATTCTATCAAACTGGCAATTTCCGAAAGGATTTAGAAAGGAGCGTACAATTCCTCAGACACCGGGGAGGTCCGACAGTGATTGCCAAAGCAGTCCATGATTCTAGCGGGTCCTAATATCTGAGCATATAAAAACATCCCTTTTTCTTAGGTTTATTTTTTAGCTTAACATCAAGCAGACTTCAGACACCATCTAAGTGGCCTGAGAGCACTATATTTAGCTCCTCGGAACTCAAAGGAGTTTAGGATATTTTGGTATGCATGGTGCATGGAGACACATTTTTTTTTCTCCAGCAGTCATGTAAGGTAATGAAATGTTAATCAAGATGTTTAAATTATATCTAATGGATTGATGGCCCCACATAGGGACCAGATGCAAAATTCATTAAAACGGGCTCCACTTATTCCCTGTATAGTCATTTCCTGTTCCGCTACCTAGCATTTGACATTTCCAAGATGGTGGCAGATTTGGAAATTTTATGATTTGATTGTGGTTTGGCTTGGATTCAAATTATAGGATCTGGATTTTATCAAATTAGACATCGAATGCCTCAGGCAGAACAGTGCATGCCTGTGTCAATGGTGGCAAGATGCACTATAGCACTAACTTGACACAGAATCTTGCAGATTCTTAGGGTTCGTGATACTATACTTCATGCCGGCGAAGTACTCAGGGCCTAGAACCATGGTAAGTTACTACGGCTCATTATGTATCATTATTTCAGCTCTTGGAAGGCTGAAATCTTCAGATCTAGCAGCATGGACTTCCTGTGAGCCAATTCATTTGTGTTCACCAACGTGTATAGCAATCAAGTCACTTACCTGCAGTTCTCCGCAGAAGTAGCTTAAATGCTGAGTAGCTGTGGCCCGTGTGACTCCTCTTACACTCTGCTGTAGTTGGCTGCCTTTACTCTGCCATTCTATGTCAGATTCTGGCACAGATGCTCCAGTGTACTTCTAGCTTTAAAACCAGAGAAATGAGTTTATGGATGCCTGTTCAGGGGATATTTGAATACACAAGCCCTTACATTTTTATCTTTGCTGAAAAACCCACCTCATTTTATTCTCTTTACATAGACCAGCTAGTATTCTGAAATTCAGCAAGCACAGGGACTTCCAAAACAACCTTTAGGCTTCGTGCAGTGTGACAACATGGCCTTTTGGCAAAACATCCTGGCACCAGGCATTGTCCTAAAAATGCATCATCAATAGTAGTAAAACCCTTGGATAAAGTGCCCCTCTAAATCTGTCCTCTCCTAAACTTCTGAAGCCTTGGTGCTCCTGGAGCAGAGAGAATGATCTGTGCCTTCTGGCATTAACCCTCCAGTTGTCCTCTCCGGCATGACTCCCAAGTCCAGTATTTCTTGGATCTAAGAAGAAGTCGCTGAACAAAATGTATTTCAGGAGAAAGTTGCAGAGAGGACTCAGTTCTCTGGGGTCTACCTGGAGCTACGTGCCCTTGAACAAGTCATGCAATCTCTCAAAGCTTCCATTTATTCGATTACTCTAGTAAGAGGTTACAGTCCATGAATTAAAAACAGGAAAAGTGACTGGATTCACTTGACAAAAACTGAAAAAAGATTGAGTTAATAGCATAAGTATTGTTGAAATGCGAGGGTGGGCAACTCAAGTTGTTTTATCATTCCCTCAAATATGAGTAATATTCTCCTTGCCTCTGTGATAACTTGACAGCAATTGCTTTACTATATGCATGTTAATCCAAAGACTATACTGGGTATTTGGGACTTCACCTCTGCTTTTGGTATGAACTAGGCCTTAAAGACCCACGTGGTCTGGACAACTCACTTAACTGCTGTGGGACTCAGTCGTTCTCTACTGTGAAAGACAGGAAGGGAAGATTAATTTCATGATCTCTAAGACCTCTTCAAGTCTCTTATTCCATAAATGAGTCCAAACCCTGGGGTGTCTGGGTGGCTCAGTTGGTTAAGCGTCTGACTTCGGCTCAGGTCATAATCCCAGGGTCCTGGGATTGAGCCCCCATCGGTCTCCCTGCTCAGCGGGAGCCTGCTTCTCCCTCTTCTCCCCACTCATGCTCTCTGTCACTATCTCTGACTCTCTCTCTCAAATAAATAAATAAAATCTTTAAAAAAAAAAATGAGTCCTATCCCCATCCTGGTGTCTTTGGGAAAGTCAAGGAAAGTAAACGTGAGATAAGTAGGAACTGGGCTTTCTCGTTGGAGTGGCAAAGGTTTGCCTCAAACCTGGAAACAGGAAATTTAGGATTAGAGAACATGAAAACAAGTGATTGTATATCTGATCTTCCCTTAAGGTGTGCATTTTCAGTTATTAACTACCATGTATATCATCTTTCTATTAGAGGACTTTTTTTTTTTTTTTTTAAGATTTTGTTTATTTGTCAGAGAAAGGGAGAGAGTGCGTGACCACAAGCAGGGCTCCCCTGCTTGGCAGGCAGAGGGAGAAGCAGGCTCCCTGCTGAGCAAGGAGCCCAATGAAGGACTCATTGGGCTGAACTGAAAGCAGATGCTTAACTCACCGAGCCACCCAGGCACCCCTCTATTACAGGACTTTAGTTGTCAAATACATGGCTGCTGACTTCTCAGTCCATTCTGAAGTCTCTGACCTTTTAAGTGTTCCTCTCTCTGCTGCTTTTAGTATCTAACTGTCCAACTTCACCCAGCACTAGCTGACCTGCCTTGGTTGCTGTCAGAACCTCTGTAAGAGATAGGGTTTTTCCCAAGTCTAAGAAAAAGATGAAATAACAAAACAGTTTTACTACATTAGACCATTTCATCTGGCATATTCTCTGCTGCCCCGAACCCAACTGTCCCCACCCCCTCCTCGAGCCCTTACATATATTTAAAGATGAGAAGTGAGGGAAAGGTTGGTCTTGTCTTGGTCCAATGCAGAGAGCTGACAAGCCAGACTAACAGCTACACTTAGGAAATCAGATAACATCACTGTAACAGGGAATGGAGGCTTGAAGTCTGCAGTTTTATTAGATCCCCAAATTGTGTCCCAGTTACAATATCTCTGGTTTGTGTTTTATGCATCTTAAATCCATCCCAAAACTTTAATAAGAAAAGCATGCTTTTATTAAAACAATATTGAAATTGTCTATCCTTTCACGTGTTTATTTTTTAGAATCTCTGAGTTTGATTTTTGTAAAGAAAGGGTCTTATTTCATTTTTTATAAGAAACACAAGAAATATATATGAATCCTGCAGTATAAAATGATTTACATTTTAAATAAATTCATTTTCAGAAAAGATTTAAAACAGCATTTGAAACTATGAATTTTCAGAGGAAATAGTTTTCAAATATTGGAAGTATCATATATATTTGAATAGACATATATAAATAAATATATTTGTATATGTTTGTGTCTGTGTGTCTTGTTTTCAGCAGAAAAAATGGCTGGATTGTTTTAATCAAGAACTTGAATCAATAAACTTGAGAAATCAAGATTATAATTATAACATTCTCACAAAATTGCCCTCTCATTTAGGGAAAAATAACTTTTCTTAAACTTTTCTGTTTGTCAAGAGCTTATCTTAAAATTGAATGTGCATAGCTCCGTGATTAACGTATAACTTTTTCAATCTTGAAATTTGTCTTTACTACTAAAAGTTAGCAAAGAAATTAATAAAATAAACAATATTTGCTGAATCCTACACATTTTCAAATGTCTATGGCACATTGGCAAGTGATGTATATTCAGTGATAGTACCTATCATACAGGCATTTTGTCAACAATGTCCTTAATTAGATTGTATACTTAGGAGTTTATAATTCACAGAAATCAATTTTGATTAACCTACTCGAAAGGGCTAAAAACCATCAATGTGCAAGATGTCATTTCTTTTAAAATTTCATTATAAGAACTATCTGACTCAGAAATAACAACCAACCTTCTGATTCATGTATATTTAATACTTGCACAAATTTTACCAGTTAACCTTTGTCTTGGAATCAAATTCTAGTTGTACGATTTACTATGAATCTTTCCAGAGAGCAATAAAATGTGAGTGCTCAAACATGCAGGAGAAAGTAGAAATGGCATAAATATGTAAATTCTTCCCAATGTGATCAAAGACCTAAAGCGTGTATAAGACATCGTAATTGTTAAATAATACAGTTCTTTAAATGACAGATCTGAAGGTCCAAGAATGATTTATCTTCCTGTCTTTAATCCAGTTGCATTCATCCAGGCAAATCCATTTCTCAAGTCCCTTCTATTTGTTAAACACAATGCCAACTACTGTGGGTACATAGAAAAAATGTAGGGACTTCTACTTCTCTCTGGGAAGTTACAATAACTGGAACAGTATGAGTCAAAACCAGAATTACGTCGAGGCTAAAATAGTGGCCATAAGGGGAAAATAGCAGCAACCAACCGTAGTGTTTGAGAACGTGAATCCGGAGCCCAACCGTGTGGGCTCATCTCCCAGCTCTGTCATTTATTACCTGTGTTACTAATTTACTCTATGCCTCATCTGCAAAACTGAGAATGATGGGAACAGCATTGGTCTCCTAGGGTAATAATGATGGGAAAATGAGTTATTATTTGTAAAGTACTTTGAATCATACCTGGCACACATTAAGCAGGATGCAAGTGTTTGTTAAATAAAGCCCTGTGGTTTGGGGAAATGGTTAGAAGAAACTATTTTGAGCTGTGTTTCATTTTTTATGGTGAAGAAAGAACCATGTTACCCAGATGAGGTACTTACTCCTAGTACCTAAGAATCTATCCATAAAAGAGGAATTCTTCCAGTTAGCCCAGAAATCCTGCATGTGGCAATCCTGGGTGGAATCATGTTGATGAAAATCAGATTGCTTTAAGTTTCTTTTTTTTTTTTTTTTTAAGATTTTATTTATTTATTTGACAGAGAGAGAGACAGCCAGTGAGAGAGGGAACACAAGCAAGGGGAGTGGGAGAGGAAGAAGCAGGGTTCCAACAGAGCAGGGAGCCTGATGCGGGGCTTGATCCCAGAACACCGGGATCACACCCTGGGCCGAAGGCAGATGCTTAATGACTGAGCCACCCAGGCGCCCCAGATTGCTTTAAGTTTCTAACTATATGAATGCTCCTTGCATAGGCAGCTTTCTAAATTCTTGGGCCCTAATTTTAAAAATAGACACTGAAAGGAAGAAAATGTTAATGCTTACAGAAATGTGTTCAGAACACGGACTGTGTCTACACTGTTCGCAGAACTAGCTGTTAAGGAATTCCTGCAGAGTCAGATCAGCTTCTCTGAGTTATATTGCAGCTATATCAAAAAATGTGACACCCACCTTCCTGAGACTGGATTACTCTCCAGTACCAAAACGGTCTCTGTGTACGTCAAAGCAATAAAACTAAGTGAGAAATCCCGAGTGCTAGTAAAATCCAAACTCACCTCTTATCCAGAATGCGTCCTGGTCCCAGTGGCACCTGTCTGTCCCTCGGGGTCCTTCTGTGGCCATTAGAGAATTTCTCTGCAGGGAAGCAGAAGTGGAAGGAAAGAACAAACTTTCAGCCTATTGAAGAGAAGTACGTTATTCTCTACTTTCCCTTGTGGTTCTCGTGTTTTCACTACCACTTTACAATAAAAGAATCTGCTTTATGTTATCTTCAGTTGTAACAGCTAGAGGTTTCGTATTTCCATAGTTAAAACCCAAAATCGTTCTAATATGACCTACTGCATAAATTTCAAACATGACTGAATGTTATACAACGTTCTCCGAATACAGGCATCCTTTCCACCCCCAGCTTTAGAGCCCTGCCACTCCTCTCCACTGAAACAGACTAAAAATGACCACACGTGGAGGTTAAGATGGCGGAGNCTTTGGCCCTTCTTCAATCAAAGCTAGAGTTTATGTCCCCTCCCCTGAATCCAGACTGGTCTGTGGCTCCTTCAACCAGAGTGTGGTGGAAATCTCACTGGGGCAGATTCCAAGGACAGGCCCTATGACATTCACAGCTTTCACTTCCTGTCTCTCAGAACCCTGGCTAAGTGGGAAACTGCCATAAAATGTATGATTGCCCCGAGACCGTCACTCTGAGAGAGAGCCCCAGCTAGCCACAGGGAGTGGCCATGTGGATAAGCAGATGCCTAACCAGGGTCTGTCTGTTCCAGCCATTCCAGCCCAGGAACCAGACTGCAAGGTAAGAAGTCCTCAGATGAATCCAGCCCCAGCCATCATCTTACTGCAACTGCGTGAGAGCCCCTAGCCAAGCCTGTCAATCTCCATAATCGTGAGGCATAATACTAAGTCATGGTTTTAAGCACTTAGTCTTGGAGTAGTTTGTCACAGAGTGATAGATAACACAGACTATCCCCTGGAACATCTCTGTGCCCCTATCTATTCCAAATTACTTGAAGTTACCCCAGCACTCTGAGTTGCTTTTAAACAGCTTTTCCATCTACTCTTTCCTCTTCTTAGAGAGTTCCTGCTCCAAACCTCAAGATTCAGTGTAACCATTATACCCTTTAGACTTTCTTCTCGCTCATCGCCTGTAAATGTAACCCTAGGCCAACTTTATGGATGGATGTATGGATGCATGCACGTATGTATTTCACAAACACAAACAGCACTTCGATCAAGTATTTAACACATTTAGTCCCCTTATTACCCTCATTTTACAGACGAGAAAACGGAAGCATCAAAAGTTAAGGAATTTGGCCAAGATCAGACAGACGGTAATTGGAAGAACCACGATTCAAACCCAGAGATTCTGGCTCTGGATTTTGTGCCTGTAACTACCACAGTATGCCTCTAGTTGGAGCATTCTGCACCCTCCCTTCCCCCCCNGTAAATGTAACCCTAGGCCAACTTTATGGATGGATGTATGGATGCATGCACGTATGTATTTCACAAACACAAACAGCACTTCGATCAAGTATTTAACACATTTAGTCCCCTTATTACCCTCATTTTACAGACGAGAAAACGGAAGCATCAAAAGTTAAGGAATTTGGCCAAGATCAGACAGACGGTAATTGGAAGAACCACGATTCAAACCCAGAGATTCTGGCTCTGGATTTTGTGCCTGTAACTACCACAGTATGCCTCTAGTCCCCCCAGAGCTACTCAGAGCTATCTTTGGTCTTCTGCCAGGTCTCAGCTCAAATGACAGTTCCTTAGAGAATGTCTAGGTCAGGTAGCAGTCTTCCCTGAGTACCACTTCCCAGGCAGGTCAAGTTGTATCTACCCTGTTTTCTTTTCTGTATCATATCTACTATAGTGAAAAAAAAAATTTTTTTTTCAGCAGAGATATTGTCCTTCTTATTTCCCACTATTTCCTCAGAACCTAGAGTATCACCTGATGCATAGTAGGGTTCTGTAAATATTTCTTGAAAGACATGGATAAATGTGGTTTCTGTTTTCCGCATCTTTACTGTGGACACAGATGGAATCCACCCATTTTGATGATGACCAATCCTTTGCTGCATGACCACTCCCTAGTGTTACAGCAACAGTGTAACCTGAGTCTATCAGTATAACCCCACCCTTTTGTTTATTTATTGGTGCCTGAGTATATCTGAGTTCCTAAAAACATCCTGAAACTAATGAAGGCCACTGTTTCCTGATAACTTACTGTTTCCTGATAACTTTCAAAAAAAAAAGTGGCCAAATTCTAAATTGTATAAGAATTGATATTATGTTGCCTGAGGCCAATATTAGTTATGGTGCTAGGCGTGTAGGAATTGCAGAGGTCTTTCAGAGTTGGCTAAAGGCTACAGAAAACTTTAAGGAAATTGAGGATTCTTATAAGTCTTTTTTTTTTAAATAAAATCAATGACTTTCTTTCTCTTTCTTATCCATCAGCTGGCTTTTCTTCCCACCTCATTTCTTCCTCGATACGTCCCTATCACATTCACTTCTTTCCCCTCCAACTCTCTCTCTCTCTCCTTTCTTTGCTACCACATTCCACACAATATTTGACACAGGCCACCATATACCTTTGTTCTCTTGCTGGTGATCTTATCTATTAATTTCATCACATTTTCTTTATCCTTCCTAGCGCTGCTGCAGGTGGGGCCCCTTTCCTTTCTTACCTAGCCCCCACAGTACCCTCATACCCCTGTATCCCTCTCTCCCTATTCTAACCTCACACCTACCCTGTCACCAAAGCAATGTTTCCATGGCAAGGAGCTGGATCTCAATCTACTCTGGTACTAGAGATTTAGTTTCCTGCATGGTGCTTGCTCAGTCCATATTTGACTCAGAAATAGATATTTTCTAGATAGAAATCATATCTTTGAATTGTTTAGCAATGGAAATAACTGTCCGGTAGTCACCACCACTGGAATCTATAAAGTATGAAGCATTCCATTTATAAAATATCACATAGAGGTAGGAAGTAGCTGACCTATTTGTGCGAAAAGCTTAACTATGTTCAATTAAATATTTGCTGCAGACTAATGTCTTCTACAATTTATAAAGGAGGTCTCGGATTGCAAGGGTTTGAGTGCTATTTTGTTTTGCCTGGTCAACTGTGTTGCTTCATCTCCTAAATTTTAGCATCATAATCATCTTTCCCTCGGGGGAAAAAATGCCCACAATTTTTTTATGCACAAAATATACTATCCCCCTGAGTTCTTGGAGCCAGTTCTGGTGTCCCCAAATGTCTGCAGCAAGTGTTTTGGGAACCGATTAAAAATCTGCTGAAACCTCCTCTATGATTGATGCAGATTGTTTCTTCATTAAAAAAAAAAAAAGGCAGGGGCGCCTGGGTGGCACAGCAGTTAAGCGTCTGCCTTGGGCTCAGGGCGTGATCCTGGCATTATGGGATCGAGCCCCACATCAGGCTCCTCTGCTATGAGCCTGCTTCTTCCTCTCCCACTCCCCCTGCTTGTGTTCCCTCTCTCCCTGGCTGTCTCTATCTCTGTCGAATAAATAAATAAAATCTTTAAAACAAACAAACAACAAAAAAAGCAAACTGAAAAACAATTTTAGATTAGAGAAAAGTAGCAAAGTACAGGAGTGCCCTTAGATCCCTCACTTCACTCCCCCTCAAGCAAAGATCTTAGATGATCATAGTAAAATTGTGAAGAACAGGGTATTAACATCAGTATGACATTATTAAATAAGCAAGAGTCCCTATTTGAATTTCACCAGTTTTCACTAATGTTCTTTTCTCTGTCCCAGGACCCAATCCAGAAATTTCCATTGTGTGTAGTTGCTATGTCACCTTATCCCATGTCTGTAATAGTCTCCCAGTCTTTCCTTTTCTTTCATGACCTTTACACTTGAAAAACAGTGACCATTTATTTTATAGACTGTCCCTCCATTTGGGTTTGTCTGCTGTGTTCTCATGTTTGGACAGAGGTTATGTATTTTGGGCAAGAATGTTAATGAAAATATTATGCTGCATCCTTCTTACTGCATCATATCAAGGAGTTCATGATGCTGATATACTGTGGTGTTAGTTTGATCATTTGGTAAAGTTGGTGTCTTCTAGGTGTCTCCAAAGGATAGTTACTTTCTTCCCCAATTTTCGATCAACCTGGAAGCTGGACTGTTTTGGTTAAAAGGGCACGTTTGGATATCTGAAACTAATATAACACTATATGTTAACTATACTGGAATTGAAATAAAATGAAATTTTGAATAGGGCACATGTTTGAAGTTAAGCAGATCTGGATGCAAATCCCGGCCCTGTCATCTTCTGTTTCTGAGATATTAGAATACAGGTTCTTGAATCTCAATCTGGTTCTCAGCTTCTTTGACTGTGAAATGGGGGTTCTACCAATACCCTCTGTTGACAAAAAATGTGAATCCTAATACACAGTCTGAGACATAGAAAAAAAATCCCAATTTCCTGTTTTCCTTTAAATATACATAAATCTGCAACAGTCCCAGGGTGCCACAGAGCCCCCAAGCAATATGACAGCCACATGGGTAATCTGTCCACATTGGTCACCTTGGAGTTACATGCTCCCCCAGCTCAAGGGTACCTTTCAGGTTTCGTGGCCCAGCTGCATTAGGCTTTACTTTAACTGTGGGCATTTCTGGTGAGGCAGGGATCTCTTATGCTTGGGAGAAGTTATTCACTCTGAGGACGTTAATATTTCTGGGGCTTTGTGTAAAGGTGATATGAGGATTTGCAATGCTCTGCGGATCTACCAATATGTCTAGGGAAAAGTCCCTCCTTCTTTTATATTTTTCCCCATCAAAGGTGTATGTTCATCTCTCTCACAGACACCAGAAACAACTGAGGAAGTTAGATTTTGACCAAAGTTTCTAGCTTCTATTCTGCAAGTATCCCAGAGGTAAAGAATGAAAAGATCCTTGCTACCTTGGAGAATATGGACAAAACCCCCCAATGAATAGCTCAAAATGTGACTATGACACAATATCCTGTTCCGTAGTTGTGCAAGTAATGTAGCTGAGAGTAGACCCCCCCCCCCGGGATGTTGGAAGATATGCACATATCTAGAAAAGCAAAAAACTAATTTTAAAGGTGACACAGTGTTTCTCTTTCGTTTTGCTTCTATTGAGGTGGTTTCTTACATTAATTTCTGGGAGTAAATTGCTCCTTTATTTTTTTTTTAAATATTGGGAATAAATTGCTCCTTTATTTTAGAAAAAAAAATATTTGCATGGGCCTTTTGGTTATGCAAAGATAACATACACCTTTATTCTGGAATGAACAGACTTATGACAATTTGTTTCCAAAAGCCGAATAGCACTACTTCAT
Source organism: Ailuropoda melanoleuca (assembly GCF_002007445.2). Lineage (NCBI taxonomy): Eukaryota > Metazoa > Chordata > Mammalia > Carnivora > Ursidae > Ailuropoda > Ailuropoda melanoleuca. Next base: position 113,672,360 of record NC_048224.1, on the reverse strand, counting down.
ATAAAAAAGTCATCTTCCAGGTAGACAAAGCTAAACCTTGGGAGATAGCTTATTTTAGGAAAATGTAACTTTTCTGAATATGGATTTACAATGAACTGACTCTAGGATGTATTACTTATTCCTTGAGAGTTCTGTGCCTTTGATCTTGTTTAAGCCCTAGAGTAGAGTAGATGATTAGGCTCCTAAGAACAGTCTTAGACAACTGCAGAATGACACAGAGGCATGACCTTCCCCCACATCCTAGTGGGGGTGGGAAGCTACACTCAACAGAACTGCTGAAGTTGAATAACACACAATATGCTCAAAATGTACACATGACAGACAATTGTTTTGTAAGCAGTTCAAAGGTAAGATGATACCCTTACGGATGCCTTTCCCTTGAAAGGATTGGATAGTTTCACTGTAAAACATTCCAGAGGATATCTGTCCTGAGAGAATATGGTGATTTGAAAGGCAGGCTCTGGACAGGTAAAAGGCAAAAATGCTCCTTCCTTCCTCGAGGTTTGAGGAATAGACAGTCCCTGGCAGAGGAATGGAGTAAGGGAGATGCGTTTGAAATCTCTATCATGGCGGAGGTGGTGGTGATAAATCCATCCCTACAACATGGCGGCAAGACCACATCCAGACAGAAGTGTCCGGAAGGGGCCTCTGGTGGACAAATGTGGTCTGTAGACCCTGGGAAAAGCGATATCTGACAATCAGTTTGAAGATCCTTTTGTTCTCCGTAAGACTTTAAAAAATAAGGGTCAGATCTCAGCTACCATTCAGAGGAGTTAAGCCAAAGGTCTGTGTACCAAACCGAGATGAGCTGGTATGGGGAAAAGCAGCAGCAGACTGAGGGAAGCCAGGTTCAAGATGGTGGGAGGAAGGTCCTGACCCTACAGTGGAAAAGACAGCTGACTGAGGGGTGATTGACAATCAGGGCAAATATGGGGAACTTATAGGCCTTCCCAAGCCAGAAACACTTGGGCATTAGGAAAGAAGAAACCAGGGGCGCCTGGGTAGCACAGTCGTTAAGTGTCTGCCTTCAGCTCAGGGCATGATCCCGGCGTTCTGGGATCGAGTCCCACATCAGGCTCCTCCGCTGGGAGCCTGCTTCTTCCTCTCCCACTCCCCCTGCTTGTGTTCCCTCTCTCGCTGGCTTTCTCTATCTCTGTCAAATAAATAAATAAAATCTTTAAAAAGATGTAGTGTTCAATGATTCATTAGTTGCGTATAACACCCAGTGCTCATCACACCAAGTGCCCTCCTTAATGCCCATCACCCACTTACCCCATCCCCTCCTGACTTCCTAATAAGTAATAGAATCTGGGAGAAATAGGGGAAAGACTTGAAATAGTCACAGTGAAATGGCTCATTTATAAGCTAACATTGAATTTCCAGCTCATAGATCAGGTGCAACTGGAAATGGTCATGGAATGTGGAGGTCCATTATCTTTTCAGGCCACTGTAGACTGGAGGATTATAGCCAAGTATATGGATGACGCTTAAAATGATCTCGGAGCACTCTCATGTTAAATATTAAATGGTAAATTAAAAAGTGAGCAATGTAATCTCAATGTGAGAAAGGACATCTAAAAGGCTTCCATTTTAATTCTGCCCTTCTGCCAAAAAATAAGTCAATCTTTGGCACACTTACAGTTTACAGAGAGAGGTTCGTAGGTATTCACACAGCAAATAGTAATATGGAAGCTAGGCCCTATCTGGTGCTTTCTGAGTAGATAGGAAGAGAAGGTGGCCTACAGGCACATCTTCTAATATATGGCTTCCTAAATGTGGAACTTTCTTCTAATTTATGATATGCAGATATAATCTTCCATAAACTGAAGCCAAAGTTTTTCTTCTTACTCTCCTCATACTAACTGCTAATTTTTATTGAATTCTTTCTCCAGAGCAAGCGATTCTAAGCATTTTACATTCATTTTTTCTCATTTAATCCCCTAGATTCTATTATTATCCTCATTTTAGGAAAAGGAGAATGATGCTTAGAAATTAAATCAGTTCTAAAAGTCACACAACTTGCAGGTGTTAGAGTCATGTTTGGGACCCATGACCTCTGACTGTAAGATAACACACTTCATCTTCTAAATGTTCTTCTCCTTCTCTTTCCTCTCTGCTTTCCCAATTAAAGATGAATTTCTGAGCTCTAAGTCAAGGCTAAACTGACATAGTTTCAGTGAAAAGTGTTATTGTACCTCCAGGATCCCCCAGGAGGTGGTTAATCTAATTGACAATCCATTAATTCACTAAAAACCGAACATTTAGTAGGGATTTGCCAAGACGGAATGCAGGCTGAGGCACTGCGACCTGGGGGATAGGGCCCAGCTGTGTCTTAGGAAACTCATGGATAGGACAGGAGATGACAGCTAATTAAATAACCGTTGTGTACAAATGCAGGGGCGAACATAGACGTACACAGGATATAGACGTGGTGTAGACTCGACGTTTGCAATGCCTCCGAGAAAGCTACAAAGGCCTACATATTAGTAACAAAGCTCAATTAATCTATCACATATAATGATTTCACAGGTAAAATAATTCCTGAACAAAATTTGCATGATGGACTATCCATCACTCACGTTGTCTCCTTTGGCAACTATGTGGACTATTCAGACGGTATATAAAATGTCAAAGGTAACTCACTATCTGGACAACCCCAGCCTCCCCCCTCCCCCAACACACACGATCCCCACAACCACTGTGCCTATGGCCCGGGTGCCTTTCTTGATGATATTGATATCACAGCTCCTTGAAAGGTTCTGCATCTGTATTTGAACTGCCGTTAGTAGTTAGGATTATTTGAAAGAGACTTTCCTTGTCAGAACAGTGCCCAGACTCCGAGGCCCAATCAGCAGGAAATTGATCTCTTGCGTCTGTCACAGAAGTATGAAGCTCTGCGAGGTAGAGTGTCGTGTTATGGGTCGCAGGTGCATTTCTGAGATGACGTGCTGATGGCCAGGGGGTGAGGAAGCCCTGTTCTCTTTCACAGCTGAAGACAGAAATGTCGCAAGGACAAGGAGGATGACTGGCATGCCTCACATTCCTCGGTGTTGAAAACAATCAAGGGTGGGGGAATGAGAGAAAAATCAAATTTCTACGAAGAGATGTCAGCAGTAAATTTAATGCAGGTGCAATATTCTCCAGACAAAGGACATTTTGTTTCTACCGTCTGTGGTTCCATGAAAATCTGCCCCTGCCTCCTCCCTGCTGTGTGTTTTTCTTTTTATCAGTGTAAGGTAGATTAAAATGTTGATATCCTTCCTTGGCAAAAGTATTTTTAATGTTCTTAGTACAACTGTTGAAGAAGTATTAACTTCCCCCCAAAGCTTAGCTTTGCTGGGTGTGACGGCGCTTTCTCTACCCTAAGGTTCAATTCATTTGTTAAGCTTTGTATTTTCCTGATTACCTCCATGTATTACCGTAGCATGGTTTTTACCATTTGTTCTTCCTTGTATCTATACAAAGAAAAATTTAAAAAAAAAAAAAAGTGAAAACCAAACATTTACCTTAGCTGGAACAGCAAATTTGTAAATCAAAAAAATAACAAAATTGGTTAGTATATTTTATAAGAGACAGAAAAGTGCAAGGTATTCACCTTCCTTTATTTAGGCTATCACAAGCAGAGCAATTGTAGAGCAATCAAGAAATCAAGAGGTATGACTTTCTGATTGGTTTTACTTAGTAATTGCTTAGAGATTTGGAAACTCTACTCTGGTAACAGTTTACTAGAGAAGAGTTTCCTATACCACTAACGCAGCTTAGGTTCAGGCCTTACACAACCTCATGAGGCCTTAACAAGGCATTAGAAGGCATTTTAAGTTTTCTTGTGTAGTGATTCATTTAACTGGGGACACATAAGTGATACACCATGAATGTCATGATTTTATTATTCCAGGTGAACTGGGAAACTAGGCAGTGGGAAAGTCCCTGTACCAGGACAGTTGCCATTAACTGAACTATATATGGAAGTGATTGAAAACTATGACGCTATATCTGTAAAGTTTCTAAAACTTGCTGAAGTAAGACATTTCAATCCCAACTGGCTGCTCCTTCTCATCCAACATCTCTTGTCAAGCTCACAGCACCTACCCTTCTCACCTGAGTGGCAATGGCATTTTGGGGACTGGACAAGTTAGAGATATAATATTACGGTTTGCAGTCACTTCTGTGTACAGTTAAGTCTTGCTAGCTGTTCTGGTGTAGGAACATTCCTACTGGTCACTGTGCCAGTTCACCTAAAGTAATAGCATGACAACATCCATAGCCTATCAATTAATGAGTGTCCCTAACTAAATGAGTCACTGCACAAAAACATTTGAAATGCCCCCTAATCCTATAGTTCATATATAACAAAAATTTGATAATTTTAGAAATTGACCCAAACCCAGACATTTAAATGACATTACCAATACCAGGTTGTACAATTGAAACCATCTTTTCTAAACTGTAAATGATGAAAAAAAGTATTTTTGATCAACCCTGAGAGAAGACTGAATTATCTTCCCAATATTTCTATAGAAAATATTACAAAATTATTATCCTATGAAAAAACTATTATAAAGAGCATGCAGCCCAAGAGTATAGGACAAAATATGTTACGGAAGCGGGTCAGGTAGTTAATTAAAGATACCATGTTGCTCTTCGGAATTTTGTGATAATTGATGTTGTCAGTTTTTAAACATTTGTGATTGATGTATTTTTTCTCATTCTACATAAATATCCACTTTTATAATTGATTTTGACTTTATTGTTTTCTATTATTTTTCTTTAAAAGGGTTCTCCAGATTGTATAAGCTTCAGGTCCCATAAAATGGATCTGCCATGAGATTGCCAAGAGATACTTGGAAGAGGACTTTTTATTGACCAAAGGTCATAACATGGGCAATTAGCATTTAGTGTTTAGCACAACATTGGCTACATCTTATTTGAATAGTCAATAAATGTATTGATTATTTGATAATTAGAAAAGTTCAGATTTTTAAAATGTGAAGACAAATAAATTACTTTAAAACATTAAGTATTTTCCTTAAACGTTAAGGATAAGTTAAAACATATTAGAATATTGAGGCTAAGAGAGGGAAATCTATACTTGGGAGCTCAAAATTAGGTTTTGAGTCTTGACTCCCAACTCTAAGTTACGTGAACTTAGAAAACGTAAGTATCTTCTTTAAATCCCAGCTCTACATTTGCAATGCAGAAATACATTAGAACTGCTTTGAAAAATGAATGAAATTATATTTCAAAAGCATATGAGGTTCACCCATATTTTATCCAGTCACGAGTGTGGCCAGTGTGAGGAAACCTTGAGAAAATTGGATAAGAAGAAATTGAAAAGTAGGAGCAAGAAGTAAAGGTCTTTCTTTTCCCTACCTTCTCTTCCCCTCCTCCTTCTTTCTCCCCCCCGCTTTCCTTTCTTTCTTATTCACCTGTGGGCACTGTCCTAAGAATATTAAGAAGGAGTTGGCCCCATAAATCTCACCACTTCCACATTTGAGATTACCAATTCAAATTGGAGTTAGGGGAGTGAATGAGAAGAAGTCATTTAACCTGAATAGGCTGTTATTTTCTAAATCTGTCCAATGAGGGGAGATATGATGATATCCTAAATCCCTTCTGGATCTGATATCCTACAAATTAAATTTTATGTAAGCTAAAAATGTGATATATCACATTACATTCCATCTATTAAAGACATAAGCCCATCTATCTCCATTCCCCAACTCATTTCTTTCTACTGGATTTTCTTCTCACCCTGTAAAAATTTTCAAACCTTGATCTTCTTAAGGGGGAAAAAAACAAGCAAATAATACATTTTCAAAAGTCTTAACCTGCCCTCCACTATTTTCTCCCTTCTAGCTCACATCATATTTCTTCTTCCCTTTTAGCCAAACCTCTGAGTTGAATTACCATTCAGGCAGCTAACCTTGTCAGACTCCAGATATCAAGCTAACATGCTAGATTCTTTTTGGGAGGAGTGGGGGAAGGAATTAATTAATTTTCCCAGTTTTATCAAGAAATAATTGGCTTATGTTACTATATAAATTTAAGGTGTACAGCATGATGGTTTGATTTATATATATTGTGAAATTATTACCTCAACAGGTTTAGTTGACACCCATCATCTCATTTAGATACAACTAAAAAAAAAAAGAATTTCTCATTGTGATGAGAATGCTTAGGATCTACTCTCAAAAACTTGCCCATATATCATATAGCAGTGTTAACTGTAGCCATCATATTGTATATTACATTCCAGCACTTATTTATCCTATAATGGAAAGTTTGTACCTTCTGACCACCTTCCTCCTATTCCCCCTTTCCTCATCCCTCACCTCTGGTAGCCACAAATCTGATCTCTTTTTCTATGAATTTCAAGGTTTTTTTTTTTTTTTTTTTTTTTTTATTTACTTCGCTTAGCGTAATGCCTTCAAGATCCATCCATGTTGTCAAATGGTAGGATTTCCTCACTTTTTATGGTTCAATAATATTCCATTGTGTGTGTGTGTCTATATACATGTATATACACACATACCCCACCACTTCTTTTCCATTCATCCATTGATGGATACATAGGTCATTTCCATGTCTTGGCTATTATAAACAATGCTTCTGTCAACAGAGGTATGCAGATATCTTTTTGAGCTAGTGTTTCATTCCTTTGGATATATTTCCAGAAGTGAAATTGCTAGATTATATGGATTGTTCTATTTTTAATTATTTTGTCAATCTTCCATACTATTTTCCATAGTGACAATACCAGTTTACAGTCACACCAACAGTGCATAAGGGTTTCCTTTTCTTCACACCCTTGCTAGCATTTAGTTTCTGTCTTTTTGATGGTGGTCATTCTAACAGGTGTGAGGTGAGATCTCATTGTGGTTTTATTTTGCATTTCGTTAATGACTAGTGATGCTTAGCATCTTTTCATGTACCTACTGGCTATTCATATATCTTCTTTGGAAAAACGTCTATAAGGTCATTTGCTTATTTTTAAAATTGGATTATTTGGGCTTTTTTTTTTTTTGCTATTGAGTTGTAGGAATACATGCTTTATTCTTAAGGGTGATTTTGTTATTTAGACTGTATTTGGAAAATATATGTACTAAACTTGTCTTTAGGGAGCAGCAAATAGGGAAATTTTTGTAGCATCTATTTCTGTGATATTGTATAATTATAACATTACAGGAATAGATTTAATTTTGTAAAATGAGCATGTTTTATTTGAATACTCAAGTAAATAATTAGGACAGATGAAGAAAATTAATTCAATAGAGATAGATGAGTTGATCTAAAGAATTTCACCTTACAAATGATGTTACAGTAGTATGTTCATTGTGGAATGCTGAAGAATACTTATGTTGAGAAATACATATATCCTGGGAATATCTGTGCTGAACCCAAATGCTCATTTAACGTTTGTTGCATATTGCTGGAATCTTCATCTAAACTGCGTCAGACAATCTCATGCAATCTTTAGAAGTCACATTAACCCCATAAATTTGAGAATATTATGTAAACAAACAAATTTAATCAGAAACTAAATAATTTGAACCATGAAGCAATAGATTCTTCCTCCACCCAACCCCCATCAATCATTTTACATTTAGGAAAAGAGCGAAATTCACTGGATGTGTATGTATGTGTGTTACACATACTTAAATTGGAATCAAATAACTGAGGCATTTCAATTTTTCATCATTCACATATTTACTCATGTATTAATTCATTCAATAAATATTTATTGAAAACCTATGTATGTAATACATGTAATAGTCATTGGTCCATGAACTGGTGCTATAAGTTTAAGAGAACAGGGCTTCTTCCCTTGAAACATGTAATAAGAAGGTTAAAGGAGGAGCATGCAGAGAATTATGAGAGAGTGGAAGGATATACCTCCAACTTTGCCTAAAGATAGTTCAAAGAAGATTTGATAAAAGAAAAAGGAGATGTTTACCAGAGTCTAGAAGGAAGAGTAAATATTTGTCAGGAAGATCATCGGAGGGCAGACACGTGTTTAGCAATAAATATTTGGTTCAACTGTAACCACATCAGGTATTGACCAGATACAATTCAAGGGAAAATGGCACGAACAATTCAAATGGCAGGATCTGCTCTTTCTTTCCTCCTTAAGCCAAGTTCTACATGAGATAAATGAGCTCAGACTACAATTAGACCATCTGCAAGCAGAGATGGGTTAGCAAAGTAACTTGGCCGAGAGACAAAGCTGAGCAAAACTCTCATGGTTTGAGCCTTAGAGGGTTGAACAAGCTAAGTTCTTTGTCTGAAACAGAGGACAGCTTAGAATAAGCAGTTTTAGATGGGTAGCTTGGGCCTTTCCTACATCCCTTCTACAAAAGCTCTCCGCCAAATACAGGGAGTGATCATTGGGAAAAAATGTTACTCTAAATGTTTGTATCCCTATCCAAGGTTGTTTTGAATTACCTGACGGCAATGAGCAGGAGGAGTTTAGGAAAATGGTCAGGTCACGGAAGCCGGATAAAAGATTTTGATGCACAAAACCATCTGCACAGGATCTGTAGAGAATTGGCTGAAGCAAGCAGACTGAAAGCCTACTAAGTTTTAAGGAACCTATATTGTCTAAACAAGCAAACATCCCAGGACAGGGCAACATCCACCTGTAACCATTCAACCCCAAAAGCAATCCTTGCACTTTGAACTGCCCTAAGAGCAAATGCATCCCTAAAGGTATGCTCCTCCCGCAACGCTCAAGGGTCAAAGGTGCTCAGAGGTGGGAGTGAAGGATAATAGACCTGAGAAATATTCCGAGGTACCCAAACTGAGGCTACCAGCTTAGTCAACGAAGAGTTGTAGTTATTCTTATCAGGAAGATCTGCTATATGCCATGAATCATTGACTTCACTTTTTTTCCCAAATGTGAATTTTAATTGTAGCTAATGCTGTTCCTACATCGCCTTTGTATATTGGATGTCCTACAGGTGGATAACTAGATTACTGATTAAGAGACATTACATCTAGTTTAAATTACATTGTTCCAGAAATTCTTTATCTGACCTAGAAGATGAACAGTTATAAATTTAGGATATAATTTCCTGTCAGGAAAGTGGTATTCCTGTGTTTGAATGGGAGCCAACACTGGGATTCTAGCTGAGGTAACTCTTTGTTACTTGAAGAGTATTCCACATGTTACAGGACAATTAACATCACCAGCTCCTAGACGCCAAATGGGACTAACACACACTCCTCCCCAATCATCTTGATAGGTAAAATATCTCCACACATTTTACAATATTCTGTAAGGGGTAAAATACTAGAATAGATGTGTATATAGATGTTGTAGCCACGCTGTAGACTTTGGAAGATAGAAATAGTTGTCCACCAGATGTATATTTTTATCTTTTTTTGCACTAGAAGAACCCCACTTTTATTTGGGTGAATCATTGTATCAAGATAAAATACCCTCCCAGATTCTCCTTAATTGAAGCCCCCCCAAAAGTATACAGAAATCACTAGATGGAATTCTAAGAAAATATTTAAAAGTAAGCCAGACTCCGCTGGCATAAGGCTTTTTGTCTTCTCCCTTTCCCCTCACCTTTCTTGCAAGGTTAAACGTCGTTCGTTAAGTCTAGCAGAAAAGAAAGGAAAACCTGGGTCCTGTATGGGGTGCTTGACTACTGTATCAACCCAGTTTATTTCTCTCCAGACTTCAATGGGAACAAAATAAGCCACTTAATTGTTTAAGCCTCTATAGGAGTTTCTGTTACTTGCAGTCAAACTCAGTTCTGATTGGGTACAAAGTAAGAAGATGTGTTTTTGCTCTAATCTCAATAAAGATTTCATGGTTAAGGGAAGGGAAAAGAGGAGTGGCAGAGAAGAGCAGTAAAATAAGTTATAACTGTGTACTTTTGAGGAAGGAATTTGAACTCTGTGCCCGTAACAGGCTGACTCCCAGGAGGGACCTCTAAAAACTCAAGAAAAATGTGGGGGGGATCCAAGTGAAGAAGGAAACTCTTGCTAGATTTGCCTTATAACCCAATGAATCTGAGATTATTTTGCCAATACCACATTCCCATAATTTATAGGAATGCTCAAGGTAAATATTACGGAGGAAAAAGTAGGGTTCATCACTGTTATGAAATTTTTACTCCTATTCAGGTTAAAACATCCCATGCTGCTATCAGAGGACATTGCTTCTGGTAGCCGGTGGACTTTACTTTTATTCAAATGAATTGGTTGAGATCTGCCAAATGTGAACAGATCATTGTAGGCACAGATACTCCTGAAGTACTAAATCCCAAGAAAAAGATTAAGAATGGAATTAACTTTTTTTCAGATTAAGAAAATATGCAATTTAAAGAGGTAATTTGCTGTGGTGCTACATGAGAAATTTAAAGCAAGGTCAGTTAGTAGTGTCACATTCCCCTAGCGTCTCACTCTGAATATGTCCCTGCAAGAGTTAAATGAAGCTGGAACTACACACTAAAAACCCTATTGCAACAGCTGCGCTCAGAGCCCCTTCTGCAGAAAGGGGAAAAAAATAAGTTTTAATTAAATTGTATTAATTGGTTTAGCTGATCTGGAAATAGAGTAAGGGCTCTGCTCTAATTTTGTTTGTTGGCTCAAATCCACTTATCCTTGACATGAGAATAAAGGAATGAAGCAATAAAATGCCTAGAAATGCCCTGGTAGAGACTTTTAAACTGTCCGAGGTTAAAGAGTGATGCTATCTCAGAGATGAACTTAAAATTCTGTTGCCAACTTAGAGAAGTCAGAAGTGCAAGCAAGAAAAGAAGAGTGTGATTAAAAACCCTGCTTCCTTAAAGCTCTGCAAAGCTGCAAAGAAAAGGCAGGCATTCTTCCCATTAATAGTGAGCACTTGTTATAAAGAAAAGGAGAAGGTTGTGAAAGCTTCAGGGTATAATGACCTTATTTCAGGCCACTCAGCGTAAGTTTTCGTATATAAGGTAATGAGGATTTGTAAGTGAGTGTAGCTTCACAGTTTGATGCTGCCATGTGCAAAATACATTTTAAAACCATACCTGAATCCATGACCCATGCCTGTGCTGCAGCATTGATCACCATTATTTTAAAAAGATATTATTTTATTTTTAATTTTTAAAATTTAAATTCAATTAATAAAAAGAGTATTATTAGTTTCAGAGGTAGAGCTCAGTGATTCATCAGTCTTACGTAATACCCAGTGCTTAATTTTAAAGGCATAATGCTAATACAACCTAGACATTTCTTCTTTTTTGCTTCCAATTTGCAATAAGCTAAAAGCTTGAGTATGATCACAATTACCAGAAATCATTCTTCCACTAGCAATAGTCTGTGATACACAGAAGATACTCTACAAAGAATAGCTTGAACTTTGCTCTCTAGAAAACATGCAGTTAAAACTTGGTGTGGAAAAAATACATGCAGGACAGCAAGACTACTATACAATGAATATTTGTGTCTTCCCAAATCTGTGTGTTGAAGCCCTAGCCCCCAATGGGACGGTATCTGGAGATGGGGCCTTCAGGAGGTAATTAGGTTTAGATGAGGTCATGAGGGTGGGGCACTCATAATGAGATTAGTGCCTTTATAAAAGGAGACACCAGAGAACTTGCCCCCCCTCCACCTTCTCTCCCTCCTTCCCCACTCCGCATTTGAGGACACAGTGAGAAGGTGGCCAGAACAGAGCTCTCAACAGAAACCAACCATACTGGCACTCAGGTCTCTAACTTCCAGACTATGGAACTGTAAGAAAATAATGATCTGTCGTTAGACTACCTAGTCTATGGTATTTCTTTGTGGTAGCCTAAACTAATACAAAGTCAGCAGAGAAAAAATAAATCAATAGATGTCATTTATAAGCAAATGTTCATAGTAATGAGATTGTATCTCTGGCCTTCGGTTTCAATCCATTACTGGGCTCTGAGTGTCTGATTATTAATCTGTGACTGCTCGTCCTTCCCACACTCCTGCATGGTGATACAGTTTTCCCATAGCAAAACAACTGCTGAAAGGAAACATCTAAGTGTTGGTGACTCAGTCAGGTGCTAAAAGTGTGTGTTTCCCATCTGTCTTATATATTAGAACAAACTGTGCCTCCAGAACTCAAATCATGTCTCTAGAAAGAGCTATATTAGTTGTTTCCCTTCTGGAAGGTCCATGTGGTTATGATTCATGAATTGTGGTCAAATGATGGTATAAATGAGACTGGGCTCTCTACTAGGAAGGGGAGTAGTAGGAGAAGATATTGGGGCAGACAGCTTCAGGAAGGGGCCAATACTCAGCTGTGAAGGAACTTACATGGGATAGGGCCAGGAGTAGAAGGCAGAAAGAGGAGAATTAATATCCAAAAGAGCAAGAGCCCCTTCACTCTTTCCTTGCTGAGATCTACTCAGCCATTTGCCTTTCTCCCTTCTCCTTGAGCCTCTGCCTGACCCAAACATACACACACACACACACACACACACAGAGTTACACATATAGTTTTAAAAATCCAAAATGCCTGGCTTCAGAAAATTCTGACATACAAAGCCATATAGACAAGCTCACCTAGATGCAATTTCTTACCGCTTCCCCAAATTATAATTGCTTCTCTCCTTCTGGTAAGGCTGGTTAAAAGATTCAGTGGTCAAGGGCGAATAATTCCTTGCCCCCCCCCCCATTACAGTGGATGGTTCCTGAAGGCTGTCCTCAGGTAAGCACCTAGGAGTGAGCCCCCAGAGGTGGAGGGTAGAAAGACACCACTCCTCCCTGACAAGCCTCCTCAGATAATATCTCACGGTCAGCATTAGAGCCTTTTAATCCCAGCAGCTCTCTTAAGGGGTGGAGGAAAGAGATCTTCAATGTCACAGTATCTTCTTTTCCCACCTTCTGGGTAAGAGTGGGGAACTTTACAGGAAAGTGAAGATTTCTCCCAAATAGATTTAAGGCAACTTCCTGTATAGGTAGGTTTCTAATTCCAGGATAAGTGCTCTACATTCCAGTTCACTCAGTTTTCTGAGAGAGCAGAAAATAAAACCCCAAATGCTAAAGGAGCCACAGTGACCCCTTACCACAGAGAGCTTGTGCAAATATTCTGTGCTGTGCAGTGATGCTACGCTCACTCTTGCCCTCTTGTCCAGGGCAGGGGATCAGCTTCTCAGGGCAATTGTACAAGAGACGTTCACAAAGTCCTTTAGCATCTCAAATTCACTTTTTCTTTGAATATCCTTTTAAAAAGAAATTTACTGCTATATTATTAAAATAATACCTTCAGGTACTAGTTGTTTATTGCTATGTAACAAATTACTCCACAACTTAGCAGCTTAAGATAAAACACATTTATAATAACACAGTTTTGTTGGATCAGGAATCTGGGCCCAGCCTAGCTGGGTCCTCTGTCTTGTGTTCTCTAATGAGGCTCCAATCACAGTCTCCACACAGGGTCTGCACTCTCATCTGAAGGCTCAACTGAGGAAGGATCGACTGAAGCTCAGTCAGTAGCGGTGGCAGCATTCATTTCCTCACAGGTTGTTGAACAGAGTCCCCCTCTTCTTCACTAGCTGTTGACTGGAATTTGCCCTCAGTTTCTGGCCAAGTGGGCTTTTTCCTCATGGCAGCTTGTTCATCAAAGCATGAAAGTCAAGAAGGTGAAGGAGAAAGTTTGCTAGCAAGATGGAAATTATGATCTTTTGTAACCTGATTAGGGAAGTGACATCCTCTCATCTTGGCTATATTCTAGTGGCTAGAAGCAAGTCCAGCCCACACTCAAGAAGAGGGGATTATAGAAAGGTGCACATTGCAAGAAGTGGGGGTCATCAGGACCACCTTAGAGGCTGCCTATCACACTAGTCATTAGAGAAAACTTAGCAGATACAGAAAAATTAAAAGAAGGCTATCAGTGTGGCAGATAGCCAACCACCCACCTTTATATTGCTTCTTTTCCTTCTAGTTTTGGCTTTTGTGCATAAGTTAAAAAAAATTTTTTAAACTTAGTTATTATTACACTCTATACAGTAAATCCTGCTTTTTAAAAATTTTACCACTAAAGTAAATTAAACTAACTTTATTCAATTGAGATCATTTAATTTAATGTAAAGATGTTTTCCTATTACTATAACACTCTCTAGAAACAGTTTTAATGTTCGCATTTCAGTACCTCATGGTTTATTATTCTTTATTTAAACATTCCTTTGTTGCTGGTATTTTCTAATTATTTTCCCACTATAAATAGGAACGTTGAACATCTTTGTGTACTCACTTTCTCCCTATAGCTTGACATTCCCTTCTAATGGATTCTCAGAGGTAACACTTAAAACTCAGGATTATGTTAAAAATATTTGATAAATATTCTGCGCAGTTTCCAATATCCCTAGTACTCAAAGAGTATGGGGAAAGGTACTAGATGACACTTCAGATGCATGAGACACGTAAAGGAGGTGCTGAAAGAGCAAAGAAACAGTATCTCAGGAGAAAGTCATGGAGACATGATAATGCAGAAAGTGGAGTGGGTGAGAGGAGGAGATGTGGTTTGGATGACAGTTGGTGTAGGGAAGTGAGGCAGTTGAGGGCAAACAACCACGGAACTAATACAGAGGTAGTGGATGGGATGGCAATTCATAAGAGAATGGACAATAGAAATGAAGATAAAGGAAGCTAATGGGAAGGATGAGTCGATTATCCAGGTAAATACTCCAAGATGAGTTACTGCATCACATAGTCAGCTATTGGTGACAAAGGTGGGCACTTGGTCGTGGGCACGGGTCAGAACCCTAGCTACTAGGTCAGAACAAGATTAAGTGAGGTTAATTGGATGCTGGTTAATCTGAGCCATCAAAACAGCACTCCCTCAGTTTTCCTCAATAACAAAAGCCTAGTTCCCGACATCTATAGTTCAGCTGAGTCCACTGGTAGGATTTAATTGGACAATAGATGAATGAGGGGTTGGAGAATAATGCTGATACTTTTAGCAAGGATGACTTTGTATGATGGGAACAGAGAAGCTGTGAAGTGAAAAAAAAAAAAGAGTGCTCAAAGGAATATGTAAAATCTAATGAATTAGAAATAGAGGATTATCTAATTTGAAAGAAACTGAATTTCAATCATGTTCTTGTACCGATTTCTAAAAATTTGAGGAATGAGGAAGAAGAAGATGCCCACCTGTATATGTGGATTTTGCACAAAATATTCTCATGAAACTGGTCCCTGAGCAAAAGAAAGAGTAACATCCTATGAAATATGCTTAGGATTCAGATGACAAGTGTATTGACTTAAAATGTAACAGGAACAAAAAATAACTTTCTCTATTGGTCAGCAAAATCTAGCTAGAAGAATAATTCAGTTTATTTTCTCTCTCCTAAGCTAAGATAAAACCACTGTGGCAACTATAATTAGAATTCCACTTCTCTCTGAATAGATCTTTGGTGGAGAAAATTGAACACAAAGAGAAAAGCCCCCATGTCTCAGGAAACATGGTGAAAAGAGAAGGATCAGTGATGAGCTAGCCCTGCTTGGGAGGAACAGGGCAACGTGATAGAAGGCCTGAGCCCAGCCCATTCACCGAGGCTGAGAGCTTGGGATTCTAGCCAGTGTTTGGATGCTGCTACATGGAGACTCAAAGCTACTCTTTCATCTCTCCCTGGGACATGAAATTGGGGGAACCACATAATGAGCTCTGGTCCGGGAAAGGCCAATAATATCACATTCAGAAGTCTTCCAACCATCCCATGAAGAAGGGTGCCAATTAGTGAGCATATGTTCCCTTGGGCTTCGGTGGGAAGAAGGAAGGGTAGGTATTTGGTTCTCCCCAAACCCAAATAAATGTATTTTCATTGTTTGTAGGGGCCTGCCCTAAAGGCTGTTCGGTTTGGCAGAAGTCTGTTTGTAGGAGCCTGTTGTAAAGATGGCTTAATATGGTAGAAGCTGTGTGTGGGCAGACCGGAAAGAATTCGACAGAACATCTGTAAAATACTCTTCCTAGTTCAGGGGTCAAATATACAGCAATCCATATGAAAAACTTGGACTTTATGACAAAAAACAAAGAAGCAGCTGCACAAATCAATCTGCTTCGGTGAGTGAGCTGGATATTGAGAACAGGGATGTTGAGCCAAAAATATTGGCTAATTATCATTTTGAAATTTTAATAGGATCACCTAATGGAAGTCATGATTATGGAGCACAGGGTACATAGTACATAGCCCAAAATAATAAAAACAACACATGGAATGTGGTCCAAATGCTATCAAGAGATAAACTCACGTCCTTTAATATTACTTCTACACAGAAATGGGTAAAAAATAAACAATAAACTCCCAAATGTAGAAAAAGAATAACTAAGGTAAGTCATACTGCAGAAAAATATACTTAAGATAAATGTAAACACCTCAGATAAATACAAACTATTAAGGTGAAGTCTCTTTCTGAAGTTCCTAACCACTGCTTTAAGAACCACTAATGTAAAAAATCTTCCAAATGCCACAGACATACATATGCCATTACGTAGAGTCATTTGCTGTTTTATTTCTACTCTGTGGTTGCCTCTGGGACAGGTTCTGTGTCATAGGGCCTCCCTAATGTCTAATTCAATGCCACAATACTCAATAAAATTTTATTAACTGACTATTTGAATAAGTAAGTTCGAATGCCATATATCATTTATGGCATATATATTCTTGTTCCAGTTTGTCAAATAAATATTTTGTCAAATTTAATCTTTATTAGGATCTCTTCTCATTCTTAATTTTTCAGTACAGAGAATTCTCAATCTAAATGATAAAAGCGTATTTATCACAGCTCAAGAACAATTACATTGTACTTTTCCTTCTACCTCCCCTTGACTAATTCTCACATGTATTTCAGAAATATGAATAGCGTCTTCATGCAATTCATGTAAGGCACAGAAAATAGGTATCATTATTTCTGTCTTAATGACAGATTTTGAGGTTAAGGTGACTCATGAACAGCTGAGCAGCCAGTCAGTAGGAGAAACCAGAATAGAACGGAAACGCCTCCACTCCCACCCCCACGCTTAAACCTGAGCAAACCCTCCTTGGGGGAGTGAAGCGTGATGGGCCCCCGGAGTGAACCGTGAAGGCTTCCTGCAAGTTAATGAGCTGCGGAAGGAAGGGTCGCTCTCCCTGCCTGTGATAAGGGAGCACAACTCACTCTCCATCTAGCAGATAATAAAAATGGAAGGCTGGGAGAATTTAGAAAAGCAAGCCCCTTAGATACCGAGCCAGGTTTATTTGGAGGAGGATGATTCATTTACCTTTAGCTGAGTATTTTCAGAAATCACCATCCAAGTCACCTTAACTGAGTAATTTTTACATCCCAGAGAATGTAACCTTAAAAGGCAAAGTACCTTGTGTGTCAGATGGGCATATTCCAGCCTGTTTCATTCTCTTTGAGGGGAAGAATATTTATAATGGGTTTCTCAGCTTTGTTTATGTACAAAAAAGTAGCCAGCATGCTTCCGTAGCAGGCTAGATACTGAAGTTACTTTAAAAAGTAATCAACAATAGAATATAGCAGGTGTCAATCTTTGAATTGCAAACAAATTATTCTGGAATTCTTAAGGAGCTTAAGGGTATTCTTAGAATACTCCAGGAGCTTAAAGATAATTTAAAAAACATGTTAAAAAATATTCACAATCATCTTGTATCCACAAACAGAATAGCCCTGAGTGGATGGATTACAAATTACATCTGTAACGTGTTTGATAAAGCTAAGATGCACCTCTCCCTCCACCATCCAATTCAAATAATAACGTTGTCCAACGCAAATACTAGTTTCCAGTAACTGAAGTCTTTCCTTTTCCTACCCCTCTGTAACTGGAGGCATGCAAGTCTATCTGACTTACTGAGGTTGCTTTCATAATTCCAGTGGGCTGGGTTCTAAGAGAAATTTTAAAACTGTTTTCCTCTCCACCAAGTCCTTTGCCGCAGAACTATAGCTTACAGCAGCCCACACCTCCCAAATATGACAGAAGGATAATTGCTGAAACCTTTGCTTAATTCACCAAAAACTTTCTATCGCTATCAGTGTCCACCCCACACTCACATTGTTCTCAAATCGCCTCCCACGTCCTTATATCGTGGATCCTACTCCTTTGATTTTCTCCGCTGTTCTCAAGGACCTGAGGTTCTTTGTCATCGTTAATTTCACTACTCCCTGAATTTAAACTTCCAGAGTTTGTGTTCTCCAGTGTCCAACCATCATAGCTCCTCTTGAAAAACAAACATGAACACAAAGCAGTCAAGCCATTGGGTATAAGAACAGGAGCCTGTGAAGGAAACACTTACAAAATGTAAACCAGACACGTTAAACTCACATTTGGCCATGCACAGCCTGAGTCTGATAGAAGGACTTCAGCCAAAACAGAAGGTTCTTGCGGTGAGACGGCTGATACGGTTAGGCTGGAAAAACCTCTCCACTCCTTCCTGTGGGCACCTGAATTCCACAGGCTTGCAGAAGGCAAGAGTCACTGAATAACGCTGAATAATGATTCCTCAGAGTTTTCTGTGTGCTTGTCGGAGGCCTTGCACATGGCATGTGGCTCAGGACATGCTGATTTCAGTTCCTTGAGCAAACTCAGATAAAATAGGAGGGAAAATGTTTCCCTGCTTATCCTGGACACCGTCCCATGAAAGCGAGGCAGTACAGTCAAGTAAAGTTTTCTAGGGAGTGTTAGGAAAATGTCACATTATTCCAGTGTAATGTAGCAGGTAGGAGCTTTGGTGGCCTCCGCCGGTGGCTTCAACATGCTGTATATTTGAGGTGCACAAGAGAGGTTGCGCTGGACACACACATTTCCTTATCCTTTGGGCTCATTCAGTGGAAAAATCATATTTGGCCAATGATCCATTTTAAAGTCCCTGAATCCACACAAGTTTTGACAGTAACTTACTTCTTTCTAGAAGCTATGAGTACAGTGTGGATCTTGAGAAATTTTAATAATACTTCAGTTAAGATTAAGGAGAGACCTAGAGAAGCTGGCTATGTCTGGAGTAACTCCACTACAGGAAAGAGATTCTTGGTCAACTCTGTCACTTTGCATTTTGTCCTGCGTAGCTCTGCCGAACCGAAAAATCTGTGAGCCCAATGTAGCACCAACCGATACTCTCACTTCTGCCCATCTCAGGGGGGAATTGGATGTAATGGTTGAAGTGTCAAAAAAAGTGGCAATGTTAGTTGGAAGCTGACCGTCAGAATGAAACCAAGCTCTAGAAATTCTTATTCTGACATCCATGTCCCCTTCAGGAAGATCTTAGATGAGATTCAGAGTATCCAGGGAATACCCTGAATTCATGTGTCAATTCGTACTGTGAAAATATCCCAAACCTGTTAAAACTTATCCTCTAGAATCTTATTTCATTTTTACCTTTTCTTGTTTGTTTTTTTCTCACCAAGATTTTTTCCAAAGACGAGCTATTACTTTGCCCGTTGCTATTCTATTGCTTCTCCTCTTCAGTTCAGCCTACTCCCACAAATGCTCACTGTTTCATTCCTTCTTTTAACAAATATTTGCTAAGCTACAGCCCTCTTCTGAGCACTAAGGTAAAAATAGTGAAAAGAAAAGATCTATTACTTGATGGTCTAGTGAGGAAGCATGATCAAAAGCTAGAAAACTAATAAATAAGATGATGTCAGATAGTGATAAATGGATACAATAAGCACTCTAATGGATCTCAGGTATGTCTTTCAAGGACACAATATGAATTAAATCAGTCCTAGGTATGTTTTTAAAAAGCTTACTTAGAGTTTAGACATGGGGTATGGTGGAAAGGTAAGTATCAACGATTTTAGCTTGAGGATCAGAAAAATGGTAAAACCATTTTCTGAAATGGAACAAACAGCTTTATAGGGATAGAGGAATGATAGGACCAGTAATTGTCTTAAATTTGAGATGTCACCAGAGGTACTCAGGGGTGAAATGAGGGATAGAGTTCCAGTCTGGTGAGTCATCAACCTACAGGTAGCCTTTAGGTCATGGGCCTGGCTTCTACCACTGATGGAGACCAAGGACAGAGAGTTAGAGGTCAAATAGATTAAGACAAAGGGCCAACATTCTTGAGACACAAACTGCTATGCATATTGCAATAAATAAATAACTACTACGTGTCAGACACTTAAATACACACATTTCTAGCCTTGAGAAACTTGCTATCCAATGGTGGGAATAAAAAGAAACAGATCATTTTAATAGAGCATGTTAAGTACTTCTTTTTTGGTTTACGGAATGGGCCGCCTCTAGTCCTCATGCATTATGATATATATATATGACATATATGTAATACATATATAATAGTATATATAATATATATATGATCATATTCCTACCCTTCATTTATTTACAATCATACATTAGAGATTCATCTGTTCCAGGCACTATTTATTCTAGGTTCTAGAAATACAGTTGTGAAATTGTGTGAATACTTGCATCATGATTTAGTAGGGGAAATAGATATTTAACAAATCATAGGAATAACTGAAATTACAATTGTGGTAAAAGAGATAAAGGGTGAGTATAAGGTTTTCTTAAAGTTTGCACCTGGACTAGTCTGGCCCAGTCTGACTAGGAAGTGCCATCTTAAGCCTACACTTGAAAAATGGTTTGTTAAAATTTAGAAAATCATAGGAATCAAGAAGAGTAAATAAGCAGACTAGCTACGGAAAGGCACCTACCTGAGAAGAAATTTGACATGATAAAGGAGCAAAAAGAAGACAGCATGACCAGAGAGCAATGAAGGAAGCAGGAAGCAGCTCTCCATCTCTGTCACAACATCCTAAAGAATACTGTGAAGGACAAACAGAAGAGGATTGGGAGTCCCAAAGATCCCAAGAAGGGATCAAAATCTGAGGGAATCAGACACTGTTTGGGATTCCGGCAAATGGTTCAGGATGCTGACCATAAACGGGAACCCACATCTAGGGTAATTCCTGGTAACACTGGCTTTTAGAGGTGAGGATGGGCCTGTCAGCTTTGGAGAGCAAGTTGGGTGGACACTTTGGAATGCCACAGCACTGTGCACTGCTCTCGTGGTATTTATCACTTCTTTTTAGAATAACTCCCACAACTAGGTTAAAAACTCACCCACCAGGGCACCTGGGTGGCTCAGTCAGTTAAGCAGCTGACTCTTGATTTCGGCTCAGGTCAGGATCTCAGGGTCTTGGGATGGAATCCTATGTCAGGCTCTGTACTCAGCAGGGAGTCTGCTTGAGATTCTCTCTCTCCCTCTGCCCCTCCCCCCACTCACGTGTTCTCGATGTCTAAAAATAAATATATCTTTTAAAAAAAAGCTCACCTATCACCTTCTGCAGGACTAACATAATGCTTTATTCCTACTAGACACTCAGATGGTGAATTGTTTAATTCAAGTAAGTAGTATTAGGGACACTTCATCTGGAACACCAGTTCTATATAAGAGTAGCACAGTGAACAAACCCCATTTGTGGTTTCATCTGAGGAGTGGGCAAGTCCACAAATACAAAAAGTAGATTGGTGATTGCCTAGGGCTGGGGGATGGGTGGAGGGGGAAACAAGAAGTGACTGCTAAAGGGTACAGGTTTCTTCTTGGGGTGATGAAAATTTGTGAAAATTGTGGTGGTGGCTGCACAACTCTGTGAATAGCATTGAACACTTTACACGCATAAATGGTATGGCATCTTGGTCAAGCTATTACACAAAACAATGGGAAAAGCCGAGGGACTTGCCAGGGTAGTCCCTATGATGCATTGTTATTTTACAGGTGAAGCTCTTAAGAAGCTTTTATTTTTATTTTATTTTATTATTTTATTTTATTTTATTTTATTTTATTTTATTTTATTTTATTTTAAGAAGCTTTTAGAGACACATAAGAACCAGGATGGTCCAGAATCCTGAACCTCACCAGGTTCCCCTTTGAGTTGTTCTCTTGTGAACGTTGTACCTGTCTGGGCAGGATATGTTATCAAAAACTTAGGAGAAAAAACAATGGTCTCAGGTTCCATTCCCTTTAAATCTTGGTAGGATATGTTACAGGGATTTTAGAGCAGGGATATAACCTGAAATCTTTGGGCATGGAAGGGAGGGGAAAAGGCATGAGGGCATCCATAGGTGACGTCAGACTGCACCCATCCTAAAGTTGTACGTTAGTTGTGAATATGTGCTTAGTTGACTTACTGTGGGAGAAGGCACATTGATAATGGTCTCAGAGGAATCTGTTGCACGCCCCTGCCCTAATTCCCCCAAAAGAAGAATGCTTTAAAAATCTGAAACATAAAATGCAGAATTAAAAACAAAAACAAAAAACACCTCCCAGTTTGTTTCCCTGTTTGGGGAAGGAGGAGTGGAGGGAGGAAAGGAAGAGAAAATAAGGCAAGAACACTAATTCCCAGTTTCTGAAAGGAGGAAGCACTATCTCCTAAGGCAGAATCTGAATTGGACTCTGTAGAGCAGGAAAGGCTGATGAAATATGCTTGTTGTCTTGTCTTTTCCTGTAATCGTTTTAGGAGAGGGTATGGTTTACAGGGGTAAGCACCCAATTCTGATGAAGCAAATGAAATGAATGAGAAAGCCATACTTCATCTAAACATTGCAAATCAACGTTATCCCTCCTTACCCTCTCATTGAAGCTCCCTGGCGCATTAATGATTCATGGTGAACCATCAACTCAGTACAGTCACTCTGTGAGAACACCAAGGGTTTGCTTACACATAATTACTCAGAACTGAGTAGGAGGAAATCCCTGTCTCGGATCATGGGAGATAATGGAATTCCAACTAAGGATGCCTTGGCAAAGTAGAAGTACTTTCCCTTGGACCTTTGAAATCCTTAATGAGTTGAATCACGTCAAGTAACAAAATAAACAAGGATGAGAAACATCAGTTGGGTTTGGTCCAAAGTCTAGCCTGCTTAAGATTGGGCTTCCCCCATCATTGCTTAAACATTATACAGTTTTCTATCAGCCAAGCCTGTGGTTTCATTTCATTTTTTTTCTTAAATCAGATTTCAAAAGCCAGGCACTAGCTGATGGTAATTAGTAGGCATCGGTTGAAGTTTATTCTTGCCCTTCTTTCCAGGCATGCATAATTTTTGTGAAGAGAAAAGAAAATCCAATTATCCCCAAATCCAGCCAGTGTGGCTCATCTGCTCTTGTGTTAGATCTTTAGAAATGGCTCTTAACAATTGAAAGGAAGACATATGGTACTTGAGCACAGCATCTTGTAGCCTTGTTTATAATATTAAGGGGAAAAAAATCCAGTCTTGTGACCATTTACGTCCCTCTTTACAAAAATCTGACATAAGTAATATTGATCCTATAAAACGTGGGACTAGAGCTTGCTCATATCGTAAGGAATTTATTGGTGATTATATTTCTAAGTTCTCTCTTACATTCTAAAGGATTCCCTTAAAAATGCTCAACGTGAAAATTTCCAGGAACACTCATGCAACTCAAACTACAAACATCTGATACACTGTTGGGAGAACTCAGATTCTTCACATCAAGGAAGGTAAGAATTTCTACCGAACTTGGCAGAATTCGGGTCTATGCCAAAAGATTTCAGAAAATTATCTCACTATTGAAACGTTGGTTGATTTTGGAAACTTCATTGGTCTTGGAGTCCCTGCAAATACTTTTTTATTACAAAAGTAAATGAAATTTTTTTTGGTAATAAAATATACCCTTTGTCATTTGGATTAAAATTGTTTAGGTCATATTTTCCTTCTATAAATATTTACCTCTGAGGACCCTGGCATTAAAGACAAACCATACCCAAACTGTGTTTTATTAAGTTTTTTGCTCAAGAAAATTTTCTTACTGCAAGTGAAAACTAAAAAGAGAAACTAACAGGAAAATAAAATAAAGTTTACATTTTTAAATGAGCCTTTATTGAACCCTTTTGAGAAGAACATTGTTCAGCAACACTTTGGGTAAATGATCATTTTCATTACCCACCGTTTTCTGAATAGACATGCTGCTATGCTCTGGTTACTTTATGTCAGAGAAACACAGAAGGACAACCAGGGAATTGGTTGACAAGAGTCTCTTTACCTCCAGAGAATTTCTTACTAAATGTGTCTCAAGACATCAATTATGGACAGAATATTCCAGTCATACACACTTTTTTTCTTGTCTGGATGATAGTTTGATCATACCATGTTTCTGCGAAAGAACCTATAACAGACTCTGTGGGAGCGGAAAGGGGAATAAGGCCTAATGTCTGTTTTGAGGAACTCACAGTTTTGGGAGAAATGTTAACAAATTCATAAAATAACAATGTAGTGGGCACCTGGGTGGCTCAGATGGTTAAGCATCTGCCTTTGGCTCAGGTCATGATCTCCAGGTCTTGAGATCGAGCCCCATGTCAGCCTCCCAGCTCTGCAGGGAGTCTGCTTCTCCCTCTCCCTCTCCCCTTGCTTGTGCTCTCTCTGTCTCTGTGTTTCTCTCTCAAATGAATAAATGAAATCTTAAAAAAAAAAAATTACAATGTAGTAAGGGCATTTGAGATTTAATTAAGGAAAATATTTATTTAAGGGAATAACATAGCCAGAAGATGTAAGAGTTGGTAGGAACTTTGAAGAATAAATAGGAGTCTACCATAAAGATTTGAATTTTGTCTGGTAAGTTTATTAATGTATATTATAGACCCTGAAATATATTTGTTAAATGAAGGAAGTAACCAAAAGTTAAGCTACTTTTTTTTGACACATTTGTCTTTCACAGTTTTTACGACTGCTTTATGAAGTGCATAAGGCTATTAGTGCTTTATGAATAAAATACAGGACCAAAGGAAGTTGATCCAGGGAGCTGAAGACCTGAAACCATATCCATTTTTCTGACTCTCAGGCCTTTGTTCTTTCCACTCTGTCTTCCTATTCCCTCACCATTCTTCTGAAATTCCTCACTGCTCCTCTCATAAAGTGGACTCGGAGCAGACACTCAGCAACAATTGCTTACTGATAAAGAGAGGTATATGGCTTTGACGACAAAATTTTAATACACACTTACCAAACACACCAACAGCCCCTAAACTCAGTCTTTGTCCATCTTCAATTGGCCCCTTGCCTTTTTCCTGCCTTTATATTTCCTCGATCAGGGCTAAACCACTTGCTCGCATGACAACAGGAGCATGTTTAAGCAGCCAGTAGCGCCCCATGTTGATGATCTCACCCCTGAGGTACTGTCAGTGGAGTGTCAAGAGGGGAGGAAGGGAAGAAGATAAAACCAGAGCCCTCTAGGAACTTCACCGAAGTCACTTATCTCTTAGACAAATATCACTGATGACTCTGCAAGTTCTCTCTACAGATGTTTTGGTTGCCCCAGTCTACTTTTGGAGGTTCAAGGCCATGGCTGGGATTCTAATTTCCATGAGTGCATTAATGCATCTCTTGAATTACTCTCTTCCCGAAGGAACTGAAAATCTGGTATTCACTGTCAAAGTTTCCCGGGTCCTTACACTTAAACGCATGCCTGGTAGTCTAGAGGCAAGTGGGGCGGGGGCCGGGGGAGGGTAGTGACTGGGAAAAATGCTCTGCCTTGAATTCTCACTTCCCTTTCAAAGATATTCCTAGAACATTCCACAGACCCTTTGTGCCTGGAGTGATGAAAGGACATTCCTGGGTGGGCTGCTATATTTCACACAGTGTGTTCTCCATGAATGCCTTCCGTGAATGACTCAGGCAAGGGTAAGCTGCATAGAATTTTGGTGCAGAGGAAGAAAAAGCTGTAGTCTACTTAAGCATGAGTGTACTCTTTCCGTGCAAGCTGAGTAATGTCCTGGAGGTGACTAGTCCAAGGAAAAGCCGAGGGGTACGAGTCAGCCTCTCTCACTTTAAATGCCAGCATAGATGAAATAAGCATGGGTAGGTGACTTAACTTCTTTGGGGCTTATTTCCGAATCCGTGAAGCAGAAAAAATAATGCCCATTTTGCCCATTTGACTGTAGTGGTGTGAAAGATCATGTGCAAAATCAGGCTGACCTTTATTTATTGACTGTTTGGTGAAGGAAGAGTGAGTAAAAATACAGTCATTAGACAAGTTGCCCAAAGGAAAAAGAGATTGTTCGAGCCATGTTTAGTGTCTGGTGCTAGGGATATGGTAGTAAACAGATAATGTTCTTGCCCTCAAGGGCTCACATGGTAATTTAGGAGGCAGACACTAAATAATTAATTGCACATTTAATTATACAATTAAAATTGTTATAAGTACCACAAAAGAGAATTATGGTATTAAAAGAATATGCAAGAATAGAAGAGGATCTAGTCTCAAAAAAAGTGTTCTGTCTGGGAAGGGCACTTCAGTTGAATTAGGAAAGATGAAAGGTAAAAGGTGAAGTGGCAAAGATGTGGGAGATGCTTTTTAGGACCAGAGATGCAGTATTCAAAGCTTTATGAGGTGGGAAGCACAGGGCAGGAATTTAGAATTCAAAGCAGGCCTTTGGGACTAGAATAACAATAACAAGAAAAACAAGAGGGTGGGGGGTAATGGTTGCTAGAGAAGGCTGAGAGGTGGGTGGGAATCAGCTCCTACAGGGCCTCCTACGCCAAGGTAAGGATCTGGGAAGCCTTTACAAAGGAATGGATCAGAGAAAATATTGCAAGCCATATTTCTGATAAGGGGTTAATTTCCAAAATATATAAGGAACTCCTATAGCTCAATAGTAGGAAAATAATTCAATTTTAAAAAGACTTAAAATAGATGTTTCTTCAAAGAAAACATACAAATAGCCAACAGCTATATAAAAAGATGCTCAGTGCCGCTAATTATCAGGGAAATGCAAATCAAAACCACTTCAAGAGATATCACTTCACACCTGTTATGATGGCTATTATGGAAAAAACAACAGATAACCAGTGTTGGCAACAATGTGGGGAAATGGGAACGCTTGCGCACTGTTGATGGGAGTGTAAAGTCATGCAGCCGCTATGGAAAACAGTATGCAGGTGCCTCAAAAAAAAATTAAATTCAAACTACCCTATGATACAGCAATCCCACTTCTGGGTGTTTATCCAAAAGAATTGAAATCAGAATCTTGAAGAGATAGATATCAGCTCCCTCACACTCACTGCAGCTTTATTCATAATACTCAAGGTGTGGAAACAACCTAACTGTTCATCAATGGATGGATGGATGAAAAGAATGTGCTCTACACGTACGATGGAATATTATTCAGCCTTATAAAAGAAGGGGGTCCTGCAATATGTGGCAATGTGGACAAGCCCTGATGACATCAGGCTAAACGAAATAAACCAGTCACAGAAGGACAAATAACTGCTGGATTCTACTTATATGGGGAATCTAAAGTAGTCAAACAACCAAGAGTAGAGAACAGAATGGTGGGTGCCAGGGGTAGGGACCCAAGGAAATGAAAGCTGTCGTTCAATGGATATCATGTTTTAGTTATGAGAGGTGAATAAATTCTAGACATCTGCTGTACAACAGAGTGTCTATACGGATGGTCCCCAACTTAGGATGGCTCCACTTATGGTTTTTTGCCTTTATGATGGTGTGAAAGCGATACACATTCTTTGAATCTGGATCTTTTCCCAGGCTGGTGATATGTGGAACGGTCCTCTCATGATGCTGGGTGGTGGCAGCAAGCCAAGGCTCCCAGTCAGCTGGAGATCATGAGGCGAAACAGCTGATACACTCACAAGCTTTCTGTACCCACACAGCTACGCTGCTTTTCACTTTCAGCATTCAATAAAGCACTTGAGATATCCAATACTTTATTATAAGATAGTCTTTGAGTTAGACAATTCTGCCCAGCTGTAAATGAAAGTCAATGTTTGGAGCGTGTTTAAGGTAGGCTAGGCTAAGCTGTGATGTTTGGGAGATTAGGTGTATTAAATGCATTTTCCATTTACAATATTTTTAACTTACAATGGGTTTCTTGGCTGTAACCCCATTGTAAGTCAAGGCAGATCTGTAGATAAGAGTACTGTATTGTACACTTACAAATCTCCTAAGAGTGTAGATCTCATGTTAAGTGCTCTTGCCACAGTACAATTTAAAAAAGAAGAAAGAAAAACAGAGAGTCTTGAAAGGTTTCAGTGAGAATGTCAAGATCAGGCTTTGTTTTGTCTTAATTACAGTTAATGCACAGGGAAGACATTACTGAGGTATAAGCATGCGCGAAGGGACACCAGGAAGGATATCTGAAAGCAGAAGCTCTGTGTTCCTTCTTGCTGTGGCATGGGAGCCGAGGGGTCCCATTCTGGTGCCTTTTTTTGGGCCTGCCCTCTCAAGTAGAGTCAAATTTTTGTCCTGTCATACACAATCCTATCAGACTTAACTTTCCTATATTCTATTCCTTTCAAATCTCTGTAGAACAAAGGAAATGTGATGACTTCTTCATATGATGTTGATGGATGGTAAGCTAAGTAACATAGCTCTGTTCTAACAGTGCTGTACTATCTTTTCTGATCATCACATATTTATTAAGCAAACATAATCTAATTACAGTGAAAGGTGAAAGATTTATACCATGTGAACAGAAATCAGAGTATTGAATATAATCTAATTATAGAAACAAGTTAAAGATAAATAAATGGATGGCAGATAGATACATCATATCAATTAATTTACTTTCAGCTGTAAGGAACAGAAATCTCACATAAGAAGTCTTAAGGCAGCATGGCTCCAGGCTGGTTAACTGTCCATTCATCATTTGAGGAGCCTGTGATTTCCTTTTTTTCCACCCTGCTGTCCTCAACATTTGGCAAGCTCTCTTGATGGCCATGAGCAGAATGTAGCACTCTTACGATAAACCCTATCAGTCCAGAGCCAGAAAAAGGATTTATCTCTTCCAGATGTATCTCTTTGAGAGATAAGAAACCTTTCTCAGAAGCTCCCTCACCCCACCCAGAGCTGACTTTATCTGTGTCTCAGACTAAGTCATTCACGGGGCGGGGTTGGAGGGGGGAGATGAAACTATTCTGAATTTCAGTGTATTAACTTATCTTCAACTTCTTAAAATTCTCATCCTGGCATTGCAAATTGAAGGCAGGCCTTCCTGAAGCAAGGGTCTCTGGTGAGTACCTAGATACAATTAGGATCTGTTATTAAGGAGAAAGAAGAACTGGCTGCTGGAGGGCTGAGACATCTGTAGTGTCTGTCTCACGTAAAAATTCAAGGTAAATCACAAAACAGTTGAGTGAATGAAGGATCTCAAAAGTGTAGTCCTCAGACCTGCAGCGTTAGTACCACTAGCGAGCTTGTTAGAAATGATAGTTCTGGGGCGCCTGGGTGGCTCAGTCATTAAGCGTCTGCCTTTGGCTCAAGGCGTGATTCCGGCGTTCTGGGCTCGAGCCCCACATCAGGCTCCTCTGCTATGAGCCTGCTTCTTCCTCTCCCACTCCCCCTGCTTGTGTTCCCTCTCTCGCTGGCTGTCTCTCTCTCTGTCAAATAAATAAATAAAATCTTTAAAAAAGAAAGAAAGAAAAAGAAATGATAGTTCTGCACTCCCCTGAGTCAGAATGCCTGGCAGTGGGCCTAGAAATCTGGCTTTTTTGTTTGTTTTTTAAAGATTTTATTTATTTGAGAGAGAAAGATGGAGATATCAAGAGAGAACACAAGCAGGCATGAGAGGGAGAAGGAGGAGAGGGAGAAGCAGGCTCCCGCTGAGCAGGGAGCCTGACAAGGGGCTCAATTCCAGCACCCCGGGATCATGACCTGAGCTGAAGGCAGACTCATAACCAACTGAGCCACCCAGTTGCCCCAGAAATCTGTGTTTTAAAAAGTTTGCCAGGTGATTATGATGCCCAGCAAAGTTTGAGAAGCATGGTTCTAGAGTTAGAGAACATACTAGAAGGTTGAATGACACCAAGCAAGGAGTTGAAAATATGGGGCAGGGGTGTGGGAGAGAGGTCGGGTCTGGGAAATTAGACAGATCAATTAAAACACGGGCCTTGTCTCCTGGCAGCCAGAGTAAGAAAATAGGTAAAGATAAGAAAATGCCCTGCAAACGCTACTAGGAGGAGAGAATAAATGGGAGCCGTGGGAACAGTGTCCACGTGTGAAACAGTTTAAGTTAAGAATTGGAATGGATAGTGAATTCTGGAACATAAATCTGGAAATAAAGGCCTCGAGTGGCCACTTCATGCTATTTTATAGATCCAAAATAGCAATGATAGCTGCTTTCTCTGGACATTCTCAGAATGCTGATCAAAGAAGAGCACAGATACAGTTGCAAAGGGCCAGCAGATAAATCTAGATAGATTTATATTCTAAATGGCAAATCCTTTTGCAAAGTAGAATTGTGGGGAAGGGGACAATTTTCTTGTATGGTCTTTATTTGTGGGAGTAAATGTGGAAGCCACAGCCCTGCTGCCGACGTTCAAAGGAACACTCCAATCTGGTTTTTAACAGGTTGGTGTGTTTGAAACAGGACGCGTAGGAAATAGAGCACGCAGCTACTGTCATGAATACTGTCCGAAGCAGGTCATAGGGAAAAGAAACCCAAGGACCTCTGCTGCCTGGGCACATCGCAACGTCATGGCCACTGAGCCTGACAACAGAAGGCCAGCTTCAGAACAGAGGGAAAAGGAAGGGCAGTTCACAAGAGGATTGTTAATACTTTCGAGGCCAAAGATAAAAACCAGCTAGGCTTTGCGCAGTAAGAATAATTATTTCCAAAAGTGCCTTGGCTAGCCTCACCCTTGTTGGAAAGGTACTGTACAAAGTTGGAAATGACTTTGCTGTTTTCTTTAGGTCTCTTCTTAACCAGTGTTCCCAAAATGTCGTGTGCATCAGAATCCCCTGGAGGGCTTGAACAAAAGCAGAGCCTCTGATTCAACAGGTCTGTTAAGAGGCCTGAGAATGTGCATTCGTAACAAGTTAGAAATGTTGTTAGTTCAGGACCACACGTTGAACCACTTCAGTACTACGTAAGATTTTTGTAGTTAAACTATTTTTTGGTATTTTCTACTTTTCCCCTGACAACCCCCCTGCCTCGCACGAACAACTTAGATCTAGAAATTGCTTCATAGCCCAGGAATCCTGAGATGATGGATGGCTGAAGGCAGCAGGTGCCCCCTCTTGCCCAACACCCAGTTACACTTCTAACCCTAGAAGAACAGAGAAGGAAAACCCACAGGCGTGACCATTCTTTTCGTTTAACAGAGGAATGAGAGCTTCTTAAAATTCAAGCTAGAATGTAGATTATGTTCTAGGAAACATATAACGAAAGAAAGACAAGCCATAACTGAACATCACTTCATTGATACAAGTTTTAGAAAATACCACTGTGAATGAACAGAGAAGACTGGATATATGAAGTCTTGGAAATTAAGTTGACCAATAATATATAAGAATTGGCACAAGCTGTGGGACATAAATTTATCATGATTTTAAAAAAGATGCTCAGTTTTACCAAAGAGGGCTGAGGCTGGACTAAGTGAAAAAAATGGTGACTAGGATATAAGTTATAGTCATTTTTTAATGTTATAACTGAAGATTTTATTTAAAAAAAGGGAGTAGTTCAAGAACTCTACGTGTGAAGATTAGAATTGCAGAGTAGCCATTTTAAAACATATATATACTTTTTAAAGTAAAATTTTTTATTCCAAATATAAAAGACTAATATAGAATTTTTGGAAAATTTAGAAAATTTGACTAAAACTTAAAAATATTTATCCACAGTCTCACTGTATAAATACAAGTATTAATATTCTATATTTTAATCTTTTTTCCAAGCATCAATTTTATATAATTTTGATACATAATTGACATAATTTTTGAAGTGCATCATTTCCTACATATTATAACACGAGCGTTATAATATTATCACAAATAATTTATTAGCATATTTAATGTCTATACATATTCATAGGCGAGATGTAGCACACTTTACTTAAATTTCCTTTATCGTCAAACACTGTTTTCCCTTTCTCCCTCTATTCTAAGTAGTACTAACATGTGTACCGTTGTACATAAAACTTTCTCTGTATTTGATATAATTTTCTTTGGATAACTTCCCAAATTTAGAACTACTTGTCTCAGGATTAGAAATTTAAAAGACCCTTTCTACATATTGTCAAATTATTCTCCAAAGAGCCCATTACATTTCTCTCTCCCATTTTCCAGTATTGAGTACCCTAAAATTATTTTTTATCACTGCCAATTTGATAAGTAAAAAAATTATATGTTTTAGTTTTAATTTGCATTTCATTGTTTACAAAATGAATTAAATATTTTTTCGTGTTTGTTAGTGAGATATATTTTCTCTTGTATGCATTTCCTGCTGACATTTAATTCAGTTAACTTTCAATTCAGATATTCATATTTATTCATGAGAAAATATGAGTATAGATTTCTGAGAATAAAATAAAACCTGAAAACATAAACACTTTAGTTGGTGTTAGAGAACCAAGTGCTATATACAGAACAACTCAGAGTTTTAAATTTTCATCTTTGAAGCTCAGATATCAGTACTGTGTTTGAGAAAAATAATTTCAAAGTAAAACAATTGTCACATTAGGATAAGTAAAGGTCACTACACTAAAATCTGTCTTAGCGTAAGCACAGCATCAAAGAGGTGGCAGGTTTAAAGACTGTCACCCTCAAAAGGAAGAAATATGCTCAACATTAAACGGTTTAGTTTTTTCCCTACGCAAGTGGAAAAGGGTGTAAGTGTTCAGTGGCAAAAATCCTAAATGACTGCTCCATTGTTTTCCAAACTCGAATGAATACACTGATCAGTCCATAGTAGACCAAACATTGCCTGTAAAAAAGCAAGCTTGTCGATCACTAAGTTTTCAAATTTCCCTGCCTGGGGAGAGGTGACTGGAGGGTGTCAAAAAGGCCAACACAACACCTGGATATAAACTGCATCTGGAAACCTCTTTTTTTAAGATTCATCCTTTGGAGGAAATACTTGGTTTTGGCCAATGGGGCCACTGATCTCTGGGGCTGTTGAGAAAGGCCATAAATGTATGCCCATTATTCTTGTTCTGTCAACAGCCTTTGACATTTCTATTTGGCCCATCATAGATCAGTCAGGGGGAATACATGACTTCTTTTCCCTTAAGTTCAGAAACTCCAAATGTCTCAGAATTTTTTTTTTTTCTTACAATTTTGTACTTTGCTATTCTTCTTCAAGAAGTGTGGCATAGTTAATGCTACACGCACATGCCTATGTTCTGTGGGGATTTTTCCCTGTTTAAGATGCTATCATGATGTTCTATAAAAATATCCTGTTTGACTAATTTATATTAGAAAAAAATTATATATTTTTTAAAGACCGCAATTTTAAACTAATCATGCACACTGTTAATGTTCATGCTTCTGAAATCTATTTTATTTGCACCAATTTACTTGTATCGATGTAAATATTCTCTTAGAAAAGTTACAGCAGTGTTAAGGAGGAAACAATTGCTTCATAAAAAATACAAAGCCCAAACCTTTCTTTTTTTTTTTTTAAAGATTTTTTTAATTTTTTTTATTTGACAGAGAGAGATACAGCCAGCGAGAGAGGGAACACAAGCAGGGGGAGTGGGAGAAGAAGAAGCAGGCCCACCAGCGGAGGACNGGGAGTGGGAGAAGAAGAAGCAGGCTCAAAGCAGAGGAGCCTGATGTGGCTCGATCCCACAATGCCGGGATCACGCCCTGAGCCGAAGGCAGACGTTTAACCGCTGTGCCACCCAGGCGCCCCCCAAACCTTTCTAACATTTAAGTGTCTCTGTTCAGTGTGGAAGTGTGCATGTAGCTATCCTAACATTTCTGTCTCCCTTTCCTGAATGTCAAGTAGAGGGTATATAAATAAATTATAAATTCCCACTTTCTCATATCTCCTCTGGCCACCTCTTCTATGAGTTCTCCCATACCCTGTTTATTGTCTCCAGGGAAATCTTAACGGCTTTGGTTTCCAAAAGCACATAGCCTTAAAGAAGTAGTTCTCTACCGAGGGCAAAGGCACCACGGCCATTGGGCACAGTCTGGAGACAATTCTCAATTTTTACAACTGGAAATGCTACTGCCATCGGGTGAGTAGAGGCCAGGGATGCTGCGGACCACCCTACAGTGAGCGGGAGCCCCCACGACAATAGAATATCCAGTCCCAAATGTCAATGGTGCCAACATTAAGAAACCTCGCGCTTGAGCGATAGTGACAACTCCGTGTGAGGACAAAATAAATGGGAGGAAAAATTGGAAGGAAAAAGTTGAACTCTCCCCTGCTACGGTCTAGAAAATGATTCATTTGGGCAGGAAGGGAAACAGGATGGGAGGAAGCAAGTTGAACAGAGGTAGCCTTGGAATCCCAGAGAGAAATGCAGGCCCTCCACCTTCGTTCTGTGCCTCCCGGGTTGGGACCTCAGGGAGAGAGGGGATGGCTGTGTGTTTACAGCAGAAGGGACTATAAAGAAATGACAGCTCCTATCCTGTGTGGGCCAAAGCCTGCAGGCCAGCTGAGATGATGGCTAGCTTTGCAAGGGCACCTGCCCTGCGGTACTTCTCTGATGCCCCCAGAACATTGATACAACCTTGGAAAAGACGGGTAGCCCAAACTGACCAACCAGGTAAGGGAGATTGAACAATGGAATAAATTTGAGGGGTGTTTTGTTTTGTTTTTAAGTGTAAAATTTGCCCATCACACACTGTGGTCTGGGGTTAGTTTATGCTGTAAATAGAAGTTCTGTTCTGAATTACCCAGATGAATTGTAAATATATTTATATAAGTCTATCTCAAATAATTCAATGAAGAACAATCCTTTCTGTTTTGTTGCATTGAATTAGAACAGGTTATTGCTAAACTTTCAGCATGATATTAGCGTTTGATTCTGTAATCCTCACCCCTTCCATCACCAAAAGTGTTTTAGAATTTTACACTGTGTTTGTGTGTCAGGCCCAGTGACATAACTGAAGACAGTCTGATGGCTTTAAACCCAGGGCTAACTTAGTATAAATTATCTAGCGGTTCAAGCCCATTTCAAATGTTGAACTGCTATAATCTTAAGGAGACTTCGGTTTTCA
Organism: Ailuropoda melanoleuca; assembly: GCF_002007445.2. Lineage (NCBI taxonomy): Eukaryota > Metazoa > Chordata > Mammalia > Carnivora > Ursidae > Ailuropoda > Ailuropoda melanoleuca. The sequence goes on along the minus strand of NC_048224.1, from coordinate 113,637,453 downwards.
AAAAAAAAAAATATCTGGTGTAAGAAGTGTAGTTTTGGGGTATTTGATCTGGCTAGTCTTAAAAAAAGGAAAAGAAAAGAAATACACGATTATGTAACACCATGTCACAGACACCTCTGTTAACTAAAGCCAGTGTTACCTTTCAAGGGTGTCACAGTTCTATTGATTTGAGTCCCCACCTAGAAACCTAGAAAATTTACCCAACTATTCATCAAGAATTGTGGACACCATTATCAAAGGAAAGGACGCGTGTTGGCAGAGGACTCACCACCATCTGCTGCCAGCCCCGGCAACAATCCAATGTTTGTATAGCAACCCTGAGCCAGAGGAAGGCTTTGTTCCTGTAGCACATCCACTACATTGTCCCCTCTGGGGGGCAAGGTGCCCTTCTCCCCCTTCCAGTGGCCACTCCGTTCGTTTGCTTTCTCCAGATCATTTGGTGTTCTTATCTCTCACTGGAGACTAGATGTTAAGAAGAGAGCCTGAAATTCTCTTCCTCAGGGAAAACAGCTGTTTATTAGGCAATCCTTAATATTATATTCATCTGCCATCAGAGATAACTGACACTGACACCCACTCTACTTTCCTTCCCACAAACCTACATCTGGATGGGATGTCCATCCCGAGAGCATCACGGCTTAGGGCTACCTCTTCATTTCCATTGATAATGCCTCCATTTACTTCTTGAGTCTCTGGACCCATTATACAAATTGAATAAATGAGCACATTACCCTGATATAAAGTCATGCATGGAGTCCAGGGCTAACAAGTTCAACCAGAGCTCAGAGCTACATAAAAGCATTTCTAATGCACAAATCAATCTCCTCTCCACTGTTTCTATTTTGTCCTCCTACACAATCTGGAATGACTGGAAATATCCCATATTTTCTTCTTTTATTGGGTTATCTAGAAGTTGCTTTACTGTTTATTCTGGAACCTCATTCCCATTTTTGACATGTGAAAGTGAAAGAGATTAAAGTGATTCCAGATCTGCATAGAAAGATATCTAGCATTACCCCCGACCCTTACTGAAAGCTTCTACCCAGCTGGGAGTCACCATTATTTTACAAAAGTGGTATCATTGTAAAATGTCATTCGTAGAGGAAGAGAAAGTTAGGAAGGCCTTAAACAGAGGATCAGGAGAAATACCACGGCATGGAGGAGGAGATGTGTGAGCAGAGGCTTCATAATTATCTCCATACCTTTTTTATGAAAGGTTATTACCATTAAGATACTTATATTATCCTTCTTCTATGAAGGAAACACCTGGGGGGTGGGAGAAAGCCAAATTTATCAGTAAGGAAAAACAGTACCAGTAGGAAAGATTGTAGGCAGCTCGATGCCACGGAAGAATGGGAGACAGAACCAACTTGGGAGCTATGTCTTCTTGGGCAGGTTTCATGACGACTCCCTTCTTGGCAGTTGACGATTTCCTAGATTATCTCATAGGAAAGCTCCCCTGAATGACACTTCCTTGTTCACTATCCCCTGGGCCCCATCTGAGGTGGACATTGGAGAGGGTGTCCTTTTTGGACCTGCACAGCTTTTGTAGCCCATCTCTTGCTGGTACTGGTTTAAGGCCAAGCAAATGCTTTTGGGATCGAACAGAATTTTGAGTTTTTACTATCATTTCTTCAAAAAAATCTAAGGGACTTCCAGTTTATTTGCTTCTGGTCAGTTGTATGTATTAATAGCCACAGATAGAAATCTTGTGGAGTCAGAGTTTTTAAGACCGAACACACGGGTCTTTCACTTACTGCCTCTGGGCTCTGCCCATCCCCCTTCTCTCATGTTTCAGGCTGGCTCTCTTAAAGCCATTTGAAACAAAGAACTGGGGTGGGAGACAACACTCCTCATCTGATCTTTGCCACTGAGCTGGCTCCCATTGTCTGGCACAGAACGTTGAACTGCAGGTGCTTGGGAAAGACTCAGAGGCACCATCTTATCTTCTGCTAAGTCTGCCCTATTTGCAGCCTTTAGTTAGAACTGCCTCAGTCTAGGGTACAAAAGAAATTCGCTTTTTCCATTCCAAAAAGTCCAAACTAATCACTGTTCAGTGCAGCAGTTAGGAATATAAACTTTGAACTCAGATTGCCTAGTTCAAATTAGGTTCCTCACCTTGTAAGATGTGTAACGGGCAAGTTACTTAACTTCTTTGACTCTCATCTGTAAAATGGGTCTAGAAACGCTGTGGACTTCATTGTGTTGTCAGAGGCTTGAATTACGTGAAATATGTAAAGCACTAGAATGGTCCTGGCACACTGTAGGCACCTCGCATGTGTAGTTAGTATCACTTACTAATAATTGAGGGGTGCTAGACTCCTGGTCAACTTGTATTGCAGGATGCAGTTGGCTACCAGACTGATTAGCTCACACCTCAGTGTATTTCTTTTGCAGACTCTGCTAAAGCAGCAAGAAGTAACAAACGTAAGATAATATATTGAATCTTTCCTACAACATCCCCTAACGCTGTGGCCATAGCGGGCACTCTGCTTTCTAAGATGTCATAGTAATTGTTTCATCGAATGTGTTGCCTCAGCATAACAAAAGTTTGTTTGTTTGTTTGTTTGTTTGTTTGTTTGTTTTTTTGTTTGTTTTTTGGCTTCCACTGTCCCAGCCATCAACATCTACATTTTCGGTTTTGTCATGGCCAACATTCTACTTTGAGGCATCAGATTCCGTATTCATTAAGATTTATATTTGTCTGCTTACCATAGAGATCTTAAACACCTAAAGCATAAGCTTGCTGAATCTTCTTTTCTGTTTGCATGAAAGCCTGGATTGCAGTAGTTTAAGGACGGCATGGGGATTCCATAGTCAGATCTATATCCCCTGTTGCTGCCAGTTTTCCATGCCACCGTTGCTAGAATGCCTCCTTCTCATCACAGTTCAAGATGAATAACCAGCCATCACAACCACCTCTAAGCAGCAACAAGGAGGAAGACAGAAGATGTGTTCCGGAAGTCGAATGCACATTTCCAGAACTTGTCACAGGGCCACACCTAGCAAGGGAGATTGGAACGTGTGGTGCTGCCTCTAGTATCAGTATGTCAAACCCCCAAATCAGCCTTTGTACTGCTTTGTATTATCACAGGAGAGAGTGAGAACAAACCCTGTGGAGACAAACAGAAGCCTCTACAACTTTACTGAAAATGGCTGCTTCTCCAGCTTAACACAGTGTCTATTAAAAAAAAAAAAAAAATGCCGGGGCGCCTGGGTGGCTCAGTCGTTAAGCGTCTGCCTTTGGCTCAGGGCGTGATCCCAGAGTCCTGGGATCGAGCCCCACATCAGGCTCCTCCGCTGGGAGCCTGCTTCTTCCTCTCCCACTCCCCCTGCCCATGTTCCCTCTCACACTGCCTCTCTCTCTGTGTCAAATAAATAAATAAAATCTTTAAAAAAAAATGCCTAACATGTTACCTATTCATTTAATTTCTATCTCTTTACTCCCTACTACAAGAAAATGTAAAACCAATGAGTACTTACATATTCAATACAAAATAAAGTAAAACTCAATAGCTCGTATCGAATGACAATTCTATCCTGGAATAGCTTATGGTTTTCCCTTAAGATACGATTGTATTTCCTAAAATTGGAATTAACTTGCATTTGTATTTTTTGAAAATAAGGGCCAAACTTATTGCATGTTTGTATAACATATGGCTGGTAGAGGTTTTATTTACAGAAACAAAACACCTATTTTAGCCCATATATGCTTCCTAAACTTGCAAACAGCAAAATTATATTTTTAGAAGGTTTAATGACCAAAATATCTGGGTTGAAATGAAAGACAGGAGAGCCTACTATATTTGAACATTCAGAGCGAGTGCGAAAGACCAAACATCTTCCATTAATTTTTGTTTTCTTTTTCTCTTTCAGTCTATCTTCATAAGGCAAAGAGATAACTGAATAAGCAAAAAACCAATGTCTGGGGTTTTATAACTGCCACAAAACTTCAAATTTAAAAAAAAATGATAACAAGCAATATATAAATGGCTTGTTTTCTTTCTTCATTAACCAACATTGCTGTATCTGAGCCTAAGCTCTTTCTTTCTTTCTTTTTCTTTCTTTCTTTTTTTTTTTTTTTTTTTTTTTTTTTTTTTTTTTTTTTTTTTTTTTTTGCTTTTTTGGTTGGTTGGTTTTGTTTGGTTTTGTTTTGGGTGATGTTCAGCATTTTGTGTCCTGCTAGGAATTTTAATGAATGTAAAACAAAAACACTGGTACCAAGCTGAGTCCAGTGGATGAATCAGGTAGGCGTGTGTATTCACAGCACTGATTACTGACAATTTTCTTGTGCCATTGTGGTCCAAATGTCGGTCAATCAGACATGTTACCAGGGAGGGAGGGATATTTTTTAAAAGATCCTGGACATTTAAAAGAATATGTATATTTCAGGGATGGAATTGAAGCAAAATTTGCAAGGCCACTAAGCAATTCTGGAAACACTCTGCAGAGTTCCTGGTTCAGAAGTAATAGAAGTGGTGGCAGGACCCAGCCTGCGAGAGTTCCTGCTTTGGACAGTAAGCCTTCGGCATGACACTCAAGAAAAAATGCTGCCTGCAGCCATGAGGCATTACCTATTTCCTTTTGCAGTCAGTCCAGTTCATAAATAGAGTAACAGCTAATTTATTTTTCCCCTTCATCTTTAGAATACTCATGTGGGCAACAGGTATCCAGGGTTTCTTAGTGTAACACACTTTACAACAACAACAAAAGGAATGCCTCTAAATTCCCATGGGACAGAAAAGAGACATGATCCACTGGGACTGCCTGATACTTATTTATGTCCTACTTAACCTTGTCCAGAAAGGATTCAAGGCAACTTAAACTTTCAGTTTAACTCATGGCACCTACCCCAACTTAAGGTGACTTCAACACCTCGGTAACTTTTTCCAGGTCTCAGTTTTGCAAAGCCTAAAATTGGGATACACCCTCCTCAGCCTCTGCTTTGAAGTTCTTCAAAGGTTCTTGGGGGTCCAACGTCAAGTTCTCTAACAGGGTATAGAAGCCTTTCGTGCCTTCACCTCTTCCTGCCACCCAAGTTAACGTTTGCCCTGATGGCATATGACTTAGCCAGAAGCAATTTAATTAAACTACTTTTTAAAAAATTTTAGTGGAAAGAAAGCTGATCCACGTGAAAATGAAGTTTAAATAATGACTAAATGGGGTTTTTAAGGCACTGGCTAATTGTGCATTGTTTTGTTACGCTTTGTGTGTATTAAAGTATTTATGTCAATTTTTAGAACCATTAGCGCTTTTTAATTTATAATTTTGTCTTACACTGCCACACAGCAAAAATTTGGAATAGCATAAATGTCCATTGTATTCTTTGTGTTTGCCCTATTGTTTTGTTTTCTGCAGTAATAATTCATTGCTTTTTTTAATAAGAAAAAAGTTAAGAAAAAAATGATGAAAGAAACTACCTTTCAATGAACATGAGCTTATTGTATTCTAGGTACCACGGCAAATTTTGGTTTTAGTTCTTTGAATTCTTAATAATTTTGTGAAGCAGATGTTATGAATGCCATTTTATAAATACAAAAATAGGAACACAGAGATGCTAAGTTCAAGGCCATATTGTGGCTATTTCCAGACGGGATTTGCGCATAGACCAACCATGTTCTTAAGTAGTCATTAGACTTCTTGCTACTGATGGATATTTAGGTTGTGCTTTCGACTATTACAAATTTAGGGTGTGCTTTAAAACCATTAGTTCAAAATTTTAAAAAGCAAAATTAAAAAAAGAAAAGCCGTTTTACAAATCAGTAATCCTTCAAGCTAGGTGAGGGACTATTTCATAGTGTGCCAAAATCAACAACCGTTGAGGGGAAAAAAAAGTAACCAGAAACACTCATTTCAACAACAAAATAATTGGAAACAAATTGTTAAGTTGATCAGCTTTTTAAGAAATTCATAACCAAATTACTTCAGAAAAGACAAATTATCAAGAGTCCTGTGGCTCCCACAGGCATGTACTTAGCACCCTTGCCACTTTGGACCAAATACTCTCCATACACAGCCAACAATTATTTGGATCTTGACCTTGCCCATGCTCTGGAATTCTCTTTCCACTGCTTAGCAGTTCTTGTTAATTCTTCAAGGTTCTGATGCTTCTCTCCCAATAGGCTTCCATTTCCACCCTGAAGATGAGTTAAGGTCAATTTCACGGTTCTCCCACATCCAAAACACATAATCGCCAATACAGCAGATCAAATGGCCTAGCCAATATGGCCTTGGCCAATCAAAACAGATTCAGCTATTCAGGAGTACCAGTGCACACCAGCTAAATATCTATTGCCAGAAAGATCGTGTTATGTGTATCTCTTTAATAGGTATCCAACCTCCTTGATGACAGAGGCCATCTGATTTTTAATTTTATGTCACAGTGCATACTGGTTATGCTGGAGCTGAATTAGGACAGCAAACCACCTCTTTCTTTGATCTAAAAAACTCCTTACCTGTCACAGAATATGTGGTGATTCACAGAAACATTGGTCTGGTTACATGCCTGATTTCCCTGGAGTGCAGAAAATGTCATGCACAAAGAGCATGGAACTTTTTCACCATTAGTGTTTGATATATGCAGACATATATAGTAAAGGGGTGGAGATGGAGAGCAGGAGCCAGACTTTACTAAAAGACTGTGGGGCCCTTAAAGGAAAAAGCACCATGTTAACTCTGGCAGGCAGGGCTTGGCTCCTCAGCTTGGCCAACATTTGAAAGGGAATAGTTCCAGGTACAAGTGAGATGGCACATGGCCAATTCCCCACTCAACACTCTCCAAACCAGTCCAAAATATCTATACCCCAGATGGAAGAAAGGTGTTTAAAAATAAAATTAGGATATCACAAGGGGCCCAAGCATTTCTTTGTGGGATTCACCCCTCCCTTGTAAAAGACACTGATGTGAGAAAGGTAGACATGTCCTCCAATGTGGGGAGAGAGAGTGTCACCAAAGTTCAAAGTCAGATACGTAAGTGTTCCAGGAGAGTGTGGGATTCCCATTTCCCAAGGTTGTGGACAGACAGGACATCTTCATCATAGGGATGTTACATTGTATTTCTACAGCAACCATAACAAATTACCACAAACTTGGTGGCTTAAAACAACACATATTTATGATCTCACAGTTTTGTAGGTCAGAAGTCTGACATGAGTCTTACCATGCTAAAATTAAGGTGTCAGCGGGGCTGTGTTCCTGCTGAAGACTCTAGTTGATTATCTGTTACTTTGCCTTTTCTAGCTTCTAGAAGCCACCCACATACCTTGGATGGTCGCCCCTGCTTAAGCCAGCAATGATGGGTCAAGTCTTTCTTAAATTGCATCAATCTGACCTTCTCTTTGTCTCCCTCTTCCAGTTAAGGACCCTTCAGTTATATTAGGTCCACCTGGATAATCCAGAATAATCTATTTTAAGGTCACTTGATTAGCAAGCTTAAATCCACCTGCAACCTACATTTTTTTTCACCACACAACATAACATATTCATAGATCCTGGGAGATTAGATCATGGACATCTGGGGGTAGGGAGATATTATCCTGTCTACCACACGTGACTAAACATCAAATGGTACAGACCAAAAATGCAAGAGCAATAACACTTTGAAGTAGGGATACATAAATGGGCCTTTTCCCATGCTGTGCTCAGAGTTCAAAGAGGTAAACTCCCAATTTAGGTGACTTTACACAAAACAAAATGCATTTAGTCTACAGCATACAGTCTACAGTAATTCATGATTATACAAGTTAAATAGCTGACTTCAAATTAGCTTTGCTTTACTGTCTAATTTTATAAGTAGCTCCTTGAGAGCCAAAAACTGGATTAGGATTTGCCAGTGATCAAAATCATGGAAAGGGAGGCAGTTCCTTGGGTTCATTGTAAGATCCTGACCAAGCCACCTATCTACACTTAAATTTACAATTACCCAATCTTTTTCTATCTCCCAGGAATGTTGCAAAGAGAAATTATAACCAATATAACCAATTGCTTCTAATTATAATAAAATATTGAAATTAAAATTGTGAAGAAGGCACAATTAAGTGTTTATGGGGCTAAATTTCCCTTTCCAGTTTTAAAAGAACCCAGTTTTCTACATTTAGGTTTAAATATGTTGCCTTAACTCAACCCAAACCAACCAGATCACCTAGTAGTCAACTTTGAGCAATCACCTCTGAGAACGTTTAAATTAACATGTCGGGGCACCTGGGTGGCACAGCGGTTGAGCGTCTGCCTTCGGCTCAGGGCGTGATCCCGGCGTTATGGGATCAAGCCCCACATCAGGCTCCTCTGCTATGAGCCTGCTTCTTCCTCTCCCACTCCCCCTGCTTGTGTTCCCTCTCTCGCTGGCTGTCTCTATCTCTGTCAAATAAATAAATAAAATCTTTAAAAAAAAATTAACATGTCAAATGTTTCCATATAAAATCAATGATGCTTAAAATAATTTGTGGTCAAAAGACTTTTGGATATTGCTTCTATTCATCTTTTCTCTACTATTATTAATAAAATCTGTGTATTTGTTTAATGAATTTGTTTGGCATCCGCTTGTGTAGAAGTTAGGAACATGAAGATAAAGAAATCACATGGCTCCTTCCCTCTGCTGTATGTCAGGAGATGAAGGAAACCAGGGGTGGTACACAAAGAAAGGCAGAGTAAGGAGGCTGACAGGTTGTGTAATGAAGGTTGATCACAGACATGCGTGATCATCTAGGTCACAATACAGGCAAACTCTGTGCCACTGGTGGTGAGACAGAGACTCAGAGGAAGGGTTGGAGGCAGACAGGAGAAGAGGGGTCAGAAATGCCTCAGGGGCACAATATCATTAGGGTCAAGAGCATGAGCGCTATACTCAAGTAGAACCAGGTTGTTTGAAATCCTATGCCTGCCAAGTCATGCTATCTCTGTACATCTCAGTGTCCTTTTCCTTTTAAATAGGAACATTAATAGTAATTCCTCATGGATTTATTGTAAGGAGCAATATAATGCACGTACAGTACAGTGTTTAACACGTGCCTAGCACTGAGCAAATCTTCGATGACAATTGGTTGCCTTTAAAAAAGATTGTCAATATAGAGGAAAGAGGAAGAGAAGAGGGAGAGGAGGAAGAGAAGGAAGGAAAACAGAGGACAGGGAAGGAGGAAGGGAGGGGTGAGATATTCAGGGGCATGTGTCCCGGATAAGATAGCTCAGGGTAAGCCACAGGATTGTGGTCCCTGAGCAAAGCTTCAGGCATCAGGAAAAAGTAAAACAGAGAGGAAAAAGTGCCAGCCTCATATGGAGACCTGAGTTGACATTAAGAGGGAAACCAAGGACATTGTATCCATTTGAAGCTCTAAAATAAATGAAGCCAGAAAATGGCCAGGGAGAACAGGGAGACCGGGAGAAACCTCCAACATGCCCGGGAGCCCAAGGCGGACATCAGCCAGTCATCAAGCGGAATTTGAGAGTAACTCATGAACTCAGGGTGTCTCCTGGAGCACAAACCCTTCAAGCAAGAGAGGGACAATCTGAGGGACTGTGGATACTTAGATATTTTGTTTGTATTGTGCCTTTTGGTTTGGGAATCTGAGCAGGACTCACCTGGCAGGGAGCAATCATAGGGAAACAGTAATAACAGTCCTAGGAGAATGAGCTAACCCCTCAAGGAGCTCACAATAGAAAGTGGAAAAGATGAACACACAAACACAAACTATTTACAGTGGGGCAAACCATAAGAGAAGCATATGCCAAGTGTTTGAGAGAAGACAATGACCAGTTCTGCCTGGTAGAGGCAGGGAAGGCTTGCAAGAGTATCAAACTCTGGAGTCAGACTTTAGAAGATAAATTCACCAGGAGAGGAGAGGGAAGGGACATTCTGAGCAGGGCAACAGCATACAGTCATGCAGATATGAAAGCGTACAGCAACTTTGGGACACCAGATGGGGTGGTTATAACATCAAGGGTATATGCGTCAATAGTGAGAAGGAAAGCAAAGGAGATGGGAATGAAAGGAAAGCCTTGGCTGTTTTGTGATGTGTTTTCATTCGTCATGTGCATGGATAAATCAGTTTTTAGAAATATATTGTTCAGTGTGTAATAGGTCATAAAATGATACGATCTTGTATGTATCTATAGGCATATATTAATTTATTGTTTACAGAGAATGTCCATCTTATTTAATTCTCATAGCAGAACAGGAAGATAGGTTTTGTCGTCCCGGTTCTGCAAATGAGGACAGAGTCTCAAAGGACATTAGTTGTATGCCCAGGGTTGCTGCGCTTTGACTGAAACCAGCTGCCTCGGTTTTCATTCATATTCAGCAAACATGTACTGAGTTCCTACTCTACTGCCAAGTGCTCTGATAGATGCTTGGAATACAAAGAATGCTCAAATGAATACACAGAAAGAAGGGGGAAACTAATACATAAACAATGAATTAAAATATAATGAAGTAAAAATTACTATAAGAATGTGCGTGAGACCGTTATTCAGAATATGCACACAGGAGCCTAGGAAGAGCTGCCCAGGTCGGATGCCACCTGAACTGTGAGTAGGTGTGGAGGGGGTGGAAGAGGGGAAGGCTGTTCCAGGCATGGGAACTGCATGTGCCAAGCCACAGAAACACTAGACAGGATCACATGACACCAAACCATGAGATGTTCAGGGAGGATGCTCTTGGGTTGCAGATGAAAGACATGGGAGCCAGGTTAAAAACAGTCTTTGCAGTCTATGCTCAGGGGTTTGAATTTTCATGCTGTAAGTGGCTGGGATCCACTGGAGGATTTTAATTTTGTGAGCGACAAGATCAGATTTGTTATTCAGAAAGCACACTCTGGCAGCAGTTCAGTGGGTGGAATGGAAAGTGGTTACCCTGGAGACGGGCAGACCCATTAGGAAGCTATGACAATAATCCAGGAGAGAGAAAATGAGGATAATGGTTGGAGGAGGAATGAGCAGATTCAAAGACATTTTGACAGTAGAATTGATGGTCAGGAGAGAGGCACTGGACATAAATGCTGAAACAAAAAGAAGAATCAAGAATGATGGTCAAATTTCTGGCTTGGACATCTAGGTGGATAGTAAATCATTAATCAAGATGTAGAAAACCAAAGGAGTAGCAGATTTGAAGGAAAACAGTATCAGTACGTATGGGATGAGTTGAATCTGAGGTGCCTCCGGGACTTCTAGGGGAACATATCATGCACGGTTAATATATTTAGAATTCAGAAGGGAGATTATATCTAAAGATAAAGACTTAAGGGTCATTGTGAAATGTTTTGTTGTTGGGGTTCTGACGATCTCTGAAACTACGAGATCTGGGTACTATTGCTTCTACCCAATTCATTTGCACCATCTCTGAAGGAGGTACTAGCTCAAGCTTTGTTCCAAAGTACAAATTAGCATAGCAGCTCAGTAAACAATGTCTCTGAGCTTCTGGAAAGAAAGATGTTCAGTCACCATAAGGCTCAGAATTAATGAAAAGTCACAGAAATAATAGCTCTATTCTCCAGTTGCTTTTGAACCTCCAATCACTCTTTGGCAACAAGGTAAGATTTTACAGAAACTGCTGAAAAGATCTTCTCGTAAATAGGGCAGCAAAAAGAGTTTGTTTTTAATATTTGTACTAAACAATATATGTGGTTATATTTTGAAATTGCTAGTTCACATTCCTGACCTGAATTCTTTTCTAATTGGAAAGACAATTTTGATTTTGATTATAGGGTATAATTTCCTTAGAAAAATCTCCTGTGAAATTAGTTCCTTCTCATTACATTTTTTTTATCAGATAAAATTACAAGAATCGAATGATATGTGCTATGTAATGAATGCAGTTTGCCCATACTTTAATCAGAAAAGAGTTCTTGGAGGGAAAATATTTTTGCTCAGTTGTAGACAAACACCAACAACATCAGTTGAAAAACCAATGAAATTGTTATTTCTTTCAGGTTGGTTAGAAATGATTATAACATTAGGTCACAGTATTATTGTCATTAATGCTTAGAAAAACACTAAAAATCAATAATTCACCTCCAAATTGTGATAGATATGAAACAATCAATCCCATTACTTTTCCTTTCCCATCCCATACTTCCTAGTTTGGGTCACAATTAGGGAAGAGAAGGGGATTCATTTGTTACAGCATATGGTTTGTCACCAGCATGAATATCAAACCTCTCTGTAGTGTTTGAGAGGAAAGAAGGAAACAGATGCTTGGCATATTTCATCTTCTCAGTTTTCACAGTAATCCTGTTTTGGGGATACCCAAAGCTAATAAATTTAAAACAACTGAAACAATAATAGTAAAACAATTACCGAGTAATTCTGACATGATAAATGTTTCGTAAGTATTTGATAGTATTATTACTGATTAGATAGATCCCCATTTTTCACCTGAGGGATCTCACACTCAGGGAGGTTACATTATTTATCCCAAGTGATGGAGCTAGTAAGGGATGGGTTCTGGTTTGGAACCGTTTCGCCAGCCTCCAGATCTTATGCCTATTCCATTATTCTATACTGCCACTTAGTGACAAGTACATTTAGCCCCTATTGAAACTAATATTCCCATATAGTGTATTCTCATGGAGATACTACTGAAATTGGTATATAAAAAAACCTGGCTTCTAGCCCTTGAGAGCTGATTTCAAATAATCTTTCAACCCTCCCGTGCCTTCGTTTTCTCATTTGGAAAGAGAGATGTCATGACTGCCCTTCTTTGCCAATATACTATACAACATAGAAAAATATATTACAGTTTTTATATTATAGCTTTCATACACATTATTTCATTTGGTTTCAAAATAGAGCTAGTAAGACCTAATAAAAAGCACACTGAATTTCCCGTTTCACAAACTTGGAGACATTAAGTGAATAAAACTCTCTGAGTCTCCATTCTTTCACTTATAAAACTAGAGGGAAACTAATATTCTCTCTGGGTCTTTTAGTAATCTTATAAAATGGTGTTGCGTAGGGATTATTCCTAAATTTAGATGTGGAACAAAGCTCAGAGAAGATCAATGATTTCCATAAGAATGTCCAACAAATACATTATGAAATCCTAGGACCTGGGTTTTTTGACTCCTAATGTAAATCTCTTTCTACTCTATTGAGCTACATATTTATTCTGATGGGAAAAGAAACATTCATGATGCTATCATGATATGAGTGCTAATCTGACTCATCAGAAGACTGATAAACCTCAAAGTAATTAGCATCTATAATTGCTGAGATCTGAGTGACATTGGTGACCTGCCCAAAGAAAGAATTGTCACTAGGCTTTGTGAGTTGCCCTTCATCAGCAAAGTTTCGCTTTAAAACACCCAAGTCCACCCTGCATGTACCTCAACTGCCCTCTTGAAACAAGTAACAACTGTCATCTTTCTTTCGAATTGGCTGTGCTGCTGTGATATCAGCTATCACCTGATATTCCAAAAGGCAATTGTGATCTCTGGTATCAAGATGTTGGCAATCCATTTGAAGAAAATGAAGTTTGATGCTAAGCACCTGGCAGTTTCTGTCGTAGCTGGAATGAACAGAAGGGTCCTTAAATCACCTGGAAGACCAGTGAGTACTCTATAATGTTACTCAGTGTGTAAACTGGGTGAGAAGTCACCAAACCTCAGGTTTCACAAAAGCAGAGTTTCAATTATCAAAGCTGGCGGGACCTTGGGAATCACTGAATTCAACCACTCTATTTTATAAATGAAGACATTTGCCACCATTTGTCCGGGCAAGGAGAAAAGGGATTGGAGCTAGAGTCTTCATTATCTAGCTTATTTTAAGGAACTATAGAAGCTAAACGGATGCTGGACAGACACCAACCATACAAGAGACATCCTGCATTTTCTAAATATGTTGATGTTCCTCCATATATAGCTAAACTATTTTGGTATTGCTTCATAAGCAAGTCTTCCAACTTAGGAATACTGGAAACCAATAGAGAGGTAGTAAAATGCAGCAACCCCTCCTTTCCTTTCTCGTTCTAACTATATCCTCATCAGGTGCTTCTCTGATACAATCTTCACACTGCCATAATTGACTACGACCTTCCTGAAACATCATTTCCCTCCAAAAACAGCGCAACAAGGCAGCTCACAGTCTACCTGTTGCAGACTGTTTGTGTAAAATTCACATGCTGACATCCTACCCCCCCCCATATGTGATATTAGGAGGTGGGCCTTTTGGGAGGTGAGAATGAAGCCCTCATGAATGGAATTAGTGCCCTGACAAAAGAGAACCCAGAGAGCTCTCTCACCCCTTCTGCCATATGAGCACATGGAGAGACGAAGGCCATCTATAGCCAGGAAGCGGGCTCTCACCAGACACCAAATCTGCTCGTGTCTTGATTTTGCATTTGCCAGCCTCTAGAACTGTGAGAAATAAATTTCTGCTTTGTAAGCCATCCACTCTATGGAGTTTGTGATAGCAAGCTGAGCAGACTAAGGCACTACCTAGGTTTTTCTAATAATGTTTCCTCCCCTCTCTCTACCCTGACAATATATCAGTTGTCCTGTGTCACTCTCACAAGGCTGCTTTTGACTTAAATAATGGCAAGAATGCAAGGGCTTTTGGAGCAATTAATATACACTCTATTGGATCTGTTGCAAGTAGAGGATAGCAATTATCCTAGAGAACAAAATGGTACAATCATCAAAGCTACGTAGTGGAGGCTTTTCTCCAGGCCATGCCTATCTCCAGCTCAGAAGCCTCCTCCGTTCAGCTATGCTTAATCACCCTGGGTGTGCACTGCTCCCACGGTTGTCTTCCACTCACTGTTCCAACTGGATGAAAGATGATGGGAAGGGACATTGCTAGTCCAGGGAGTTAGTCTTCCAGAATGAAAAAAAGGAAAGTGGCTCTGATATCACTACTTAAGGAAGACCTAAAGTTGTTTGGTGTGGCTAGGAGTATATGATTTTCCTGAGTGACCTGTTGAACCAGTCTTATTACCCTGTATGCTCAATATACATAACCAGGACATAATTGCTCTCCCAGCCCCAGGACAAGCTGGTGGGATAGCCTAATTCTCTCTCCCTCCTTCCACCCTTCAGACTGCAAGATATTATTTTTGTCTGTCTTTTCTTTTTCAAGGCTGCCCTTAACGCTACACATAACCTGAGCGCACCTGGATAAAATCATGGGTTAGGAGAAGGCACTCAGAGAATCAGTGCCCTGAGTCTCCAGGGCAGGGCCAGGCTGCAAAGCTTAATAAGAAAAGAATCATCTGATATAAATAATTTAAGAGACAGAATTCACAGTAGTCTGAATAGAAAATGAAAATGCAAGCAGCTTCTCAGGGCAAGCATAAAACGTTGGCATGAAAAGTCTTGTTTCCTGGTTAATGAATTAAAGAAATAATCACAAATGGGACATAGATATGACTGACCACATCATCATTCGCTCATTGGTGCATGATGAATAAATCACCTGTTTTGTGATTGAGACATTCCCAAAAGTGCCACTAAAGTACTGAAAAATTTTAGGCATTGATCTTTCTAAAGAAAGATGATGCTACTGAGCCACCAATAATACGCAATGTTTTCAGCAGCAAGGAAAGATTTGCAACATAACAAATGAGAACTATTTGAAAGTGCTGACCTATATCTATGAATCAGAGAACATCCCATGGAAGTTTTAGCTTCACTAGTAGGAGTTTTCAACCATCATCCCTGACACAGCAATTCCCATACACACAAGAAGGAATACACAGGTTTGATGAAACTCAAAAATAACTAGTATCTGATGCTTCTTCCACTTTCCCCCACCAAAAAAGCCAGTTTTGCTATGGCAATCCTTCAAAAAAGAAAGAAAGAAAGAAAGAAAGAAAGAAAGAAAGAAAGAAAGAAAGAGAAAGAAAGAAAGAAAGAAAGAAAGAAAGAAAGAAAGAAAGAAAGAAAGAAAGAAAGAAAGAAAGCTACAATTGTGTAAGAGATAAAATCAGATATTGAAACAGCACACAGAGGCACCTGGGTGGCTCAGTCGTTAAGCATCTGCCTTCGACTCAGGGTGTGATCCCAGAGTCCTGGGATCGAGCCCCACATCAGGCTCCTCCACTGGGAGACTGCTTCTTCCTCTCCCACTCCCCCTGCTTGGGCTCCCTCTCTCACTGGCTGTCTCTCTCTCAAATAAATAAATAAAATCTTAAAAAAAAAAAAAGAAATAGCACACAATACAACCTACTGTGTTAAGACACAAAGAAAAAGGGAAATATTATGATTAATTTTTAAACTAAATGTTTTCAAAAATATTCTCACTATCTCTAGATAATTATAAGCTGAACAAATATGTGATATAACATAAGCAGAAGTGCAATGCATTTTATTAGTAAAATTTTAACTGTGGGGGAGGTAAACTGCTTTTGGCTCTGAGGAAGTAGCTTCTATCAGATTCATCCTTCACAAAAGGCAACTACAAAATCTGTATATTTTTTAAAAAAGAAGAAAAACACTAAACATGGAAGTTTAGCTTCCTTCCTAATGGAAGGAAACCAATGCAGCCAGGACTTGAAGATTCTAGATCTTGAATCCTTGAAGATAGAGCCTTGATTGCAGAGAGAAGGGAAATACTTTGAGGTGAGCCCCACAAGCCCTCAGGGAATAAGCTGGTTTTGGCACAGAGCATGGAAACAAAACAGAAAACAGTGGCATAGGGTTTACAGTGCTATCACTGCACTGTAAAGATAAAAATCAAAGTTTTAACTAAGGAGATTGGAAAATATTTGGAAATGAATGACATGTGTACAATGTAGGAAGAGTAGTGCTTAAAGGGGAAATTTTAAAGCTTTAAATACATTCACTAGAAGAGGGAGAAAAAAGCTAAAAAACACATACGTTAAAATATAGTAAAAGGAGATCGTCAACAACTTTATATTAATTTCATACATTAAATTTGTTGGAAAAACAGAACTTACCAAAATTGATACAAATAAAAAAATTTAAAAATCTGAATGATGCTATTATCTATCAAAGAGATTGATTTCAGAATTAAAAATCTTCCCCAGGGTGCCTGGGTGGCACAGTTGGTTAAGTGTCTGACACTTGGTTTTAGTTCAGGTCATAATCTTGGGATCCTGGAATTGAGCCCCACATCAGGCTCCACGCTCAGTGTAGTCAGCTTTAGACTCTTTCTCCCTCTCCTTCTGCTCCTCCCCACTGCTCTCTCTTTCTCTTTCTCCCTCAAATAAATAAATAAATCTTTTTTAAAAAATTAAAAACCTCCCCACAAAGAAAACTCTGGGCACAGATGCTTCAAAAGAGAATCATTCTAAATACTTGAGGAAGAAATGATTTCAATCCTGCACAAGTTTTTTTATAGTCTGGATAGAGGGAATTTATTTCCCAACTCATGTTATGAGGCCACTGTAATCTTGACAGGAATACCTGACAAAGATTTAAAAAAAAAAAAAGGAAAAAGGAAAATTATAGATCTTTGTGAAATGAGACACAAACATTCTAAATATTATCAAACTAAACCAAACAATATGGGAAAACATAATATATCCCCCCCAAACTGGGATTAAACCAAGAGAGCAAAGTTGATTTATCACTCAAAAATCAATCACTGTCATCCACTATACTAACAGAAATAAGAAAATAAGCATATAACACTTTCAATAAATGTAAAAAAAAAATTTACAACCATCCATGATTGAGACAAAACAAAATAACAAATGCCTCTTAGCAAAATAGAAGTAGGAGGAAATTTCTTTATATGATAGAGTATCTTCAAAGAAACTTACGGCAAATATCATACTTAATGAAATGCTGAAAAATTTCTTTCTGAAGTAAGGATATTTCAAGAGATAAGGATAACCCCATTGCCATTTCCATTTAAGAGTTTCTTGGAAGTCCTGCCAATGCAATAAAGCAAGAAAAAGAAATAAAATATATATGCATTGAAGAAGAGACATGAGAATATATACAGAAAATCCAAAAGATAAACCATTAGAATCAATAATTGAATTTATCAATGTCAGTACAAACAAAATCAAGATACAGAAATAAATTATACACTTAAAATACCAATAATTTAGAAAATAAAATTTAAAACAATACAATGTTATTTACAATAATATCAAAAAATTAAGTATATAGGACTATATCTAACAGTGCATAGGAGGGAAAACTATAAAACATTATTGAAAGAAATTTTAAAAGATCTAAATCAATGTTGCGTATACTATGTCCATGAATTAGAAAATAACGTAAGACATTTCTCAGTTTGATCTGTGAATTCCATGCACACCTAGTCAAAATCTCAACAGGTATTTTTGTGGGGTTTGAGAAGTTAATTTAAATCAATGTGGAAATGTTGAAGACCAAGAATAGGCATGATGATCCTGAAGAAGAAAAGCAAAGTTAGAAGACCTACAACACCTGATATTAAAATTTATTTACAGCTATTGTAATTAAACTTATTATTAATGAAAGGACAATAAATTTATTGAAAACCTTCCAGAAATATCTGAGAAACAAACCTATATATATACAAATACTTCATTGATGAGAAAGGTGTTCTCACAAGCAGTGGAAATGATAGTTTCCTTTGCCTTTCTTTTCCCCAATAAAGAATAAAAGGAAAACTTAAATCCCACCTCATTACCTTTTATACAAAATGAATTCCAGATGGAACAGATTTCAATATGAAAAGTAAAACAATACATTCTCTGGATAATAATATAAGAGAATATTTATATTCATGAGTTTAAAGCAGGCAAAGATTTTTTAAACAGAACACAAAAATTTCACCCCTAAGAAAATGATAAGCTGGATCTCATTAATTTAAAAACAGCTGAACCTCTGATGCTAGTCCCTCCTATATTTTAGAAGAAGCTAGAATATCCACCTTAAAAAAATCATAACATTTAAAAATTTAAAAAGCCAACATAAGGGTAAATTAACCATACCTAATTAACAAAAGATCTTGTGGTCTAAAACAAAACAAAACAAAACAAAACAAAACAAAAAAACATTAACCATATCAACAACATGGATTCCCTCAATAGAGATGCAAGAGAAAATTACTTGGTTATAATTCAGTTAATACTGATTCACATGATGCAGTAGTAGGCAAAGAATTAAGTATGTTCCACAGAAAGCATTTTAAAATTCAAAAGTGGTTTAAAGTAAAGTTAATCAAAATGTCTGTGAACATCTGGCTTCATTCTTTTTGGTTAAGCTTTTCTGAAGCGCAGTTTTGACAGCCGCATAAAAGGGGAACCAAGCAAACACTGAAAGACCATCAGGGAAAAACAAGGGAGTGTATGAAACCAGCACAGAGATTCCACCTCAGAGAACAAAGGCCAGAGGAATGTATTCTGCATTTATGATAGAAGTCTGACTTAGAGCTCTACCTCATATCATGACCTGTAACTAACAGATCTTGTTATTAAACTGTGTGTGCAGATGGGGGAGGGAAGGGAGATCGAATTCCAAGAATAAGAATAGAATAATACCCCACCATCCAAAGGCAGGAGTTATTCAAGTCCATAAGTATAAGTAAATTAGCTCCAAAAGTGAGACTGCCTAATTCAAAAAAAGAAAAACAAACAGAACACCAAAAAAAAAAAAAAAATCTTCCAAAGGCTTCATGTCTTGCTGTTATAAAGCAAAAAGACTGAGCTCCAAAATGTTGGGTCCAGCAAGCAGGACTGGCTCCATAACTTGTGGTGCCCCATGCAAAATGAAAATACAGGGTTCCTTGTTAAAAAATTATGAAAATTTTCAGTGCTCAGCAACAGCAGAGTTTTAAACCAATGCAGGGCCCTTCTGGGTGCTGGGCCCTGAGTGACTGCCCCATGGAGCTGACCCAGTTAGTCAGCAAAGCCTGCACACAAAATCTAGGTTTTCTTCCACATTTGCCTACAAGGAAAACCACACCATCAGCAGTGTTGCCGGTGACTAAAGGTTTGGATTGGATGTACTTTTCACAGGTTAAACAGGGGATAATATCCTCACACTGAGTCTTACGTGCTTTTATTCTGAAACCGATAGCTTGCTGATTCAAGGCTGTGATTTTCAAACTACATTCCCATTTCTGTTTCTAGTCTTGTGTTCCTTAGACTGCCCAGAAAGAAAGCATTGTGTGTGTGATGATTTTTTTTTCACGCCCCAGTAAGTTTTCAAATTGGGCCAATCAGAAATGATGCATGTGCACATAATATCTAGCCTGCTTTAATTCCACCAATTAATATAGAGAGACTATTTAGAATATTTAATACAAAGAACAAAAGAATGCCATTACATGAAAAATGTAAGAACTAGTTTCAATTGTGTGCTATTCCATCCTGCTTGATCCAGCCACTTTATCTGCATGGATTTCTTCCAGGAGATAAATCTTTCAATCAGAATTTTTTTGTGAGTTGTAGTCTGTGTCCTGACAGGGTGTGTATCAAAATTGCAGGTGGATTTTCCCCTCTTGTTTCTGCTAAACTGTAAAAGGGCTGGCAAAGCAAGAAATCTTAGATATTTTATTCATTCTACACACTGAAAAAATGGTAAAAATATTTTTTTCTGCTAACACAAAAGATCTGTCTCCTGACATAGGGCAGGAGCACTAAAGACAGGACAAAGCGCAGATCTTTGTTTTATCCAAAGGATGTGAAATATACATGTAAAGTTACATTTCAGGGTAGAGTTTGCTATTTCTCAACCATTAAGAAACACATTTCCAAAATCAATATCTACTCCTATTTAGGTTTCTTGGAAGGGAAGAATGAAATTGAATATGAGAAAATGTGACTGGTAATGAACAGTAAGAAAGGGATATTTATACTTCATCTTCTGCCATCCATCCTGTGAAATAATAATGAAGCCAGGGGACTGATGATAATGATCACATGCTTTTATGTGCTAGGGACCCACCATCTCAGACGGTAGAAACCACTAAGGAAGAGTGACTGCTGCTGGCGGAAGAGAGCACCCTGATGCATAATTTAGGGATAGTTTGTTACAAGAGGAACTTTATCACATGTGTACAAAGTGAAGCGTTAGTGCTACGTCATGTAAAATTAATATCTGCCTTAGTTGGGGTTTCAAGGAGAGCACAGAGAGGCATTAGCACGCTCGTTATAGTTTGGGTTATTCTACCTCTTATGCCATCTTTGAAATTGTTTCCACATTAAATATTTGGCTTCCTGCATTCCTGTCTTACATACTTTTCTTCCATGACATTTGATAGGCGCAGAAAACAAAAGCTCATGTCTACCTGTTTGGGGACCTTCCACTGCATCTTGAGAGTCATTTTCCGTTACTGTTCCTTTAACCAACTCTCTTCCCGTATTCCCATCTTCTTGGTCTCTCACCTGGAACATTTTAATGACTTTGACTGCCCTGGTTCCAGCCTTCTTTCCATCTGATCTGCCACTCGAATAACTTCTAGCTTCCCGTTTCAAAATGCGTATTTCATCATGCCACTCTCTTGGCTTACAGGGTAAAACCTTGGCTCCCCTATAGATTCAAAAGGAAGCCAGCAGAGTCCAAGGGGCTGCAAGAGAGGAGAGAAATCTTAGCCAAGTCCACGTACATTTATTTAATTCCCTACCCAACCCTGGTGCACCAAAGGCTAACCCCAGTGTTCCTTAATACTCAAAACTAAATTGAATTGTCTTACCTTAGATTTAGAGGTTCTTGGCTATACACTCTAGCCTCTAGAGATTGCTCAGTGTTTCTGAGTCACACCTGGCTCACCACCACCTCTGTTTTACTTCAAGGGAACATACTTCCCGGGGAAAAAAGATTCTAAGCTAAGCCAAGAACACAGGTGGAGTTAACTGATGAATACCTGGGTTGTCCTCAGGGAAAGGAGATAAAACAGACTACATGGACTAGTTCAAATTCTAGGCATAAACGAAGGAACAACAGAAGTGCAAAGGTTCACATGTGATCTGGGCCAGAGCAGCAGGTCAGGATTTCACCAGACTTGTAGCCAAAGCCCATACTAGTCAATTGTGCGTTTGACTGGAATGTTCCCTCTGCATCTGCCACTGGGAATCTAACACAGATTCCCCTTGATAAATTTGGGGAATCAGAATCTGAACATATCTCTTTCTAACAAGGTCCACTAGCAAAGACTATCTATATCACATCAGCCAACAGTAGGGATTTGAACCATTTCCCCTAATTACATCCAATGAATTCAGGGAAGAACAAAAATGTACAACTCAAAATAAGAAATCACATTACCCACAACGGAATTTTAGAAGTTTTTTTTTTTTCAAAATCATATATTTAATATAGTACTCATGTTAAGGCTGAGCAGAGGATATTGAATCTCTGAAAGATCTTAACAAATTATGTAAACATCACTTTATTTGCAGTATAGAGCCAAATATTTCCTATTAATGAAAGATTTCTTTACAAAATTCCCATAATAAAGCTGTTTATGGTATTTTCTAAATGAACTGAGTTACATCAGTCCTCAATGCAACACTGTCGCCTTGTAGCTTTCGCAGATTTTTCATATTCCACAAGGGATTTTATTTAAGAACTAGTCTTTTAACAATTATGTCTTTCTTAATATTTTAACAACTTTACAGACCTCTTGGGTTGCAGTGTTACACTGAAGCCTCTTCAAGCTTCACAAAAATGGATGTAAAAACTCTCAGAACTATTCCCAGAACCAGATTAATCGTTCATGGGAGAAACTTCGATCATGTGACCACACAATACATCATTTTCTCAGAAGCACATTAGGATTTCTGTATAAATCAATGTCTTCTTTTGTTTTAACTTTCTTTCAATGGAAGAAATTTAAAAAAAAAAAAGCCCTACTTATAGCCCTTCATAGCAATTTAATAGCTGACAAGAATAGGACTTCATAACCATGGAGATACTCGTTTTGACATGAAAATACTCTGCCAGAATGTGAACTCTGATCCAATACAAGAACAGATACCGTTTCCCCTGATGCTTTTTGGCGAGACTTCACAAGGAACTTGTTTTCATCATTTCAGTCACTTAAAAATGAACAAAAAGCTAATGCAATTGAGGCAGCAGAGCTCACAGGTCTGACAAATGGATAAAATGTTCCTTTGCTAGATTAAAAAAAAAAAACAACCAACTTTAAAACTGCTTCTGACATCCTTCTATGTGTGCATGCATGCACCACCACCAGGAAACCCAGCTCTGACTTGTTGCTTCTAGAACTCCTTTAATCTCTTCCCCCCTCTTTCTGGCATTAGCATGTTTTCCATGACGGCAGTGTGAGTTCTTATAAAGGAAGGTGCTGACATCTGCACTAGTTTCAGGGCCTTCTTCCTGATGTCTCAATATTTTTGGAAAGCATGATTGCCAAACCCCCTGACCACAGAAATCACAGGATGGACTTAGGATGTAAAAGTCTGACCAAAAATAATTTTAGGCCATGATGAAAGGACTCAATCCAATCACAACTCCCTTTCAAAGGCACTGGCTAAGATCCTGGTTAGGCGGCATGTACTATCCTAAAGGAGCGTAACAAGAGCTGCAGAAAGCAGAACGCACAATGTCTTTCTGGCTAGGTTTTGAATACCTAATTCTATTGAGTTTAAGAGTCAGTAAAAGTGGACAGACCAAGAATAAAATTCTCTTCAGTACCACTATGAAAATAAAATATAATTCATTAAAAATTTAGGTAGGAAAGGACAGGCATGGGACATATTCTGGGTGTCCACCTTGATCACACTGAGCTATCAGGTCAGGCCCTCACATGTGCTATTTGCATTAAGACTCAAGGAGTTTCTGAAAAATAAAATGAGAATTCATGGAACTGAGAGTTGCATGAAGGTCACTAAGACGAATATACTTGAACCAAAAGTTGAAGGAGGGTCTGTTCACTTGGTAGGCAAGGAAGGATCTCATCCCCAAGATAAGAAGACTTAAGTTTCCTGAGTTCTCTCCTGGGCATGGTGGTGAGGCACTTTGCAAATACACGCTGCCCCAGACCCTAGGGAATCTGCCCTAAATGGTTCTAGGTAATGGTTTGTAAATGGTAAAGACAGAGTGGCTTTGGGCGTAAGAAAAGGCTTAGAAAGAGTGGTATTCTCTTCATGGTAAAGACGTGTGTAGAGAAATGATATACCCAGAGGAGTGACAAGGGTACAAATAGCAGTAGCAGTAACCTCAATGTCCTTGTATCTATGCCACTCCTGTGCTTTGCCGGTGGTGTAGAAACCATTCAGCAAGGCCATTGAGAGGCACTGAGTGTAGGCAAAAGAACTCTGGAGACAAATGTCTCCACTGCAGTTCTAGGGGCCATTGGATAATAGACCAATGGTAGATGGGCCTTTGGGGACAGAATGGCTTTGGAGAAGGGATGAGTGTGGAGGAGGACAAGTAACCACATCTGAGGGTAGAAGTAATCCCACTGCCTCTGGTGCTTAAATGGCTTGAGTAGATTTATTTTTTTATTTTTTTTTTTACTTCACTTCAGAGCCAAAGTAGTGAGGTTGGGCAAGAAAGACATGGGAGGAAATAGTTAGCATCCTAAAACCACATCATTAGAAGTTTTAAAATATGGTTTCCTCAGAAAATTAATACAAAAATGTAGATTTCTCTAGCTATCATAAAAACTTGAATTCATCCTTGGTTATAATTTATAAATCTCCAAAATAATTTTCAGAACTCAAGGAGGGTTTCCATTTTTTTAAAGGTATCCCATCTGATAGAATCAACAATCAAGGCATCAAACAACTAAACAGTTGGGTCTATCTACATTAGAAATATTCACCTTAGGCATCTCAATTCCGTTACTGTCATCTCCATCTATCTCCCAAGACCATCTCCTCTTTCTCTGCCATGCCCTGCAGAGATTGTCACCACTATTACCTAAATGGCCCAAGCCAACAAACTAGAGTGTCTCAAATCCTATTTCTTCATTCATTCATTCATTCATTCATTCATTCATTCATTCATTCATGTATTCCTTTTTTCACCCAACAAATATTTTGGAAGACCATGTGTGTGCAGGGTACTCTACTTAGTGTCAGGATAAACAACTCAGACCACAGCCCTGTAACTATGGCACCTTCCTCTTCAAGTCGATCACCAAGACCTTTTGATTTAACTTCATTAACATTGCTTCAAACTGTCCCTTTCATATCTTCACTCCCATACCTTAGCTTAGAACAGGGTTTATCAACATTGGCACTGTTGATATATTGGGCTAGATAATTCTTTTTGCAGAGGGTGGAGGTGGGAGAGGATCTGTCCTTGTGTTGTAGAATGTTTAAGTCATGTCCCTGGGCTCTACCCACTGGATGCCAGTTTTACCCACCCCAGTTATGACAAATGAAAGTGCCTCCAGACATTGCCAAATATCTCTGGGGAGGGATAAAATCAGTCCTCACCTCCACCCCATTAAGAACCATCATCATCTCCCTACTACATTACTAAAATGAACTCTTAACTAGTATCCTTTCTTCCTATCTTCTCCTCCAATTTGGCATGCACAGTATGGGTACTGCCATTTACTTGGCCATTTCTAAGCATGATCCCCTCATCCTACTTTACAAACAAGGCAGTGGAGATCTAGTGGAGTGATCTACCCATAAGTGAAATAAGTAGGAGTCAGTATTCAAAATGAATATCTGACTAAAAAAACAAAAAACATGTGCATTTATCTAACAAGTAATATTCTCTAGACTGTTTATTCTAGTATTAAGAACCAAATATGTTTTTCTCATATTAAACTCATTTAATGGCTCCCCATGGCCTGCATGGTGAACCAGGCTTTTCAGGGCTTGAAACTTAGCCAGCTCTCCACCTCCATCTTTCATCTCTACTTCCATGTCCTGCCCTAGACTCCTATTCTATTGATCTTTGTGCTTTTACTCAAACACCCGTGTTTTTCCTGGTTTCTGCAATCTTCCTCATGTTCTTCTACTACCTTGAAAGCATTCTCTTTGTCCTTGTCTAAATCCTATCCATTCTTTAGGACTTAGTTCAAGCACCATCTTCCTGAGAAGCCTTCTCTGACACCCTCAGTCTCTGTTGGGGTCACCACTGTTGTCTCTACGTCACACCCTGTACGTATTGTTATTATATGCTTCATCACAATGTGATTGTTGGGTTCATGTCTCCCATATTGGTCTCACTTGTCAAGGGCTATGCATTTAACTATTTATATGACTTTGGGCAAAGCATGAAACCATTCTAGCCTCGGTTTCTTTATTGTACAATGGGGATAATAGCTGCTTTGTTGTGTTGTTGCCAGGATTAAATTTTTTTTTTAAGATTTTATTTATTTATTTGAGAGAGAGTGAGCGAGCGAGAGAGAGAGCACAAATGTGGTGGGGGGCAGAGAGAGAGGAAGAAGCAGACTCCCCACTGAGCAGGGAGCCCGATGCAGAGCTCAATCCCAGGACCCTGAGATCTTGACCTGAGCTGAAGGCAGATGCTCAACCGACTGAGCCATCCAGGCACCCCAGGATTAAATGAGTTAATATTAAGTGTTTGGGAGAATTTCTATATGTGTGGATGCTATCTATGTATGCAGCAATTACTACTATTTGAATTCCAAACATCTAGTACACTCCTGACACATGTTGGAAACTCAAAATTCACTGATAAATATTTTTACCACAACTTCCAGGGTAATTCTTCAGCTGAAGTTCAACTACAATGAGGCATAATCAATGTTGTGCCTCTTCATGATGGGACAGAGCTAATCAGTGCAGACAAGGGTCACAGCTGGATTAGACCTGCACTGGTGGAGCAGACAGTCATTCCTCATGCTCCACAGTGAGTCCAACAGACGTGAGAATCTTGCAAAGCTGCGTTTGAGACTCCAGACCCATAGTTGATGCTCTCTGGAACTATTTATCATCATGGAGAAAATGAAAAGCAGCAAGGTGGTCCTTTACCTCCATTCGTGTACTGTTTCTTTTTGTGTGTTTGTGTGGTTTTTCTATATCTTTCATTCTTCCTTTTTTTATTTCCTGGGAGCCACGTTTTTACTCTTTTTAAGTTTCCTTTCTTACACTTTCTCTTTTTTGAGAGTAGATCTTTCTGTGGCTGCCCTGAAAAGTTGAGTCACAAAGTATCAGAACAATTTTTTTAAACCTGATTATTATTACCAATTTGCTTCCCCAAACTCAAAGAAAATTGTGAGAATGTTACTACAGACAAGAACATCAAACTACTCATTCAATTACTTGGAGCAAGAATTGGCTTGGGGCAACTGACTGACTCAGTCTCATCAGGAAAAGGTTTGCCATTTATCTTCTAATAAAAAATTCTCTATGTTTTTCACTGACAACCAATTGTATGCATACTTTTACAGTCAGTAATATTTTCCATCTTTTATTAAACTCTCCATTGAAAAAGACGTAGACGTTTTAAGAAATGATGTCATTTAAATGCAAATCAAAGCCCTTAAATCTTGCATAGATCCATCCTTTCCCATAATATTTTATTGAATTGCTTGATGTGCCAAATAAAAGATTACATTGTCTTGTGTTAAAAGAATTTCTTTCAAAAACAGAATTGTATACTCAGGGGATGGATTATAATTTCTTTGGGAATAGTCATTCTGAATTTTCAGACTTTGTTGTAATTGAAGTCTTATTCTTGACATAATAGTAACATAGTTTAGGGCATTAAAATATACTTTATTATTGGTTAAACATTCTTTTAAAAAAATTTCCACACCAAAATTATTTATTTTTTAACCAAATGTTTCAAGCTTGAAGTTAGATAAATACACCTTATCTCTCATAATTAGAGATTGTCCTCATTTAATTTAGAGAAACGTAGAGCATGCTAACCATAATGATTTCACACCTAATTCCTTTGTCATATGAGAAAGTGCTAGACTGCATCACTATGAGAACTATGCTGGGCTTTTCTTAATTAAAAAAGTGGCTTAATTTTATCTAGTTTAATAACCATTAAATTTACACATTTTTTCTCTTGTTAGAAATGCACAAAGTTGGATTAAAAGGAAATTGTATATAAAATGTGTGTGTATACATATATATATATAGATGTATCTGTAATATATGTCTGTGTGTGTATATATAGTGTGTATATATATAGTGTATATATATGTTGTCTATATATAAAATACACATTTTCTTGAATTAGAAAACAACTTTTGCTCTGTTTTTGTTTTTATTTGTAAAGCATTCTTGGCATATACTTAGTAGCAGCTTTTGTTATGTTTGTGTCCTTTGAAGCACTATGAGTTAATGTGATAATCACAAATCACATAAAACAGCTGCTGTTTGTGACTGAGGATCATGCCATGACAGTAGCTATCATTGTTATTAATGTTCATTTTAACCAGTACAGAAATTAGGAGTCAAAGTGGGAACTGGATGTCAGTAATGAGAATATAAATGTCTTAGTCTTTACCTGGTTTCATAAGCCTTACATACATACAAATAGAACCTGTTCATCATTTAAACACATATTTACTCGGCATCAGTACATACTGGGCACTATACTAGGTGCTGAGGATAAAGAGAAAAAGACAGATTCTTTTCCTGCCCTCACATACCCGGCATTTTCTCAAGAAAGACATATTAATACAATAGAGTATTATGTGGGTTCTGCGTTCTTATGGGATGTCAGGGAAAGTTTCCCACGGAAACGATTTTTGAGCTGATATCTGAAAGACAAGGACGACTTGACTGGTCAAGTTTGAAGGTGAAGGAGAGGAGCCAGGCAAGAGGCACACATGCATGAAGATCCAGAAGCAACAGATAGCAGGGAGCCTGAGCGAAACCAAGAAGCGCCTGGCGTGACAGTAGCGCAGAGCTGTGTGGGCGGGGCTGGAGGAGAGGCCGGAGGTACAAGCAGGAGATGGGTCAAGGAGAACCCTGGAAACCATGTTATGTTTTAACTTTGTCTTAAGAATATTGGGGAGGGGCGCCTGGGTAGCGCAGTCGTTAAGCGTCTGCCTTCGGCTCTGGGCGTGATCCCGGCGTTCCGGGGATCGAGTCCCACATCCGGCTCCTCCTCTGGGAGCCTGCTTCTTCCTCTCCCGCTCCCCTGCTGTGTTCCCTCTCTGGCTGGCTGTCTCTCTGTCACATAAATGAATACAGTCTTTTAAAAAAAAAATATTGGGGAAATTTACAATGGGTTTGAATTGGGGAATGGCACAAATTGGGGAACTGACATTCACAGAAGATCATCTGGGCTACAGTATGAAAAGTGGATTTGTGAGGATTAAGAATAGATGCAAATTATGAGGCATTTTCAGTGGTCTAGGTGAGTGATGGTGATGGCATAGATTAGGGTGATGGCAGTAATGCTGGAAAGATGATCAAAATTGAAACAGAATTCTTTATTCACTCTTTATTGACTTGGGGATTGATTAAGCAATAAAAGAGAAGTCATACATGGCCCCTGGATTTCTGGCTTGGGTAGCAGTGTTACCATTCACTGATTTAGAAACACTGGAAGACACAACATTGAGAAAATGAGAGGTTATATTTTTGAAATGTTGAGTTCAAGGTTCTTAGATACCTCTGAGCAAAGCTATCCAGTAAGAAGTTGGTTATGTAGCTCCAGTCATCTGAAAATAGACCAGACTTAGAAATATAGATTAAGGAGATATTTCAAAAAGCTGCTAATAGAAATCCCCATGTTTTCTCTTTCATCATGGGCACATAAGTAGGCTACATTTCCCTCTACCCTTCGCGATTAGATGCTGCAATGTGACTGAAATCTGAATTGAGAAGAAAACTACCCCACTTACAGACCAGACCTTTAAAAACCTCCCAGGTGTGCCGGTCCATGCTCTTTTTCTTTTCAGCAAATGTTGAAGTTGGCAGAACCTCTGTCAGCCTGAGTTACTGAATAGCTGAGTACTTTTTCCCCTACCCAATCCTACTATGGGGCAATATCTAAACTGAATTATGACCCAGGAATTATATGTTTAAGTGGTGAATTTTTTACAGCAACGAAGTTACCATAACTACCTCAGGAGCCTTCTGATGGGTAAAAGGATAAAGACCTGAAGTGTCAGATGAGACTGTCCAGGGAGAGGGTTGTCTTAGTTTCTAGTTGCTGCTGTAACAAATTATCAGAAACATAGGGCTTGTAACAACACATATGTATTAGAGTTTTGGAGGTTGGAAGTTTGAAGCAGGTCTTACGGTGTCAAGGTGTCATTCCTCCTGGAGGCTCTAGGGGAGTATCAATGTCCTTACCTTTTCCAGCTTCTAGAGGCTGCCTACATGCCTCCAACCTCTGTTTCCATTACCACATCTCCTTCAAGAACTCTCCTGCCTTCTTTCCTTTATAAGGACTCTTGTGACTACATTGAGTTCACCTGGATAACCCAGGACACTCTTTCATGTCAAGATCCTTAATTTCATCATTCCCACACAGTCCCTTTTGCCATGCAAGGTAACATATTTACAGTTCTGGCAATTAGGATGTGGACATCTCTGGAAAGGGGTTACTATTTCTTCTCTACTACAAGGCATAGAGACAAAGCATCAAAGACAACACTTGGAGTGGTGCCAATTTAAAAGGTATGGGCCAAGGAATAGGAGACAAAGTAACCATGAATAAACATGTAAAGATCGTGTGTGGGGAGAAACCAGGGAGTTCTATGACGTAGAAAATATGAATGAAAGTATTTTTAAAAGGAGGGAGCAATCAGTGGTGTTTTTATCAGTGAGCCATCCAGTA
This sequence comes from Ailuropoda melanoleuca, assembly GCF_002007445.2. NCBI lineage: Eukaryota > Metazoa > Chordata > Mammalia > Carnivora > Ursidae > Ailuropoda > Ailuropoda melanoleuca. Next base: position 113,606,860 of record NC_048224.1, on the reverse strand, counting down.
AGATAAAGACTTAGAAATGTTCTTTCAACTTAGCTATAAGGAAACCATTATTGGTCTTTTAGAGATCTGTTTGAGTACAGCAATAAGAATGAAGGGCTAAGTTGTGTCATCATATCAGGAAAGACAAATGTTTCAAAAACATGGGTTCTAAATGGAAAAAGAAACCCAGGAAGTGAACAGCGGACAGGGACAGGAATTAGAAATAAGGGTTCGCCCCTACCCCCATTAGAAATATATATGTATATTTAAGTGGGCCAGAGGAGAGGTAGATATTAAATACAAAGAATGAGATGGAATAACCAGATTTAGACTCCTAAGGAAAAAGAAAATCTCTTTTTAACAGGGGAGGGAAGAAAAAGGTAGAGCTGTATGTAAGTAAATTGAAAGAATTACTGTCTAATTACTCATTATCTCTGTGAACCAAAAGACAAGATCAGAGGCTGATAGTGAAAGGGAGCTAGAGCGGGTGGGGTTGTAGTTTGAGAGGCGTGGGTATTACCTGAAATACCTTGTAGAATGAGAGCATGTTGATCAGGAAAAACATGACAGTGCTGTCAGGGAGTTACAAGTGCTTCACTGAGATCAAGGACAGAAATCTATCAAAGACAAATTCTTCGATACTGTGTGATTTTTCTCTTAAAATATCAATAAATATCAAAGCAGAGAAGGTCATAATTACATTCATTAAGATTTGTGGGTCTCTTTCTGTCCCAGTGTGGTGGGAAGACAACAGAATAAGAGGTTTTAGAATACTGGTAAACAAAGAGATGAAGGGATGGCATGGGTGGGGAGCTATGTAAGACAGGAAAGACCTGGTGGGGAGAGGGACAAAAGACTCTAAAATACAGATACTAAAGAAGTTAGAGAACTGGTGTGCTGGGACAGTAACATGAGGGAGGGAAGAAGGGAGGAAGGCAAGAAGAGAGGGAGAGAGAGAGAGGTGGTTGGGAACACATGGTTAAGAATGAGTGTGAACGCTTTATTTGAGAGGTGGACCAATCCGGGTCTGACAAGGTTTAGGTTTATGACCATGGGATGGTGCCTGAGTCAGGGAAGGTCTTGGAAGGTGAGGTGGGCATGGAACCATGCAGCAAAGTTGTCATATTGAGTCACCCAGAATGATGTCAGGCCAGAGGGTGGAGAAGATGACTGTTGACCAGGTGTTGAGGTCTTCTGATGGATTTATTGACCATATCATTAATAAACAGACAAGAAGAGAAAACTCCAAAGCTGCCCACAAGGCAAAACACGTTTTAGCAATTACCTAAATAGTTCAATTAAAAATTATTTTTGTGGTTTCTTAGGAAAAGGAGACTTTGCCTGGCATTAGCCTAAATGAACCTTCCTGACAACCTGCAATATCCTAATCATTTCTTCTGCCTGAAGAGTCAGCAACTCATAGGCCACTTCTGGTCCTATATGGCTTTCAGGACTGAGGATGGATTAACACTGGACCTATTGCCAATGAAAAGATACAAGAGAATGCTGGCAACTGTCTTCTGTTAGTTCAGTCATGGTGTAAAGAAACGGTCATGGTGGAGAAAGTTGCATTAGGGAATGTGCAATGACACTAAGAGCATTCCTGCCCCAACTCTGCAGCTTGCCCTCTGAGCTGCAAAGGAATTGCTTGCTCATGTGAGCTCCCGGACCCATGATTCAGCCTGGTTGTAAAGTATTTTACAGAACAGCTGTAATACCTTATACTGTTCAATGTACTCTAATGCAAGATAAGCTGGCACCTTTCTTGCCCTCCAAGAGTGAACACTTGTGGGGGCACCTGGGTGTTGCAGTCATTAACCGTCTGCTTTCGGCTCAGGGCATGATCCCGGCTATCTGGGATCGAGCCCCACATCAGGCTTCTCTGCTAGGAGCCTGCCTCTTCCTCTCCCACTCCCCCCTGCTTGTGTTCCCTCTCTCGCTGGCTGTCTCTCTCTGTCAAAATAAATAAATAAGATCTAAAAAAAAAAAAAAAAAAAAAAAAGAGTGAACACTTGTGTGCATAATTTTAGCCTAAAAGAATAGATTCAACCATTTAGTTTAAACTTCTACTTGATATGAGCAATGTGCAAGTAAATTAATAACTGCTTTTCAATGATGATAAACAGGGAGATTCTTTTTTTTTTTTTAAAGTAGGCTCCATACCCAGCATAGAGCCCAATATGGGGCTTGAACTCATGATCCCAAGATCAAGACCTGAGCTGAAATCAAGAGTCAGACACTTAACCAACTAAGCCACCCAGATGCCCCTAAACAAGGGGATTCTTAAGAAAGGTCCCTCAAAACATCACCATCCAGTTCAAAGAGTTATAGCACCTACTGACCACCTGCCATGTACCCAGAACTGAAGAAAACACAAAAAGAAGGTATGCATACATTTTTGCTGAGCACGATTGTAGGCTAGTTTGGAACATACATAGCATATATTGAACATTCATAAAATGTAAGATTTGATCAACTACCCAAATCATCTGAAATTAATAAATAACATGTATTATAAGAAGGATGAGCTCTGTTCACTCAAAGGGTGAAATGTGGATCCTGTTCTTATATTGCTTACAGTGTAAGGGAGGGGAGAAGCAGCACATACACAGATGAAGCACAGAATCCTTCCATAAGACATAACAGACGCTTGCAGGAAAGAGAGGGGTCACCCACAGGAGAAGTTAGGGACATCCTCTCAGGGGACAGGGAATTGGAACCAGGTCTGGAAGACATTACAGAAAGTTGCTAAGGAGACTGGAGGGAAGGAGAGAGATCAACCCTCCAGTTTTTAGCCTTCTCCAAAGTTGTTTTCTCTGATTAACATCACTCTGAGTTCTTTACTCAGTAATCTATAATTTATTAAATACTTTAGGAAGTAGAAACTTCAGATATTCCATGATTCAGAAGTTAAGCGGTGAACACTGAAATCCAAAATTTAAAAAAAAAAAAAGTGCTTATAGAGCTTGTACAGTTCATAAGGGGATATAATGGGACTAGAGAGATCAATACATGTCTGTGGAATAAATAATCATCCAGGCTAAACAATGCTGGGACAAAATCTATAAGAGAATAAAAATAGGTGATAAAAGGAAAAGTTCAACACTGAATACTATTTCTAATGGTTATGACAACACTTCTTTTTATTGCTGTTAGGTTTCTACTCAATGCCATTCAACACCATAGTTATTAAACTAGATATAACTTGGTCGAAGTAAGGTTTATTTGTCCTGTTTCCTTGCACAAATATTCTGTGCTTGCTTATGATAGTTTTGAAATTGCAACTGAGTCATTTACCTTGGGTGGGGACCCCAGGCCCACAGTGAGCAATTGTTTATTGGGAGGAACAGGAGAGTCAGAGTCATGCTCTATGGTGATACCTCCCTGCCTCAGAAGCTGACAATCAAGATTTTGCTTTTTTAGTTTATTGAATGAAGTGAGAACCAGATATACCAGAACTTAACAAAATGTCCCTAAGGACCCAAAATTTGCAAAATGGGGAAATCCAAGCCTAGCGTACAGTAAGCCACCAATAATGACACCAATGGGACTCCACAGATATCACAGATGAATTTGAGTATGTAGGAAGCTAGGAAGCCATTCCTCCATTGAAACAAGTAAAGATCTAAACAACCAAAAAATGAACTCTTCTTAGATCTGTCAGAGAAGCAAGGTCACAGAGCAAATCACTGCCCCCCAAATTGGAGCGACAGACAGACAAATGCAAAAAAAATCACAATTTATTAGAGCAGAAATCCACAAGCAGAGACCTCCATGGGAACCAGTGCAGGACTAAAAATCTGAACTGTAATAGATGAAATGCTGGTGGCTCAGAGGGGATCAACCTGGGAGCTAAAAACTCCACAGGACCCACTCATAGGGGACCCCCCCACACTTTTGTGCAAACACCAAGCAGGACAAGTGCCCACCCAAAGTTTCACCTAGGCATCTATCATTTTCAAACTCTAAAAAAATCAAAGACAATTTTACCTCCAGGAGCTCTATGAAGTCCTCAGAACGAATACTGGAGAAAAATCCCCTCATAGTTCCACCAGGGGAAAGATAAAGGGAACTATTTTCAAATATACTAAAGCATTCTGCTCTTCGTAACGAGGCCTACCCTGAGAAGAAAGCATTTTTACCAGACCCTAACCTGATGGGGTTTTATCAGAGCTGACTTACTTGGGGAAGGGGAATATCCCAATACAGTTCCCCCTACCCATTCTGCCCCACCTCAGGGGAGCTGGTGGGATTGAGAAGCATGGCAAAGTTCATGGTCCATGGGTACAAGCTCCCTAAAAGACTGAGACCTAATCCTAAGACTACAGAATGCTTCTCTCCCTCCACACAATACCATTACTAAGCCCAATTTACTGGTTTCTTTTATTCAGTATATTGTGTCCACCTTTCATCCACCACCACAAGAAAATTTCAAGTCATACTAAAAGGGAAAGAACACAATTTGAAGACACTGAACAAGCATCAGAACCAGAGTCAGGTATGGTAAGAATGTTAGAATTATCAGACCAGGAGTTTTGCTTTTGTTTTTGTTTTTTAAACTATAATGAATATGCTAAGGGCTTTAATGGACAAAATAGATGACATGGAAGAACAGATAGCTAATGTAAACACAGAGATGGAAATTCTAAGAATAAAAAAAAAAAAAGGATAGAGCTCAAAAACATGGTGGCAGAAATGAAGAATGCTTTTGATGGTCTCATTGATAGACCAGACATAGCTGAGGAAAGAATCTCTAGAATCTCTGAGTTTGAGGATGTGACAGTAGAAACTGCCAAAAAATAAACAAAGAGGACAAGACTGAAAAATAGAACAGAGTATCCAAGAACTCTGGGTCAACTGCAAAATGTGTAACATGCATATAATGGGAATACCAGAAGAAGGAGGAATGAAGAAAGGAACAGAAGCAATGTTTGAAGCCATAACGATTGAGAATTATCCCAAGTTAATGTCAGATACCAAACCACAGATGTAGGAGGCTCAGAGAGTACCATGTCGGATAAATGCATATGCACACAAAAACGACCCCTATGCAACCCTAGGACTGCAGCCACTAAAACAGTAAGAAAAAAAAAAGTATAATTGATAGGCTAAGAAAGGAAAGAAAATCAAACTATATAATATGATCAATTACAACCAAAAAAGGCAGGAAAAGAGTGAAAGACAAAAAACAGGAACAAAGAACGAGGGCAACAAAAAGAAATCAGTAATAAATATTATGGTAAATATTAATTGAACTATATTGGCAATTTTTTTTTAAAAGATTTTATTTTTATTTATGTGACAGAGAGACAGCCAGAGAGAGAGGGAACACAGCAGGGGGAGTGGGAGAGGAAGAAGCAGGGCTCCCAACGGGAGCCCGATGTGGGACTCGATCCCAGAATGCCGGGATCACGCCCTGAGCCGAAGGCAGACGCTTAACGACTGCGCCACCCAGGCACCCCAAGAACTATATTGGTAATTACTTTAAACACAAATGATTGAAATATGCCAATTAAAAAAAAAAGAGATTGCTAGATTGTATCAAAAAACAAGACCTAACTGTATGTTGTCTGTAAGAAACCACTTTAAATATAAAGGATAGGTATACATTAAAAATAAAGAGATGGAGAGAGTTATACCATGCTAACACTAATCAGAAGGGAGAGGGAGTAATTATATTAATTCAGGCAGAGCAGACATCAGAGTAAGGAAAGTTATCAGAGACAGGGAGGGGCATAATATAATGATAAGGGGGGTCACTACTCCCAGAAGACATAACGATCCTTACTTGTATGTGTCTAACAGTACAGCATCCAAGTACATGAGGAGTACATGAGGCAAAAACTGAGAGAAAAGCAAGGAAAGCAAATGAATTTACCATTATAGTTGTTGTCTCCTTAGTGTCCTGTTGGCTACAATAGTTCCCCAGACTTCCTTGTTTTTTATTATCTTGACACTTTTAAGAAGTATTGGTCAGGTATTTTGTAGAATTCCCTTCAGTTGGGATTTGTCTAAAGTTTTTCTCTGTGTTTTGGGGAGAAGAAACAAAGGGGTAAAGTGTCATTTTCATATCAACAATACATACTATCGACATTGCTTAGCATGTTGACGCTGACTCTGACCACTTGGCTGACCTAGGTTGCTCCACCATGACGTCCCTTTTCCCTCCCCCAATTTCTATAGGTGACCTTTTTGCACCAGATTCTCTTGAGTGCAAACACAGATCACATTGCAAGTTTCAGAGTATAGGATTAGTTGATAAAACTGAAAACAAATCCCCAAATAAAATATTAAATAACAGGGAACTGGCATAATTTTTCCCAATTAAATGTGAGTTTGCTTTGGTTCCATTTTCTCAGGAAAATGGCAGACAGGGTCATTTTCAAGTAAGGTCAAGTCATCTTAGTAAAGCTTCTTAGTTAATTCATATATAAACTCTTTGGTAACTGGAAGAAATCAGATTTCATTTGTAACAAAGCAAAGGGACTATATTTAACAGATACACACATATACACAAATAGAGTGAGCACAAAGAAAAGAAGAAAAGAATCTGCCCAAAACTTAATGGAAGATCTCTGGTTGTAGCAGCTAGATAAAGGTGTTTTTTCTAGAGCAAGATGATCTTTCATCATCATTTTCATAAATAATACTTACAACAGGCATCATTTAACTAAAATGAAATTAAACCAAAACTATGAAGGTATGAAGAAATAACTCTAAATCATTCTTTTCACAAATTCTCTTAACATCTTTTATATTCCTTGAGTTTTTCTTTCTTTTTTTTAATAATATTTTTTTATTATGTTACTTTAGTCACCATACAGTATATCCTTAGTTTTTGATGTAGTGTTCCGTGATTCATTATTTGCATGTAACACCCAGTGCACCATGCAATATATGCCCTCCTTAATACCCATCACCGGCCTATCCCAGTCCCCCACCCCCTTCTCCTCTGAAGCCCTCAGTTGAGTTTTTCTTTCTTTAAATGTCATCTGCAATAAGACATTTTAAATGGCCACATCTTACAATGGATTTAAAAAGAGTTGGTGCCTTTCTTAAGGGGTCTGAAAAGTTCAAATTTCTGTCTGGATTAAAATTGAAAAAAGCGTTTGGACTCTCTGTTATTTTATTTTCTACTAAAGTTTTAACTAATGTAACGTTAGCAAAACTCTTACATTGGTGTGAAACCACAGTAGGATTAAGAAGCAACTTAGATGGGCAGGTCCCCAGAGTTCCAGTCTGAAAGGTCAATAAAACTTACTGGAATAAATCAGAAATTTGGTGCCAGTTGATTCAAGTTTCCTCATTCAGATTCTTAAATAACCAGAGAAACAGAAGTACCTTGAATGAAAATAGTCTTTTTTTTTTAAAAGTTCTCACCTATATGCCTTCTATAAAGAGCACCATAATATCTGAAGTTGGCTGGCACCATTCATATGAAGTTAGCCCTCTAAGTAGAATTCCTCAAACCTAATAATGGAAGCCAAGTCCATTTTACTAAGAAGGAATATTTGATTACCTACACTTTGAGAGTTACAATGCATCCTAAGAAGTTTGTATGATATGAGAAATAGCATGTAATAAGAATATGTGATAAATTCTTTATTTTGTTTATTTATTTAAGATTTGTGAATTATTAAATAGGATTAATATACATGATATAAAATGGAAAGATACTCTCTGAGGTACAGTGAGAAGCCTCCCTTTTCCCAGCTCCCCAGCTACCACCTCATTCCTCAAAAGCAACCAGTTTCTAGTTCCTTGCATTAATCTCAGGAGATATTTCATGCATTTGTAAACTTATCCACAGAAATATTTTATATATGACTTCATACCATACATATTGTTGTACACTTTGTATTTTTTTCAATGAAAACATTTGGAAACCTTTCCATGTCATAACTATAGAATTTCACATTTTTAAAATGGCTTAAAAATTTGATTATTCTATTATGTGGTTGACCCGTAATTATTATAAAACCCTTACTGAGGGACATTTCATTCCTTATAAACTATGGCTATTATAACTGATGCTCCAAGTAAACTCTATCATATATAATTTCACATATATTCCATAATATCAATGGAAAGTTCCCTATTACATGTAATTTTTGTTAATTGGAAACCAATTTCTCTTTAGAACCCAAGTAAGTATTAAGCTAATATTTATAAAATGTCAATTGAAGGGAGATATTAGCAGTTAACCAAGAAGGGCCCTCACATGCTCCAATCTTGTCTTAGAACTGTAGTGTTCTAGGATGGTTCCCATATACCTGATACACAAGTCAAGATATCAGGTTGGGAAAAAGGGGGATTTAAAAAAATATATATTACTGAATTTATTTTTATGAAGATTCTTGAAACACTAGGGAAATTAAATCCCATTTACTTACATATTTCAAAAATGATCCATTTCTTGACAATGGAGCTCCACTGGAAATTCCAGGACTTAGGGTTACCATCCATAAAGATATAAAATAGGTAAGATCAATAACAGCATTTGGTGTGCTGAGGTATGAGCAAGCTTGCCCGACTCCATCCACAGGTGGGGTTAAAATGACAGAGACCCAGTATCTGACATCAATGATCTAGTTACTACAGGTCCTATAGGCTCTGGTCAGTCGTAAGGTAAGAAAATTTCCTGCCAGAGGGGATGACATACTGCTTGAGAAAAATCAAAACACCTTTCTCATTAACTCTGGCTTCTTAAATGGCTGCCAAGGGAATAGACAGGTGAACATCTGAGATGTCCCTTGACTGGAGCCATGAATTGCAAGGGAAGAACATGGCAGTCAAGTGAATATTTTGGGAAATGATACTCATTAGGTCAATGGATTGAAGTCCTACTGTAAGAGACCCTGAGGAACACTATAATGAAGGACAGGAATGACCAGCAAAATGTAATCATTATTATTTTAAGTCCTTTTTGTTCAATGATCTATATAACAAACTGGTTTTTTCTCTTTAAGAGTTCCAATTTCAGGTACTTTTATTCTTCTTAATCAAGTACATTTCTTATGGATATTATTAGATAAGATATACATGTTAAGTCGCTAGGTTTTATTTTAAAAATCATATATTAGAAACCTTTTTTTTTTTTAAAAATCTGCCCTTACCCAAGTAAAACAAAGCCAAATGATCGGAATCGATATTTCCTCAAGTAAGATATACAAGCGGTCAATAAGCACATGAAAACACTCCCGACATCATTAATCATCAGAGAAATGCAAATCAAATCTCCAATGAGAAACCATTTCCGTAGAATGGCTGGAATCAAATAGTCTGATAGTCGTAAGAGCTGGCAAGGCTGTGGAGAAATCGGAATCCTCGTGTGCTGCCGATGAGAATGAGAAAAGGTGCAGCCACTTTGGAAAATAGTCTGGCAGTTCCTCAGATGATTAGACATGTAGTTACTGTTAAGACCCTGCAACTCCACTCCTAGTTATATACCCAAGAAAAATGGAAAAGTAGGTTCATACAAAAACCTATGCATGGATTTGTATAGCAGCACCGTTCATAATAATCAAAATAAGGAAATAACCCAAATGTCCATCAGATAATGAATGGATAAACCAATATGGTATATCCATACAAGGGGATATCATCTGGCCGCAAACAGACACGAAACACTAAAACACACTACAACATAGATGAACCTTAAAAACATCATGCTAAGTGAAAGAAGCCAGTAACACAACACCACATATGATTTATGTGTAAGTCTAGAAGAGTGAAAGCTATCGAGGTAAAAGTAGATTAGTGCTTGTTTAGGTCTGGGAGGAGCAGGATTGGAGGTAGAAAGTGATTGCTAAAGGGTACAGGGTTTCTTCCTTTTTTTTTTTTTTAAGATCTATTTATTTATTTGAGAGAGAGAGAGAGTAGGGGGGAGGGGCAAAGGGAGAGAGAATCTTAAGCAGACGCCTCACTGAGCACAGAGCCCTACAAGGGGCTTGATCTCAAGACCCTGAGAGCATGACCTGAGCTGAAACCAAGAGTCAGATGCTTCATCAATTGTGCCACCCAGGCACCCCCAGGGGTCCTTTTTGAGGTGGTGAAACCATTTTTTAAAATTGACTGTGGTGATGGTGGTATCTAAAACTAAAATTATACTGAAATGAATTTACTAAAACCTATGGTATTGTACATTTTAATGTGTGCCTTGGATGGTACAGGAATTCTCTCTCAATAAAGCTGTTTAAAAAAAAATCACCCACTCCCCCAGGAAAAAAAAAGGAAAAGGAAAGAACCCATCCTTGTTACACAGTACTGCTTCTGCTCTTGCTTATTTAGATAATCTCTGGTTTCTGGAAGAATTAGCAGTTTTGTAATAAGACAAGGACAGTTTTACAAAGAAGGAAATAATCACAGCAGTCTTTGAACCTTCCACATAATCAAGCACCATTGAACATTCAGCAGCCTACTATCAGAAGCAGCGTCTGCAGCATATTCTAAAGCATTTATGAAGAATGGGTTACACTGATTTCTGAGTTGTCAGAATGAGAAAAAGCACAGCTGCTTTCAATGGAAAGAAAATTAGATTGAAAGGAAAAGTGGGAAAAAAAATTCCTATTGTTTGTGGAAGCCTCTTCTTCTCCAGGTTGCCTTAGTCCATGGGCTTTCAGAAATGAAACCCTTGACCTGATATTTCTATATGCCCATTGACAGCTACTTCTGCCCTGCACCTACAGAGAAATCAGGGACACATTCTTCTCATCTCAATCATTAGCAAAATTGAATGTTTATTGTGCACTCAATGGGTGGTATTGTGCGAGATGGTTATTCAGGACAGAGAAAACTTAGACAATTTCCTGAAACTAACAGGAATGTCAAAAGCTTTTTCTTCTTTCAGGGCAGTATTTTTCAAACCCAACCCTCTAGATCTGCATATATTTCAGGCAGTGAGCTAAATGCTCTATATAGATGCTCACTGAATTTCACACCAACGCTATGAACAAACATGTTAGTACAGATGCTTAAAGTGCATGACAAAGCTGGCAGAATAGTAGACAAAATACCCATAACTCAAAGCCGGGAAGCGGCTAGGAAGCAGGAAGCAAGCTGAGAGCAATGGTGCAGTGGACATTAAAGTTCTTGTAAATCTCTGAACTGCACAGGTTTAAGTTGTTCTTTTTCAATCTTATTTTATTTGAATTCCTGTGTAGTGAACATGAAGGGTTATATGAGTGCAGGTGTATGGAGGTTTAGGGTTTTAAGGTAAAGTGAAGTACTGAAGACATGATATTAGCTGAAGAAATATCAAGGTTGGAACTAAGACTCCCCTCTGTATAAATTAAGCATCTGAAGAGTTCCATTGTCAGTAAAAACGTGGATTAGAAAAATACACCTAAAGGCAAAGAGAACTGCAAGGTAACATCTTGGTTCCAGCTAAAAGCTGGGTCAGAAAAAGTCTCCCTTGAGAATTTGTAACCAACGTCAGCTCTCACACGGGCTTGGGATTCAAATTTATACAACTTACATGGTCTAAGAAACCCCAAGCTGAGAAATAAACTCAAAATTGTACCCAATTTGAGGTTGCCTAAAAAAGAATAAAAGAAACTCTTTAGAGGAAGGCATATGATTTCCACCTAGGCTTCACATAATTGCCAGGTCTAGAGTCCAGAGAAAGATGAGCTTACAATCCACAATTACAAAAACACACGCCCAATCAAGCCAATTTGAGAGAGAGTTGGCAAAAGCCATCAAAACAGAATTAGACCCTCTCTAATTAGGACATTAGATACTGAAATTATCAGTTACAGGATGAGAGAGAATGAAAAGAGAGAGAACCTTTCTGTCAGGGAGAATGAAAGGACTGACTCACAGCTAAATGAATTTCTGAGCAACACATATTTTAAATATTTGAGCAACAGAAAAAGTTTAATATAAACAGATGTATATAGAACTCTGTATGCAACAAATAAAGAATGAACATTCTTAACAAGAATATATAGAATGTTTATAAAAATTTACCATGGGCAGGGCATAAAGAAATATCAAAAATCATCTAAGAATAGCTATAATAATAAAAATATATGGATTTACCTGAAAAGGCCCTATATTTGGCTCCAGCCACTCCCAACTGTAGTCTGTGAACACTCCTGCTGGCACAGGGACCCAGCAGGACACACTCCCAGCTGCACCCCTAGAAATCCTAAAGGGACACAAACCCGACAGCTCAAGTCCACCAGCAGACCCACCAGCCCAGGGACTGAGTAGGAGACACTCCCACCTGTGATCCTGGTGATCCCGAAAAGGCCTTATACAGGGCTCCACGCAGCCCCCCCACCCCCAGCCCCAAGCCACAGTTGATGAGCTGTGCTTGTAGCCCAGTAAACCTGCAGCAGACACTTCCATCTGCACCCCTGAAGAGCCTGAAAAGGCTACACTTATCTTCCGACAGCAGTTGGCAAGTAGTTCTGCTGGTTCGAGGACCAGGTGAGAAACACATGTGCCTCAGATCCTAACGGGGCCTGTACTTGGCTCCAGTGCCTCCAGCCATGTCGGGGAGCAGTCCAGACAACCCAGTGACCCGGTGGGAAATGCACCCCTCCTCACCTCCAGAGCCAGGTATACAGACTTCAGTCCTGGCTGTAGAAACTGCCCAGGGGGATCAGTTTCAGGCCCCAGAATAGGTCCAAGGGTTGAATATTAGCATGGAGACTACAGGTAACTATACTGTATTATATGCTTGAAAGTTGCTATGAGAGGAGATCATAAGTGTTCTCACCACACACACACACACACACACACACATACAATTGTATTATATGAAGTGATGGTTGTTTTAACTAACCTTAGGATCACAATCATTTTGCCATATATATGTGTATCAAATCATCACATAGTACACCTTAAACTTACACAACGTTATATGCCAATTATATCTCCATAAAGCTGAAAAAAATAAAAGTGATACCACAAATACTGTATATCAAACTGTTTAGCTATTAAAAGAAATGTTTAGGAAAATTCTTGTGTATTCCTCTCTGGGCTTGTGTGCAAGTTTTCCTAAGGTTCATGCCTAAAGACTGGAATTCCTGGGATATAGGACATGTTCATATTTAACTTTAAAGATAATGTCAAATTGTTTTCCAAGTTTGTTGTACCAATTCACATTCCTATCAGCAGTTATAAATATACCATTATTTAAAATAAACTTATTCTCAAATTTTCACATCATAATGAAATATTTACAATAGAGTAAGTTCCAAATTTTTATATTCCAAAAAGCCTTGGAGTAAGCATTCTTATCAATATTTTTTATCTTCTTGAATTTTTTTCATGGTATAATTTCCTGGGATTGGAACACTGGAGTAACAGCGATACACATTTTAAGCTTTGTTACATATTTGCCTCATTATCCTTCAGAAAAATCCATATGAAGGTACACTTTTGCCGTACGCTTGCCAACACAGAATAGTATTAATTTCTTCGTTCTTTGCCAATCTTATAGTAGAAAACAGTAGAAAAATGATATCTCATTGTTGTTTCCATTTCTATTTATTTAATATTCAGCTGGTCTGAATACCTTTTCAGAGCTTTATTGTTCATTTGCATTTCTATTTTGGGATTCGCAATTTAAATTATGAATAATTTGAATCCATCTGAGAATATATACAAAACAATCATGTAGAAAATGTCAAAACCTATTACATTCTTTATAATATATTCTTTATATTTTACCCCGATATTTATATACAAATCAAGCAACAATGATTTTGAGGTCATCAGTAGTATGATAATAAAAACAGTTTTTATTAAACTTTTGTCATGGGCTACACACTTGGCTAAGGGCTTTATATACCTGGTTTATTCATTTATTTACCTGTTAATTCAACAGTCATTAATTATGTTGCAGGTAGTGCCTCGCTGTGCGGTGATGAATAAAACAGGGTCCACCCTCCCCTAACTTCGGGAGATTATGGATATTAAGTAACCAATTGAATGGCTAGTTACAACATATCAAGTGCAATAAAAGTGGAGTGCATTAAAATAGAGATTAGCATAGGGCTATTTAAACAGGATAATTCACAAAGACTTCACTGGGGAGGAGGCATTGATGAAGGGCGCTAATGCGTGAGAAAGAGCCAAAAACCCAGAGAAGGGAAGAGCTTCGTTGCTGAGGGAAGATCATATCCACAAACCTCACTCAGGATAATGAGAAGCTATGTGAAGGGCCATGTGACAAACATGCAGTAAGTGAGAAAGGGGAAGATGTGAGATCAGGTTGGAGACATCAGCAGGGACCAGACCGCACAAGACCACAAAGGCCAAGGAGAGGAGGCCACTTCATTCCTAGAGAGCAGAAGTGCCTGGAGTGGCCTTGACCTGCCCGTGATCAAAATCTTAGGTTACTTGAGCCCCACACTTGTATTATTCTACAGAAATTGAGTGTAAATTATATCGCATTGTTTAAAAAGCATACAATTATCACATCTTTCACAGTTTTAAGATAGCTGAAAAATATGAACTTGCAGAAAACATGCATTTACTATCCCTATCACACTCACACTCCTGTAAGTGCTGAAGTGAAAACTTGAGTTGGGTGTGCTGAATCATGCTCTTTTCACAAAATCACAAAAAGATATCTATTCCTGGAACCCAACTGCAGTTCTCCAGTGTTCATTTAACATGAGGTTCACCGGAGCATTTCATGCAAAAACGGATTTGCTGAAACCTTTCTAGTAATCCTCTCGAGAGAAAATGTCTCTGCAGTCCGACAGCATCACTCATATCTTAGTCACTCTGATTACACTCTCATCCTGCCTCATCTGCTTTCACATGTTCTTAGGGTTACAGCAAGTCGTATCTGCCTATGAGTTCCCCATTCCTATTTGATCCCACAAAATTCCCAACACTTTGGCCAAGTATTACCGTCTCCACTTTATGGATAAAGAGGCAAGAAAGCCAACCTCACTGACCTTCAGATTTCTCACCTATAAAACAGAGGTAATAACTCATGCTGCCAACCTCTCATCCTTACCTAAAAGAGCAAATAAAATGATGGATGGGAGAGTGCCCGAAAAACTGGAAAACATCTAAAAGCTATTGCTATATTATCATAAAAGAGGACACATCATTTTTATAGACAATACAGATGTTCAAAAAAATGTCTGTAGTATCCATGTTGGATGTGCATCTTGTTCCGAGGCCCCATGGTAATGGACTTGAGGTGGGGAAGAAAGACTGACACCTGCCAGGTCAGAGTGTCTCAATCTCTTCCAGTTTAAAACACTCCCCTTTTAAGTTAATGCAATCCATTTTTGGCGAAGAGTTAGGCAAAGTAAAGTTGAACTCCTCTCCTGGGTTATCTCACCTGAGACAGATTCCCCTGCTCTGTTCCCCTTTAACGTGTGAGCACAGGGGGAAGCTTATAATCCTTACGGTGTCATGGCAGAGCCCCTGCTACTAACCCAGCCCCAAGCTTCTCTTCTGCCTTCGGTTGGCCTCTGGCTGAGGTAACTCATTTTCCCTTTCTCCATATAGGTTTCTGTCCTCTCTGGTCATGAAGTTCAGTAGCTAGTGGAATGTCATTTTCCTCCGTCAGTCCAGCTGTGGTCCAGCAGTTCCCATCCTGCCCCTCAGCCTGCCCTCCCTTCTCTCTGCCCTTGGATCTTCTGAGGCTCAGCCTTGGACTCCATCTGACCCTGGGGGAGAGAGATGATCCTCTCTTTAGCCTCTGGTAGGGGTTCCCCTCTTCCCTCACTGTTGCAGCCCCATCGCAGTCTTGCTGGCTCTCAGCCTTCGGTGTCCACGGGAACATATGGGAAATTTTAGATGTCCCCAGTGCTATCAACAGGTGCTAGGGAACAAAGGCACACCTGAGCACTCTTCCTCCCTCTCATGCCATGCCATCGTTTCTACACTTGCTGTGGCTGTTTCCTGGTGGGAATTTAGACAAGGCTTTCTCCATCCAGAATCCCAAACCGGAAGGAAGTGGGACACAAGCCCATTCTGCTTTTGGTTTCACAACCAACTTGTTCTTTTTTTCTACGTCCAATCCTCACCTTGAGTCTCAATGAACAAATGGGAGAACAAAGAACCCTTACTGCCTCAAGAGCTTCTTGACAAGATATTTTCCTTCTCTCCTACTTCTTTCCATGTAGTGAATAAAAAAGTAGTAAGCCTGCTGATCAAAATGGAAATATATGTGTAGATATTATCCCCCTTCCACCTTTTATATGTCTGCCTACACAAAAGACCCTCAAGAGCCAGACTCTCTTACATATCTTTGCATCAACTGCACATAGTACTTCCATTCCTAGAATGGACACTCACCAAAACCTGCTGGGTGAATCAGTGATTCAATTTCCTTAACTTCTTTTTTTTTTTTTTAAGATTTTAATTTATTTATTTGTCAGAGAGAGAGAGAGCACAGCAGGGGGAGTGGCGGGCAGAGGGAGAAGCAGGCTCCCCACTGAGCAGGGAGCCCAATGCAGGACTCTATCCCAACACCCTGGGATCATGACCTGAGCCAAAGGCTGACACTTAACTGACTGAGTCACCCAGACGTCCCTCAATTTCCTTAACACACTGGTAAAGGAACTGAGGTGAAATATTTTGCCCAAGTTAAACAATGAGTTAAAAGCTTAGCTGGAACCAGGTCAACTACTCTTCGACATAACATACAGCTTTTTAACTAGTCTTCCTTAAAGGCTGGCAACACAGCCCAGAATAGAAGACCTTCATGTAACTAACGGAGGCAGGAAGGAATAATAGGTCAAAAGTTCCCCCATGAAAGAAGAACCGAAATGTGCAAGTATTTGAAATTAAAATACAGCAGAGTCTCTCATCCATAGTTTCACTTTTTGTGTTGTAAGTTAACAGGGGGAGGGGTATTAAGGAAGGCACCTGTTGTGATGAGCACTGGGTGCTATATGTAACTAATGAATCATTGAACACTACATCAAAAACTAATGATGGGGGGCTAACTGAACATAATAAATAAAAAAATAAGTTACACGTGGTCAACCACGGTCCAGAAGGAGACGGTCCTCTTCTTGACATGTTCCCACATATGTTACCTGTTTTCATCTCAGCACCTTGGCATTTTATCATCTCACATCATTACAAGAAGAAGGGTGAGTACAGTACAATAGGATAGTTTGAGAGAGAGAGACCACATTCATGTAACTTTTATTATGGTACATGTTGTAATTGTTCTATTTTATTATTAGTTATTGCTGTTAATCTCCTACTATGCCTAATTTATAAATTAAGCTTTGTCTTAGGTATGTATGTATAGAAAAAACATAATATGTATCTGCAGTTTCAGACATTCACTGGGGGTCTTGGAATGTACCCCTCCTTAAATAATTGTTTTTATTTTATATTGTTAGTTTTCTCTTTGTCTATACAGCATAAAACCAGCTCAAATCTGTAATTCTAAAATCTCCAAATAGGGATCTTATAAAATGCTGTGGTGCTCCCATGATGAACCGTTTGTGGTTGTGGGAGGGGTGGGGACAGAAATTCTTATTGGCCATTTTCCCATTTTATATATGTATAAAATTAGGGCCATCTCCATACTATATGAAAGGTTTAAAAGATATGAAAATCTATTCCCCTGAATGTGAAATTCTCCCATTTTGCTGATTTAAAATTCATTACTTTTTGAAAAGAGCAACTGACCTCCTCTCCTTCTAAAAGATCAACCACATTCAGAAATCCTGTTGGAGAAATGGCTAAGTATGACATGTGGAGAAGTAACAAGATTTTAAATTGAAGTGCACTGGTTTTCAAATACGGCATTTTGATAAACACACACCAAAGAAATTTGGGGAGCTTAAAGTTTGTGAGTTTGAAAGGTTATTTTCTTAATGAACAACGGTAGCACTATTCTCAGGAAGCATGCCACAGAGAGAGGTGGGATTTTAGATCTATTTGTTTACATTTCCGAAGGGGGTTTAAGCAATCCGCTTTTGTACGCTATGCACCATAGCAGACCAAAGCATCAACTAGGATATCAGTAGGGCACATTTCTACCAAGGATTAGGGTCCTCCTGAAGAATGTAATGGTGGACAAAACGACAGAAGTCCATTTGCCCCCTTAGCTCCTGCTTTCCCAGTCCATCTTCTTCTCTTCACCCCTTATTGTTCATTTCTCTCTTTGTGGGGGCTCAAAGATGAGGTAACATGTTGCTGTTGATGGTTTGGGGGCTCCAAGTTTTAAAAAGATTTTATGTATTTATTTGAAAAGGAGCGAGAGAGAGTGTGTATAAGCAGGGGGGAGGGGCAGAGGGAGAGGGAGCAGCAGACTCCCAGCTGAGAAGTGGGCCCGACGTGGGGCTCCATCCCAGGACACTGGGATCATGACCTGAGCTGAAGGCAGACACTTAACCAACTGAGCCACCCAGGCGCCCCTGGAGGCTCTAATTTTTTAAAACAATCACACACATGGGTATTAAGCAGCAAAGTACTCACATAGTGGCATCATTCTGAAGTATTAAAATTTGTCACCAGAATTGTTTTCCTGTCCAGATAATGTAATCCGACCGCAGAGAGTGACTGTGTGTGTGTGTGTGTGTGTGTGTGTGTGTGTGTGTCCTGTCAGGGAGAAAAAAGCACTTGTAAAATTCTTAGAAACTGAAAATGCATCAGTGAATAGGCCTTTATGTTGGATATTTATGGGGAATTTGGTTTGTTTTCTGATTCTGTTTCAACTTTTAAGGAGCACCATTAATGTGATTAATTAGCAAGAATTTATTGACTTGAAAAATCTCGGCAGCCAAACATATATGATTTTTTTAAATGTATTTTTTCAGGTGAAACTATAAACTTGAGGCCTAATTAAGACCTGCTGTTTCCTGAAATTTTGTGTGCATAGCTCTGGGAAGGAAAGGTGCATGGAACTTTACTTGGAGGAGTACATGTAATCTTAAGAGAAAAGTCCCAGCGTTCTACTCACTTCTTTCAGAAGAAGTCCTTACTTAAGAGCCATGGGGAATTTATGTCCATGGTGAACATGAAAGCCCTCAATGAAGCGGGCTTAAGGAAAACTCAAATCAGCTCAAACATCGTGAGTTGAAGACTTCAGTTGTTCCTAACCAGCATTTCCAAATTTTCTCTTTAACACCATGAATGGATCATGCAAATTTAAGGGTTTTTTTGTTTTTGTTTTATATTTTCTTACATGTTTTCTTCCCATCCATTTGCTGAGGATGAAAGTCTCTCTAACGAGAGAGCAAATCAACTTGCAAGAAATATAACACAAGAATATTCGGTGTAAAAAAATTGACTTTTGATGAAATTACAAAAGATCTAAATGGAACTGATTTCTGACTGGTACCCACGTCACCTGCTTTCATTAGAAAAATCTGCTCGCCTTTCCAATGCTGCCTTTCCATTAAGTAGTTCCAATGTAGATTTTAAATTGCAAGAATAAAAGTATGTACATATTTCTAAAATCTGTGAAAGTTTCATCAGTTTAGCAACACATTTATATGGTTTTTCCCCAAATGTCCTTCTCCAGTGGTGATAAACTTCTGAAGTTAGAATTGTTTCAAAATAACAAGTGAATGTTTTTTTTACTCACTCGACGGAAACTTTTCATCTAATGCCTCAGGTAGAAGACGAGAAGTACATACAACTAGAGAACAGAAACCAATCTCATAGCTGTCATTCAGCTAGGCATTCTGAACTGATAGTTTTGCAAACTTATTAAATTGTAAGGAGTGGGGGGAGGGGGAGGGAGTCAGAGAATTTTTTTTTTAATTTTATATTTTTTAAAAAGCGTGTTGTGAAAAGAAACTTGTCCAGCTTGCAAATCTCCACCAAGAAACAAGTTATTTCCTTTAGATAACACGCTAAGTATCAGGTCATAAAGGATCAATTAACAATTCACAGTCCCCGTGCGGAATTCTGTAGCCTGAAAGCTTGGCAAAGCCAAAACGCTTACAGAAAATACCCAACACACAAAAGCCCCTTTTTCCACTTCATGGGAAGATTTGCAGTATGTGCCTTCCTAAATGTGGAGGGGGCTAGACGGTCTTCCTTGCCTTAATAATACAGTATAGTCATTTGTCCAAGAGCTCTTGCCCCAGAGAGGTCTTGGTCATTTCCTATAGAGATTCTCTGACCCCCTCAGTAAATAGGAACATCCATGGTCACCTCTTTTCCTGACACACAAATTGGCTCCCCTGGCCTCACCTTGCTGCACTCCTACTTGATGGCAGATGCGATCAGGCCCTTGCTGGGGAGCTCAGAGCCCCAGGCCACACAAGGGCAGAGTGGCCACATCAGAGCTGCTCCTGGCACTAAGGAAAATTATTTGCCCCGAGAGGCAAACACAGCCCAGGCAGTGTCCAGAGTCTCAATCCCTCTCTTCTGTGTTATAAAAGGCCCTATTGTAGAAACACAAATCACTCAGAAATGGCATGTACAATGTCTAATCACTTAATAGCTACTGGTCACCCATTGGGGAAGGGCCCCAAACTAGACACTGTCTGTAACCGATTTTCTGGAGGAAGGCAAAGGAGTATGTGACATAAATTTACATTCATCTCCCGTTCTAGCCCCTCACACCATGGCAAACACGCATCCTCAGAACAAGTAGAAAATTACAACAGTAATGATGATTCAACTATTTGGATTTGGATCTGTGAGTAGCAAGCAAGTTAAGGGACAGAACACAAGCTTGGTAGTCATGCAAATCTAGTTCTAAATCTTGCCTCTATAATTAATCAACTGTGTGATCTTGGAAAGTTCCCCGAATCTCTTTGGGATTCTCTTTCCTCGCTTGCAAAATGAAAAGAATACGCATGACTTAAGTGCTGTGAAGACCACTTTTGCTAGTATGCAGAAGTACCAAAAACTGGGCATGCCACAGAGGAGGCATGGCTCAGTATTCACTTCCTCCCCCAGCTCTAGAATTCTAAATGTTTGTCAAGATATCTCATATACCTTACTTTATTTGATTCCTACACAAATCCTACTCATAAATATTTTAATCTCAGAGGCAGAACTTTTGGTCTTTCCCTTTTAGGAAATTCTGTCAAGATACACTTGTTTCCTCCAATCACATTACTCTCTGTTCCTCAGTGAGTTTTACAGAGCACCAGAAGCATCAGAAAGGGTTAATTTTACCCCCAGGTTCCAGATGTCTCCAGCACCTTAGTAATATACTAAGAACAGTAAGTCTTTTTAATGAAAGTGAAAGGTACGCATTGTACTTAAATCTGGAACTTTCTCCCCCTGAAGAAATGCTGTCACTGGGACTGCCGTCCGCCCATTTACGCAGGGTGAGATATGTTTTTGCTCAGGTTTACCTTTTTTTCAGCACATTTCCAACCAACTGCAGTGGGTATCCAAGCAGTTAAAACTACATCAGCACTAATAGCTATGAGCTCATCTTGTATAAAGACATTTTTAGTTAAACACCACAATCTTTGGGGGGAAAAAAGTTAGCGTGCTTCACCAGGCTGGCTTGGAATAGCTCACAATATGACGCATACCACAGGAAATAGAGTGGTATGAGGCACCTACAAAATATTTTTCAAACAAGTCATTGACGCTGTAAGCCCCATGCCTCAGCTTTAGGAAGTCACTTATTAAGAATCAACACCAGCCGTGCCAAGCTAAGCTTTTGCTCTTGGTGATTTTCCAATTGAATATTCAGGGCCCTGTCTCAGTCTTGTTTTCAGGGGAGTACATGCCTGGAATGTTAGCAAGCTATTTGCTGGAAAAAATGCCCACAACAGGCCCAATGTTGATCACATTAATGCGTTTGAGTGGGTATAGAGTGCAAATGATTGAAAATGCTTCCAGATCCCCGTTGCAGGGGACAAAGCAGGCTCTGTTCTCTGATCTGATGGTCATTTTTTTTCCAGCGGAGGATGTGGTGCAGGCAGAGGGAAGAGTGCCAATCTCTGTCTAATGGTTCCAAACAGGGTCTGGGCCTAGCTCTCTGGATGCTGATGAGTGGGAAATGAAACACAGATGGGTCAGATGGGTAAGGAGAGGGGGATTACAGGTCAGGCCCAAGAGTTGGGATAAATCAAGTGCTTATGAGGTGCAGAATGGCACATTGTTTGAGTGAATGGACAGGGAACAAACGTTCCAGCATTGTTCAGACCAGTGAGTGAGCCCTACGTTCCTCTTCCCAGAGCCGCACAGGCCACAGAGAGACTCATCGTCAGGACACACGTGAGCAACAAACCTCAATGTGGCCAACCGGGGCCCAAAACATTCTCCTATGCTCCCAGAAAAGCCAATTTTGTTTTATTACACGTGAGATGTAATTTACTGGGAGAAATGTTTGGGTTCATGTGCCAGATCATAGAGAGTCAGATTTGGGGTTCCCGGGGGATCTCTGAGGAGAAGGTGAGTAACCACAAATTAATAAAGTAGGGAAATAAAGTGACAAAAGAAATGTTTCATTGTGCCTGAAATATTGAACCAATTTCCCCCTTTTTAGCCTTTTAAACTTTTGCTCACAAATCAAAGAGTTAGCTCAGCTTGGAAAACTCCGCAAAAGCCTGCAGTGCCTGATAACAACAAAGAAAAACTCGATATTCTTCCTCAGTTTTAAGTGTCTTCATAACATAGGAAAACACAGTGATCAGGGCTGTTTGAGACTGTTAGAAAACAATCCAAACAATTAGATAACTGAAAAAACAAAGCACCAATAACCATAAGGCGTCCATCCGTTTTGCGTTCGAGGTGTGAGAACTCCCCTTGAGAGAAATCATGAAACCCCAAAGCGGCTACAAGCCTGATTATTTAACGTGAGGTAATCATAAGATGGGTCAGAGGAAGTGTTTTCGTGAGGGAACAAAACAGTGGGATGGGAGGACAGGAAGTGTCACATCAAGGGAGGGACCTCAAGTCCCAGGGGCCAACAGAATTAGAAAAGGGCAAAAGCTGAGAATTAATGGTTTCTTTTTTAGAGTGACAGAAATTACCTTCAGAAATTTATTTTCATTCCAGCCGTGTTTCCCCTTTATGGACTTGACCTTTAACAGAATATGCCACAGGCAAAGCTGCACACAGTCGGTGGCTGTCCGCAGTCACCGCGGTGCTCGCAGTGCGAGCCTGAAGAGCTCCTCCGTTCCCCGATGCGTGCGCTGCCGCCCCAGAGACCACAAACTGCCAGTCTCGGAAGGCTTGGTGCAGCATATCTTATAAAGTCCAGGCGTTTTCATTGTTATTATTTTCATAAGTTGGGTCAACGAGTGAAAGTGACATACATATGTGCATGTTGTCTTATTTTCCACTGTTTAAGGCCATTTCAAAGCTAATAGCTGTACTACTCATTTAAGTATTTCACTTTTCCCCTGATCTTCTCCCCTCCAAAACTTCCATTATTTCTATCCTCTGAGTCTTAGAAAGGAACCTCAAGCCGAAGTAACCAATTTGTAAGCAAATTTGAAAAATGACATGACACAAGCATCAGTATTAAGAGTTGGAGGGGGGGGAAAAAAGGGACTGCAGAGAAATTTGTAAGCTTCTGCCCTGCAAAAACATAAAACTGTTATTCATGGAAAGAAGGACAGACCCATGAGAAAGTAATATCCGGTTTGGGATATTTGCTATTTTCTTTCCAATCATCTGGATTTTTTTCCCCAGTTCCTTTTCTCTCTAGAATAATAATTTAAAAAAAAAAAAAAACAGCTGTGGGAAATATCTGTAGGCAAATCGGCAGGCAGAGGTAATTCTGATAATACTTAAATGACTACTTGTTATAACATAAAATTGGAGATAATTCTTTTCAGAAAAAAAATGCATGTCACGGGATAGGGTTCCCAGAGCCTGCCACTTCACCGGGAACATACCTCCAGTCTGAGTGTGGCGTGGAGGTCACCACAGAGCTCTCAACTTGACTTTCTGGATTAGACCCTGAAGTATTAATAGAGGAGGGTGAGTAGCAGAGAAGCCTCTCATATGCCTGTGAGGGTACCTAGACCACCTGGCTTCTTGCCAGGACTTACCCAAGGATGGAAAATGGGCTTGCAGTCTTCTCTGTGACTAAGCCATAAGCCTAATGCAGGACAGAGAAGCTTTTATGATAAATACCCTCAAGGTTGCAAAATCAGAGTAGTAACCGCCTCCAGACAATGCTACACATCTACAGCCATGACTGACTGTCCACTCACACATGGGTGTATCTGCTGAGGGATACGGCCCTCAGGGTTACCAGGCCAGAGAAAACACTAGAAAAGCACAGTTCTCTAGAGCAGTAGAATGAATCTAACATCTCTACCATCCCTAGGTTATGCTGTAGTTAGCATGGTATTGCAGACAACAATTAGAAATCAATCTCTTGGGGGGGGGGGTTCTCCAATTTTATAAGCTCTAGAACCCACAAAACCTGAATCTACCCTTGGGATTACCATTTATGAGGTGGAACCATACAAAGAGTTTTTGAAGAGGGAAGGGAAGTAGACACTTGCTTTCTTGATGTAGCCAGCTTGAGGCCCCGTGATTCAGGCACAGCTGTCCATGCGGCAGCTAAATACAGAGTCCGGAGACTGGGACTGAACTCCAGTTCTTCAGATCCCCAGTACGTGACTGTTATGTCACATCATACAACTTTAACGAAAAACCATGGAGAAGCCTTTTACCTAATGGGGGCATTCTCCGAGGAGAAAGTCAGCAATCTCCAAGTTCCCATTACTTCTTTTATCTTGAAAAACACATAGCGCAAACAGAAATGCGAGGATTTAGGGACACACTACAGCAATTTTCTTTCTACCCAATCTTTTGAAATAAGGAAGCAACGACCGACAGATTATCTGCAAAGCACATACTTCATGATGTTTTCAAGTTTGGGGGACATATATACGCCCCTCCAGCTCCTTTCTGTCTGCGGACTCTGTCTTAAATAAAGGCAGGTGTTCACAGAGCCACTGACCAAGGCAGGATGTATCCCGTGACCATGAAACGCAGCAAGGCTATCTGTACTGTAAAGGGTGGTCACAGCCCAGACTCAGTCCTTTTTAGCAGAAGTTCAAGATGCTCCATATAGGGATAATTAATGCCTTGTCTGCTCAGAGGCTAGAAGAGAGGATAAGTTCTCCTCCTTCAAGGAGAAGCCCTGACATTACTATTTTTACAACAGTTCTCTGGTAACGAATACAAGGAAAATACCATCATCCTGAAGATAAAAATTAATGCACAAGAGGTACGTGGTAGAGATTACATGCAAATGAAGGACTTCTGCAACCCTGTCCACCGGGCCAATAATATAACCTATAGACCAATCCACCTCCGTGGAGTTGCTTTACAGCGCTTGGGTGTTTGCTGTATGCTTAATTAAAATCCTACTCTGGTGGGAAAAACCAGATTTCCAAATGGTGACTTTATTGATTCAATAAAATTTAAGAAATTCTGCTTATGGAAAAACTCATTAACCAAAACTAATAAATAAGAGTTTACCCTGCAGTCTGGTTCCTCTTTATTTGACAGAATTAAAAATCACTCTGGAGCAACTTAGTTCATTTTTCACTTGTTAATTGAACTTAATGGTTCAGTAATTCCCCTTCTGTTCTAAGCTTTCGAACTCTTCATTCCTCTGGCAGCACTTGCATTCGGCCGCTCTTAACTTTACATAGCATATATTTATGTGGAAGTTTCACAGAAGTGACGAGCCCGAAGGGGGGGGGGACACTGAGAACCTTTGACTTGGGCTGATGCAAGGACTCAAGGCAGCACAGACTTTGGGGGCCATGTCACATTGCACTGCCCCATTAGAAGGGTTCTCCCGCAGAGCCTCAAGGGCCACATCCATGGGAGGGACAATTTTATTATTGAATGCTCCCCACAGCAGATTTCTGCTTCTGCTCAACCTCTCCTACAAGAAATTGCCAAAGAGCCAAAATTGTGCATGTCCTGGACAAAAGCTTTCACTTTTACCCTCTGACACAAAAGTTTTCCTTTGGAGGGCCACCATTGTTCACGTTTCTTGATTCTTTGAGCAACAACATATTTGAGATCTCCTTTTGTTGTCTAATGTGATTCTCAAACTTAACCTTCCCACCTCCCTCTGGTCACACCACCTGAAATCCACAGAAAAGCGGCTGACAATTATGAATGGCCAGATCTGTGGCTCATGTCAGCTCATGTCAAAAACCCTCACTGAATATACGAAGAACCAAATTCCTCATCTTTTATGGTAGGGATTTGTTCTTTTACCTACCACAACCTGAGAGATCTTATTCTTCAGCTATTTTGACCTAAGTATCAAGTGGATTAATTTTATGGCTTTTTATTTGCATAGTTTCCTCCCAGTATTGAATTGACTTACTACGTATTTGGCATCTTAAATTTTTACTGAACTTTATTGTAGATATCTGACTTATTGTCACAAATTCTCCTGAAAACACAATTATAAATACCCACCTAATATTCTGTCATGTACATAAATCATAAACTACTTTTTTCATTTCTCTATTATTGGGCACTTATGTTATTCCTAGATATATTATGCTGTTTGAGTCTATTCATGATTTCTTTCCCTGCTGTATTTATACAGATAGTTAATGGGTTTATCTTGTGCCAGGTCACTTCGCTAAATTTTTCCAATAATTATAGTCAGTTTCTACCAACAATATTCAGTTGATTCTTTACGGTTTTTGTGATGAGCCAAAACTGTACAAATAATGTATAAAAATATATACATATTTCTTTCTTTCCCAAAAATATAATTTTTATTTGTTTCAACTTTAAGTTCTGCTAACACAATGTTAAGTGATAACACTTACCACTTATTGAATATGTATTATGTCATGGGCCCCACCATAATTGCTTAATAAACATTATGTATTATTTATTAGTCCATTACTTGCTAGATTTTTTACTGATTTTTTAAAAAAATGTCTTCAGTCTCCTTAAATACCTATAGGTTGTTTGTTCAAAATACAGTTTATCATGCTAAGGCAAATAACAGATTCCTTTTTAAAAATAAAATTTAAAAACTGTTTTTAGGCTTATAGAAGAGTTTTGAGGATGGTACAGATAACTCCTGCACATGCTTCACCAAGTTTCCCCTAATTTGACAACCTACCTCATCCTCGTACATTTGTCAAAACTAAGAAATTCACATTGTTACATACTATGAGATAAACTCGATTTACTTCAGATGTCTCCAGCTTTCCCAGGAATTTTCTCTTTGGGATCCAGGATCCCATCCAGGGTACCATATGATACCGAGTCCTCACGTCACCTTAATTTCCTATAGTTGTGACAGTTTCTCAGTCTTTCCTTATTTTTGATGACCTGGACAACTCTGAAGAGTCCTGGTCAGGTACCCTGTGAAATACCCCCTAGTTTGAGGTTGTCTGATGCTTTTCTCATGGTTAGACTGGTATCAAAAGTTTGGGGGAAGAATGCCCCCAAAGAAGGGTCCTTCTTATCCCACTCTATAAGCGAGTCCATGATATCAAACTCAATCTCTGGTGATGTTAACCTTGATGAAGCCAGTGTTTGCTAGGTTTCCCCACTGTAAAATTACTATTATTTTTTCCTTCCCCTACTCTATTCACTCAGCCAGCCATGAAGCCTGGCCTCCACTGAGGTGAGGAGAGGCTAAGCTTCACTTCCTGGAAGAGCAAGCGCCCACACATATTATCTAGAATTCTTCTGTAAGGCAGACTAGACCCATCTCCTCCATTTACTGATTTATTGAAACACTGATTTATATTAGGATGATCCACAGATGTTTACTTCTACTTTGGGCTCCAATCCAATACCACAGTATTTATTTTGTTGCTCAAATTGTGCCAGTTCCGGCCAGTTGGCTCTTCCCATTGGCTCCCACGTCCCTTTGACGTGACCCATTGTTTGTTGTTGTTCTGTTGTGTTTTGCTCCCTTTGTTTCTTTGAGAACTTGATTACTTTCTGGCAAGATTCTCCAGGCTTACCTTGTCCTTTCTCTGCCCCGGCCCTAGAAACAGCCATTTCTCAGAAGGGTGTTGCTACCTCTCATCAGAAAATGGTATTTAGAAATGAAGATCTGGGCACTGCGCGTTGTATTCCTCTTTGCCTCTAAAGTGCTTTGTTTCACCTTTTTAAACAACTGTGGTAATATCTACATAACATGAAATTTACTGTCTTAGCCACTGTTACAGATACAGCTCAAAGGCATTAAGTACACTCACACTGTTGTGCAACCATCACCACCATCCATCCACAGAACTCTTTTCATCCTCTAAAAATGAAATTTGTACCCCTAGACCATAACTCATCATTATCCCCTAACCCAGCCCCTGGCAACCACCACTCTAATTTCTGTCTCTATCAGTTTGACTGTTCTACGTACTTCACCTAAGTGGAATCATACAGTATTCGTCTTTTCGTGACTGGCTTATTTCACTTGACGTAATGTCCTCATCCATGCTGTAGTATGTGCCATAATTATTTTCCTTTTAAAGGCTGAATGATATTCCATCATATGTATATACCACATTTTGTGTATCCAGTCATCTGTTGATGGATCCTTGGGTTGCGTCCAGCCCTTGGCTATTGTGAATAATGCTGTTGTGAACATGGGTGTACAAACATCTCTTTGAGTCCCTGCTTTCAATTCTTTGCACCATAGACCTAGAAGTGGAATTGCTAGATCATATGGTGATTCTATGCTTCATTTTTTTTTGAGGGAACTCTATACTATTTTTCACAGCAGTTGCACCATTTTACAGTCCTATCAATAGTGCCCAAGGTTTCCCATTTCCGCACATCTTTACCAAAAGCTCCAAACCCACAGAACGTACGAGAGCAAGAGTGAACTCTCACGTAAACTACAGACTTTGGGTGATGATGATGTGTCAACATAGGTTCATCAATTGTAACAAAGGCACCATTTTAAGGAGGAGGTTGATAAAGGGGAAAGCTATGCATGTGTGGGTGGCCGGGGGTATATGGAATATCCCTGTACCTTCCTCTCAGTATTGTTGTTAACTTGAAACTGCACTAAAGATAATAAAGTCTTCTAAGGCAAAATTTAGAAATAAACAGAATATTTCCCAACATTTTCCCAGGGCCCCCCAAGTCCATTGAATGACAGGTTGCACTTAGCCTTAGGGATTTTCAAACAATTGGATCAAGACAGTGCCATCTGAAAGAATTAAGATACTTATTTTGAATAGCTTCAAATGAAACAATATTTATTTGACTCCTTTCTAGAAACGGATACTATTAATTCCCTCATTTTAGTTATTCTTTAGCTTCACCTGCAAATGAAATAGAAGTTTGAGGTTCCTTTATTCAATCTACGGCAAGCTATTTGCAGTGAAAATGCCATTTAAGCAATCACTGGTGGTATTTAGCACAACTTTTAAAATACTTGGTAAGAGAATAAGCTGACAACTCAGCAAAGCATGTTGGGAGGTGAACAAACTTTTTGACACCATATTCCCTTTCTTTGACAAACTAAGTAAGGATAAATTTGTGAGGATGAGAAAGCTTTTTAAATTGGCTGCTTTAACAACTTCTTCCCACTAGAGAAAAATCTTTTCAGTCTGATGAGGCTAAAGTAATCTAAATGGAAATATTGGCTCCCACAGATTTCTATTGGCTTTGATGATAAAACCTTCTGCCTCGTCTATTTCCTTTTGATCTAGTTGAAAAAGGATGCTGGGAGAGGCCAGCACCATGCTCCTTCAATGACCAGCTGCTGATACAGCTGTGGCTTGTTAAGGCCACAGGACAAGGAAAAGTTCCAGCATGCTTCCTGTTTTATCACATTCTTAAGTTAACATTATATTACTGGGAAAAGTGATATCCACACAGATGCAGAAATATGGTATGTACTAAAGGCCAAGTGGATTGTAAAAATGAGGATCCAGCTACATATTTCAAGAAATTAGTATGATGTAAAAGCTTATCAATAGAACCTTTATTCCCACTTAGCAATGTGAAACAATGATCTGCTTTTAGATAGTTTACTTGTCTAAGATTGATGGGGAGATAGTTTGAATTCTCTGGAGAAACACACTCTCTGGGCTCAAGTATCCAGATGGATGTGCATCCTAGATCCAACCTCAGAGGCTTAAGGAATGCAGCAGAAGGCCTCCAGCTGATCCGGGGGATCTGAACTATGACTCTCACTGCTTCCTATTAAGAAAATGAGAAGCAACGCACTTTTTACAAGGTGTTAACTAAGCTTGGCTGAGCAGCCCAACTGAAAAATCAAACATGCCCAAACACTTCATGTTTATAAAAACAAACTCCATTAACATGCCTGGCTTCCCTTTCATAAAATTGCAGATGATTTACTGTGTATCTTAGTGCAGTCCAATTTTCCTGTAAAATGCATGTTCTGTATTATGTTTGGCACATTTTAAGAGATCAATGTGTAATTGTTGAATTGAATTAGAATTGATTTGTTTTTTATAAAAATTGTAATGAAGGATTTCACAGAACCTGTGACTACGCAACCGGCATAAAATAGAGTATTTATACAGCCTATAAGAACTGGTATGCAGCCCCAAAAGGAAGCTAACTTTTTTTAATACCACAATGTTCATCCTTCCAAAGTCGGACTTAAAAGGAAGACAGACCAAGATTCTCTAACACCAACTGGCTCCTTTAAGCTGGGCCTTATTACAGGTCTCTCCACAGTAATTTAAGAGTCTCCAATCCCTATATACCTGATTAAATTATTTTGGTAAACCCAATTCTACAACTTATTAATTTCTTAAAACATTTCTAGGATAATGTTTGCTATTTCTCTTTACCCACTTAAAAAAAGATACTCGATAATAAATAGACAGCAATCATCTCTGTACCCATCCACAGAAACCCAATATACAGAGTTGATGCCCTCTGTTTACCCAGCCCTGATCACATTACCTACCCTTCCCCGTCAGAAGGAACCATTTATCCAAATCTTAATTCAAATTTGCTCACTGACCTGTGGCCGGAAAACAGGGAAGCATTATAATAGGTTCATAGTGGAAATTACTTTCACTTCTAATTTTTTGCAAAACACGTTGATGATTTCATGTACTCTTTAGAAGACCCTGGTTCTCTTAACCCTATTGTAGATGTATACTTACTAAATCTACTAAAATGTTGGCTAAGAAGAAACAGACATGGTAGAGGCTTCAAGCCCCATGCTTTTCTCATTTTACAAGCAATTTTGTCCCCTCCCCCTCCCACCCCGCCTTGCACAGGAAGGTCATTGGCTTTCTCCATCCATGACCAAGTGCATTTTTCTGCCCTTTTCCAATTCTGTACTGGTGTCCTAAAGAGAAGAGCAAATTTGGTAATGATGAAATCCACAACCGTTCAGCTACTTCTCTAGAGCTATGGTCTGTTTCCAAGCGGGATGCTCACACCCAGGACAGAGGCAAGACGTGTCATTAGATTGTGGACAAATGCCATGTTGATATTTAAATATATTTTTCCCTAAATCAAGGAAGAAATATATTAAAAATTACTATCAATATTAAAAGAAGTACATGTACAACTTATAAATAAACATACATATATTGGTGATGCACGTTCACAATTTTTTTTAACTCATAAGGATCTTCAATCAAAAAAGGTTTGAATACCACAGCACCAAACAATTCACATTTGTTATCTATGCAACCTAAGAAAAGATAGCTTCAAGACATACTGCATAATTTTAATCACATTCAGCTCATATTTATGTGTTTACATATTTGACAGATTAATATAAATTATTTTACTCTGTACCCATGTATGGTGGTATAGTTCCTCAAACACTTAGCTCAGGTAAGCAAATGAAATTAAACATTCATGATTCACCACCTACATGCTCTAGGTCTTAACAGTCAGTGCTAAAAACCACACAGAAGACTAATTGTACAATGTACTTTCAGTGCTGAGGGCTTTTTGGTTGTTTTGTTTGGTTTGGTTTTGTTTGAGAATCAGAGGTTAAGATGTCTAGAAGAATTTTTCAGGTAAGCATATAGTCAAACAAAAACTGTAAATACTTAAATATTTATTGAGCAACTGCTATAATATACTGAAGATACAAAGTTTACTAAACATTTGCTTAGTGTTTGCTTTCTTCGAGTGCTAGGTAATGAAAATTAAGTGATGAGCAAATAGCATTGGTGATTCTTGTCTTCAAGGAGTTTACAAGCTAGTGGGGGGAAAAAGACAAAAGGATATAAAATGGAGAAAGTATTTTAAGCAAGAGATGAACAAAGTCCTAGATTGTGTTTCTCCACGTCAACGCCCTCTGCTCCTTCTCTCAGATTTCCTCCTCTATGGCCACTACTCCAAAAAAGGGATCCCTATTCTTGTTTCTCATTCGCTCATATCTTGGGGGTCCCTAAGTATTGTTCTCCTGATCTTGAATTCCCACCTCCACCTCTTTTGTATTTTACCTGACCAACCTCATTTAGTAACAACAGATTATAAAGAGTTTAATTTGATCCTGGTTCTTCTGAAATCCTTCCCTGAAGACAGAATGCTGTGACCCAATGGAAAAGAGACAGCCACAGAAAGTCCTGAAAAAGGGAGGCCGGGAGCAGGAATCGGGAGCACCAGAGCAGAGAATGCCAGAAGGGAAGGGTTTTTATGAGGTAGGTGTTTGAGGTGTTTGAGACCAGCCAACTCGGAAAGGCACATGTGGGAAACCCCCGGGGGCTTTCTCCTATCGGACATTTCCTTTCACTAGACCGATTCCTAAATTGTTCAAAATAATCATCATTTTAAATGTATGCACCGGGTCTCTTAGATTGGGAGTCTCTTTGAGGGCCACGGCAACTTCCTTCCAACTTATTAAGCTTGCCCTCTTCCCTTACAGCGTAAGACACAACACAAAGCAAGCACTATTCCTTCCAGAAATGTTTTGTGGATACTACCCCAGACAAGGCCTGGTGATAGTGACATGGACGGCACAGAGACATATGCACAAAGCAATAACATACCATTCTGACCCAGAGAATGAGGATTATGTTAGCTCCCCCTCACAAAACATGGAAATGTTGTACTTTAAAAAGGATTTTAGGTACTGCTTTCAGCCACATATCATGCAGCACTGACAAATATAGAGTGTCAATATAATATTATTATGTCTCCATCCCACATCCTCAGTCACAGACTTATCTGTGTTACACAGTCTCCATTTCAAAGCGTTTGGGAGACTCCACGATGGGTAGTGATTTAGGAAGAGATGAGAATAGTTGCACATTTCCTATAGCGTTGTGGGTGTATTTTGTGGAAATGATGATGAAGACCATGATCATGATGATAATGATAAGGTCCCCAGCTGTCTGTGGAAATTCCTTTCTGGGAAACAGCTGGAGATTCATTCTCTAAAGATCGCATCTGGCTTGATTTGCCAGCACTCAAATCCCATTGATCTGGTTCTGTTCTAGCCCTCTGTACTCACAGTTCAAAGAGCAGGGAGGCCTGTAAAGAAATTACTGCCATATTGTTCAATCGGCCACAGTGAGCAATATAGACGATTATAATTAGGAACACATTAAGGGGAGCAGCTCAGTGGAGATAAGCTGCTTCACTGCATACGCTTTTTGATGAGGGCTTAGCGCCAATCCGAGAAGAAAAAGATTAAATGTTTGTTACCAATCCTTTTGAACTTGTGGCAGAACATGTGGTAAAGCATTTTTGATTCAAATTAAAAGCATCCTAGGATAAAAATAACCCTGTTCTCCCAGGCCTTTCCAAGTGAAAACCATTTGGAGACTGATTTATTGTATAGCCCTTAACCTCTTTCCACCAGCATGATTAACGTAAGCATTTCTGAATCCCATGTAAGCCCAGACAGGTATTTGTCTTGTTACACATCTGTGAAACAAATGGCAATACAAATTAGACACTCGACAGATGGAAGTTTTCAAAGGCTGGGCAAATTTAATTTGACTGTGCATGTAAATGAAACGTTCATTGAGCTCTGAGGTCAGTGACGTGGGTTACAGGTAAAGAGGGTTGTTGTGCCAGACGTCACCAAAAGGCCAGCAATTCAGAAACCCTGAAGACCAAGCTTCCTAAACCAAGTGGAGAGAAGATAGGCTGCTGCTATCTATTGCCAGAGAGGCAAGCATGGGCAAGGCTGAAGAAGAAAAGTCTGATCTGACCATGTAATCAAGGACTTTCCATGGTCATTGGGAAGAGAAAAGGCAAGATGACCATGTTAAATATTCTAAGCTTCCATGGCGAGAGGAAGCATGGTTTAGTGATTTCTTCTGGGAGTGGGGAATAGAATGTTTGTGCCAGATTCAGCCTCTACTTTCCTCTGTGGCCTTGGGCAAGTTTCTTAACCTCTCTGTGCCAGTTTACCTGTAAAACTGGGATATTGCTGTTTACCCACTGCATAGGAATCTGAGGTCGAACATCCTTCTTTTTTTTTTTTTCCCCAGTTTCAGGGGTAGAATTTAGTGATTCATCAGTTGCATATAACACCCAGTGCTTATTCTATCAAATGCCCTCCCTACTGCCCATCACCCGGTTACCGCATCCCCCCCCCAACCCAGCAACCCTCAGTTTGTTATGTCCCTCTAAAGTGATTGCTGATCTCTTGAAAATGACACTACATATTGTGCATTTCATGAATCTGGAAAATTTGTAACCACGTGACACTATCTGCCAAAGGAATACTTGAGTTTAAGTCGATCATGTGTTATTTTAATTTCTATAAACAGTGAAGTCCTTAGAGACTTATTTTAAAAAACTCAATTACAATGTTTTCTCACATTCTCTCACTCAATCCCACCTCCCAGCCCTCCAACATAGACAGACACATATACAAGCATACACTTTCTTCCTCCCAACTAAATTCTGGGGACTTTTCTCACTCTATGATTTCTTCCCTGGTAAGGTAGGTAGGTATAGGCAATTGCAGCAAAGCTAAACTTCTAAAAGCAGTAAAAATCAATAGTTAATTCCACAAGCAAACTTCTTAGCACTTTCATTATCAAACTGTCAAAATGTCCACCTTCTATTATCTGAAGTCGCATTTTCTAAGTTCCCAGGGATGTTGATAGTTTATTTTTATTTCCTTTAATTTTTTAAAAGAGCTCTCAGTCATATTACTTTAGTCCTATCCTATTTGGTTAAACCAATGTGATTCTGATAATGTACACTGTAAAATTCTAAATGGGGGCAAAGTATGAAATATTTTTCTAATTTATTTGTACCACTTTACCATTGAATTCTGTCACCCCTGTTGTTCTGAAGAAAATAATTGGGGAACTACTAATCTAAAGGGTTTTGTTGTACTTTTGCTGTTTGAGATAGGTGAAATGTCAGCAGGGCCTCTTGAACAACAGGGAAGTTATTTCCAAATCCAAGTGAGATTGATGGAGAATGAGCACTGGCCTTTAGAAAGAAGATTAAGGCCAATGGGCAAGTAGAGTATTCCTTTCTTTTGCAGGAAGAATATGTTGCTATTACTTTTTTTGCTTTGTTTGGTTTGTTTGCTTTGATTCTTTCCTGTAGGAATCATAATAATAAAAATATCTGGAGCAGCCTAGCTCTATTATAAATCTGTGCCAATTACTAGGGGTCAAATAAACCAAACCTGTAGTTTAGGATAGTTTTATGAATAAATGCATTATGTTTAAATGACCCTCATTGTTCTTTGAAATGCCAATTAGTCAGGAAACTCTTGCTGCTTTGAAGCCATTGGTCAGGGAAAGAAGGACTCAGGACACCCCAGCAGTGTGAGAACAACTCACTGTCTCACTCCCACATGGCAGTCAAAAGGGAGCCAGGACATCTTTCAGGTAAAAGTGGTATCCTTGAAAATCCATTCACAACTTTTACAGCTGATATCTAGGTAACCACAGTGCCCTTCCTATGAGTACCGTGACATCATGTGTTTCCTGGGTCGGCCCTCCCTATTAATCCCTGAGTTCCCTAAGGTCAGAGGCAAAGTCCGATATGTATACTTGTTTCCGGAATATTCCCTAATGCCTGAGTCATAATAGTTATCTATCATACATTTATGGAATTGAACTGACATCAAGCAACTTGGAACAAGAATATTTATAAAAAACATATTTTACAGTATTTAGTATATGGAGTTCGAATCTTATTTTCAAAGTGAAGTAGAGAAATTCCATATTTACCTAGGTATTTCTGGCCATACAGCTCATTTGTGGCCTAAAGGTAGGACATAAAAGCATAAATGCCTCATAATATTTATGCTGGGTCATAGCAAACCTGCTCAAATATAATGTTTTTCTATATGAGTTATTTTTCTTAATCAGTATGAGGAGCTTTACTTATACCCCGGGTAAATGTCACTATTTTGCCATAAATTGTCAGAGTGATTTTGAATCTTGATTCTTCTATCTGTCTTAGAATTATTCCTTAGTGCTCTGTGTCATCTAAGAATGTGATATCACCTACAAGTGTGATAAAATTTTAAGTCCATGGCCAAAGGGAAAAATGCAGTGGGATAAATAGTTTTGTTTAATTAATCAACGCTATTGGAATGTGGGCTTTAAATCTGCAGTTATGTTCTCATCCAGCCTTCCTTTCTTTACCATACACAAAGATATCCCAGGATTTTTGTCAAACACTTTGCTAACGAGGTCAAGTTTTGATTCTATTATAATTGTAAATCTACTACTCCTGTGACATCAGTCTCAGGGGTGATTCCTATGTATTACATAATAGCGCTAAAATGATCAACAGAACAATGCCGCCAAATTGTGTCACAAATGCATACCTTCATGCTTCTGTCTTCACTGACACCATGCTCATATTCATGAAAAATGGCCAGAAACTTAGCTCCCTCAAACTTCCTTGCCCTTAAGCTGTTTGTGATGTGAATCCTATACTTTATAATTTTGTACTGTAATGTCTTCCCTTTCCTCTGAAATGCCAGGTAATTGCCACAAAATGCCTTATGTTCATCAGTTTTAAGAAATTAAAAAAAAAATAGACATGGGAGAATTAAATGAGAGAATCCCAATATGTATGAGAATTTAATAAAGACAAAAGTTGTAGTTCAATTCATTGGAAAAGGGATAGATTATTTAATCGCAAGCAATGACACAAATAAAAAACTTTAACATGGGCCCCAACCTTATGGTATTTCATTCAGATACATTAGACAAGAGTAAATAATCCACTGATTTGAAAAAAATTGAAGAAGATCTAGAAGACCTCATGTGCAATTTTAACTGACACAGGACACCAAGAAGTTGTAGAAGAAAAAATACTGTGCTTTAGAAAAGCTAAATTGGCAGAAGATGTCATACACAGAGTCAAAGGACCAACTTAGAATAGGAAAAAAAAAATACTTGTAAATCAAATAATAAAGGTTAGTATATAATGCTCATTACCAAAGATAGGTATTACATGTAAACAAAACAAAACCAAAAAAGAAACAATTGAGTTATAGGCCTGGGATAGTTGTAGGTCGTTCATGGGAAAAGCAAAGGCGAATAACAATTGCATTAAAAGATGCTCAGTTTCGCTGGTAGTGGGGGATGGGAAATGTAAAGGCACAATAATATGTCCGTTTATCGGGGTACCTGGGTGGCTCAGTTGGTTAAGCATCTGCCTTGGGCTCAGGTCCTGATCCCAGGGTCCTGGGATGGAACCCAGCATGTGGCTCCCTGCTTAGCGGGGAGCCTTCTTCTCCCTCCCCCTCTGCCCCTCCCCCAGCTGGTTCTCTCTCTCTCAAGTAAGTAAATAAAATCTTAAAAAAAAAAAAGGTTCCCATCATTATGCAGAGCAACTTTTAAAAAAATTGNTCTCCCTCCCCCTCTGCCCCTCCCCCAGCTGGTTCTCTCTCTCTCAAGTAAGTAAATAAAATCTTAAAAAAAAAAAAGGTTCCCATCATTATGCAGAGCAACTTTTAAAAAAATATGTCTTTTTATCAATTTGCCCTCAAACTAGTAGAGATTAGAAATAAGAACACTTGTTACAAGATTTGGATAAAAGGAAACAGTGTGATTGGAATAAAAGAAAATGAGAACACCCATACAGTGCTAGAAACACGAAATATTCCAGTGTCTTTTAGAAAGCAAGGTGGCAAATATCTACTAAGTTAAAAATATTCTTCAATCTATAATTCCCACTCCAGTCATTGTATAGAAATGAAATATATATATGTATATATTTCACGAAGGATTGCTTGATTATATTTCATGTTTGATTGTTTCAAATTGCAAAAAGAAAACTGAGTAGAAACAAATGAAAGCTTACTGATAAGTGAATGGCTGAATTCATATGGTGGATTCTTACCATGGTCTAAAATGCAGCCACTAGAGATAAGAGAGCTGGAACATTTGATATGGTGGAAGTATTTTCATGTGCTATTAGTTAAGTGAGCAAGTAAATTACATAAAAGTCTCATAATTTTATATTTATAAAGATAAATCATCCCTATTACACATGTGCATAGGTGTGTGTATATATATACATTTATAGAGAGATATTTATACATGTGTATGTATATCTATTTTTACTTGCAATTACACAAACATGGTAAAAATACCTAAAAGATGAATATTTTAGTCATTGTGGGTCACTGGGGAGCAAGAGGAGTATGAGGAGGAGAGCAAGAAGGGATCCAAATAAAAAGGTGTAAGAGAACAGTGCTATACTAAACCCTTTAGCATATATATATATATATAGTTAAATACATATATATCATCACTCTTGGTATTACGTAAAATAATATAGATGTATTCAAAGGGATGTCTGAAAGAAGATAATGAAAAGGGACTAAGCACAGAAACCTTGTGAACAAATCAAAATACCATTTCGAACAAGTTGAAACTATTAAATTACAAATCAATTAAACAATTTCTGACACTAAGAGTACCTAAGTCAACTCTCCCTATTACAGTACTTCAGAGATCACCAGGTGCTTTCTCAAAAATTGTCTCATGTTAAACTCACCACCCTGTCTGATTAAATATAAGGACGAAAAAGAAGTATCAAGAATCACTATCATTAGACCTAGCTTGTACCCAATTTTGTATATTTAGTTTAAGAAACTGATACGCTTTCAGGTCAGATTTTAAAGTCATCTACTAAGAGAGAAAGTTGAATTATAAACTTTTATTCAAAATTTCCTGCTATCTTCTAAGGCCACAAAATCTAACTGATGCTAAAAGCAAACTATAGAAACGAACGCTTAGAAATGAGAGGCTGTGCCTGAGAATTTCAGTATTCTACCCATGAAGCTGTGGGCACTAACATTCTTTTAAAAAGACCCAGCTGAACTGAGAATGAAGAATCACAGCTTCTAATCTCGGTTTTGCTGAGAGCTTGCAATGTGACTTTGAGTCAATCACTTGACCCTTCTGAGCTTCTGGTTCCCTGTAGGTAATAATCCTGGCCTTATCTCCCTCATTGTTTCAAAAATAAAATGAGAAGGATGATTTATGTGAAAGCACTTTCAATAGTAAAATGTGCTATATTATTATTCAAACAAGGCATTATCCTCTCAAACCTACTTCGCCAGGGGTTGTAAATGAAATACTGCATATTAATGTGATCCCAGGCTTCAGAGAACTTGGATTCTCTGGGCACCATTACAGCCTCGACTGTTTTTCAGCACAGCATAAATTATGTGCTCCAAACAAGTCTTCAATACCCTTCGGAAGCCTGAGAGGCCAGTGTGAGGCTGCTTAGTGCCCCCCAAATAGGTACCACTGAAGAGAAAGGAAGAGTGTTTCAGAAAAACAGTGAACGGGATCTGCCTGCCAAGTCTGAGCTCGAGCTGCAGTCTCTCATGTGCACGGATGTTGGGAATAAAGGAAGCATGTCTAAAAACCCAAGTCTAGGCAGGAATTTTCACACCCTCTGGGTATTTCACCGAGTTACTATTACACATGCACGTCCGTGCGTAAGTGTGAATATACACAAACATGACATTACAAAACCAGAAAGCTTTTCCATGTTACACACCCAATTCACGAAATGGCATCAGTTCCACAAACCTTCTTTGCTATTGTAATTGGGTCCTTTTGCAAGCACGTTTTGTGCATTACGAATGCTAGAATCATTTACCCCGTTTGGGAGCATTCTAAGGTATCCACAAAGTACGCTTTTTCACAACCTTATTGTGAGGTTGCATCTCAGAAGTTATTTTTCTACTTAGAAATCTCAAGCGTCTGCGTAGTTTGTTATTGTTACTATTGTTTTTTAAATATTAGAGCATTGGAATGAGGCAAGACTTGGAAAAATCAGGTCATAGATTTTCTCAATCTGGGACCCTGACTCAATCTGGGAATTCTCACAGGCGTTTTATTAGAACCACTGAATCTGCTCATTACCTGTGAGGTTTCAAAGGAAGTCAGATCTCTCGAACAAGGTTCCCCTTGTGCGTCCCAGGGCACCTTGGGCTTTATTCTCCCCACAAGCCCATAAAGGTAATGGCAACACACCCTGGGCACAGAGTAAAAAAAAAAAAAAAAAAAAAAAAAAGCCTCATTCCTGGTTGCCAAAGCCCTCAGGGCTGTCGTTCTTTACTCATCATGGCTCCTGGTAGGTCTATCACCTCTGGGAAAGAGTTTTTCTCCACACGATGTCGCTTAGTGGTGAAGGGTCAGCGGTACAATTTCTGAGAGATTGGAACTGACATCCCAGCTCAATCACTTAGACTTCAGGCAAGTTTGTTAACCTCTCAGATCCGATTTCTTCATCCGGCAGAGGGGCGTAATGGTTTCTAACTAAAAGGAGGATGGTGGGGGATTAAGTGAGATCATGCCTGGAAAGTGTTGAGGATAGTACCAGGCACACCATGAGCACTCAGCCGACGGCAACTGGGAGTACAGTAAAACAGCAGCCACCGCGGGCATGGCTGCTCACCGCTGCTGCTGGAGGCAAGGCTGTCATTGGGGAGGCCTCTAAGCCCATTGAAAGAGAAAAGAACTTATTCCCAAACTTGAAGGGAGGCAAGCTATACACATCGAGTAGTAAGAGTAGAACTACGCAGACCGCTTTCCGGTCCATAAATCACAGGTAAAGCTACATAAAACTTGTTCAAGGAAGCCAGGAAGACAGGGTCTCCACTCTTCTGGGCAACCCCTGAACTGCTCCATGGCAGAGCAAGAAGGGCAAAATAGATGT
Source organism: Ailuropoda melanoleuca (assembly GCF_002007445.2). Classification (NCBI taxonomy): domain Eukaryota; kingdom Metazoa; phylum Chordata; class Mammalia; order Carnivora; family Ursidae; genus Ailuropoda; species Ailuropoda melanoleuca. The sequence continues at coordinate 113,565,907 of NC_048224.1, read as the reverse complement.
AAAAACCGCACCTCTGAAGCATTGGTACATGTCGCTTAAGGTGTACGTGATGTTACAAAACACCGTAGATCCATATGTACATCTAGAATTATAAACTCTAGGTTGGAAGAACTCGTCTTCCTGCTCAGTGTCACAGTATCTTCAGTTTTCAGTCCAGTCTTTTAAAGACAAGATCAAACGTGTCTGCATGGCTCTTGTAAGCGTAGTGGGGACATAGCTCTGTGGCACTGCTGGGATTGAGAGAATCCTGATTGATAGCATTTGCCAATTTCCATGGTGTAACTACTCTACCATGAGACTCACCGAGAGCATAATTGAGAAGAGATGCACATGGCCAGTACTAGTCAGTGCAAACCTCGCCACTGTGTAAGTGGGGCAAGCATGGGTGGGGTGGGGGGCAGATGTTGCCCAGATAAAGATTTCGGTTCTCTAAACCAATCAGGTCAGTTCCATTCTAAATTGTCTAATTCTCTTTCTCTCTTCAGCCTGAATTATTTCCATTTGCTTATTTTTCCCACTGATCTTACCTTCTTATCTCTGAGTCCCTCCAGGTGTTCTGCTCTGAATTATGAACAATCTGTATCCTTCCGACTGTAAAAATAATGAAAGAGAGGTGTACAAGAATCAGTCATTTAGGGAGATGTGGATACCTGGATTTCCAATAATGCCATTACAAAACAAGCGTATTTAATCAAGGTTCACTATAGTATGTGTCCAGAGTAAGTTGCTGACATTCAAGGTCAAGTCCTTACAAGGGCACATATGGCCCATTTCCAGCACGTGTTAATATGGTCTATCAACTTCTCTCTCTACCCAATCCCGTCTGCACACTGCTGCCAGAAATATCTTCCTGAAATAACACTTGGATCACGTTCCCTGCTCAAAAATTCTAGTGGTTTCTCAGTCCTTCAGAAAAAGCCCAACACTTCACCTCAAGGTCTCTCGCAGCCAGAACGCCAATGGCTTCTGGTGCCCACATCTCTCATGATCTCTTCACCACAGCCTCCTCGCCATTCTCTCTGCCCTTGTACGCCTGTCTTCCTTTACATACCAAATGTTTCAATTTACCTTTGCTAAACTCACACTCTTTCTTTCCTTCTGACCTCAAATTCTACCTTTTCTGTGACTCTGTTCTATCCACTCTGATTTGATTTTCCCTCCTCGAAACTCATTCCACTATCTTGTCTTTACCTCCCAAATTACTCATACTGTACACTGTTGGCATTGAAGCTGTTTATGTAACCTCCTCGGGTGGAATATCAGCATGAAGAGCACCAGGGCCATGTCTTTGACCATCCTGCCAGCACTCTCTAGAACTTTCTGCAATGATGTAAAGGTTTTTTATCTACACCATCCAATGTGATAGCCACTAGCCACAAATGGTTATTGAGCACATGAATGTGGACAGTGCAACTGAGGAACTGAACTTTATTTACTTCAATTCATGAACATTTAAGTTGAAATAATCATAGATGACTAGTAGCTACATATTGGCCAGCACAGCTAGAACTTCTATAGAACGTAGTGCGGTATCTTCTACTTTGCCTCTATGCAATATTTGCCGAAGGAATCAATGAGATTCCCTTATGTCATAGCTTGACCCCAAAACTGCTTTCTAGCTCATCTGTAGCTTCTAATTATCTCTTCCTACAGTTATAGCCACTTCACAATCCCCCAAAACCCTTCTGGTGACACCTTAGTGACAACAGCCACTGGATGGAATTTAAGTGATCACAAGCACACAGTCTGCTTCTAGTCCTTGAAGACTCAAAGGTGAGTACCAAGCATGCCAGGAATGGAGCATTTGAGAGCCAACTACTTCTTTTCACAGGCTCCTCTCGCGTCTCGAGGGCCAGTGTGCCAAAGCCTGCATGTCGAAGTCTACACTGAGACCTTCTAGAAACTGTCCTACCATTTTGGGGTCATTTTTGCCATGCTATTTAAGTTCAGTGAAAGTCTAAATTTCAGTTTCTCATAGGTGAAACGGTTAACTCCTGGTAAAAAATATAAAATAATTTGCAGCAAATAACCTCGTTTATTTTTGCTCATTCACTTGCACAGATGGGACAACAGTTCGTTTGCAATTTCAGGAATTTAAAATAACGTAAACACTCTGTTTCAGCAATGTTGAAGAAAAACTAGAAAATTATTTCTCTCAAACAACTTGGAAAATGCTACGCTTCATTGAGAAATAACTCTGAATAGAATTTTAAAGCAAAATGGACCTTAGACATCAATGAGCTCAGGGCACACACTCTACATTTAACAAATATAATCACTGCAATTTAGAATTGTTTTCACAAAGCTATTAGTAAATCTTTGCCTACAGCAGAGATATCCAGAAATGTATTCTATTTCTGCAGCACTCTCCATTAATTAACAGAACCCTGACTTACTGGACTATTAAAATGTCTTTTATTTAAAATGAGCAAATTAAATTAGATCACTTCACTTTATAAACATAAAAAGTAAAATGCTGTTTTCATTCTTCACTCTGTAGTAGTCATTTAGAATAAGGTAATGTAATAACATCTGTTTCATACAAAAAAAAATCACTTTCTGTAAGAAAAGGAAACATTTACTTATTTGCCTTGTGTTTTTATTAGACACTGAGCTTTGCAGATGTCACTTTCCATGAATAATTCACCCCAGAATCTGGCCTAACTCCTTATTAGCTTCCATCTTTCAGAAGACATTTAGCATTGCATCACATGATAGCGTGCACGCGACGTGTGCGCGCACACACACAAACTTAGTGTCAAATGTAATTAAATATTTTCTAGTACAACCTAAGTCACAGCAGATACTTTTTATGAAGTTCATATTATCCCGTAAATACTCTTTGTAGAAAAACTAGAAACACTCATAGGCAGCTAGTCATTTTGTACTTTGCTTTCTATTCCCAAATAATCTTTGACTTCCAATTATATTGCATTATGGGACTTGTAACGCTACACAATGATTACATTGTTCTACTGCAAATTCCCAATTTTGATATCAAAGGGAATACAAACCTTCCTCCAAGATAGTGATACTAAAACATATTCACTGTCAAGTGGCAATTTCTCTAGCTCTAAGCATAAATCCTAGACTATAAAAAGCAAGACATTTCTGATAGCCAGGTTAACTATATGGCATCCTTAAATACATGCAATGCTGTTCTTTCTGAACTCATATACCAAACTAAGACAAAAGATGTTACCAGAATATATGATCGGGTAGAGGTTATGCAGCCCTTATGGTGCAGAGAATAATATGTATAAAATTATTTGAGTATGAGGTATATAAATTTATATGTAGTGTCCTGATGAAGAGCTTATAAAGTTGTTCTTCTTCTAAAATTTTCCTACACTCATTCACCTACTTCGGTTTTCCTGACTCAGGTGCTCAGAAGCCCCCTTATACACAAAGTACAAAGGTCCTCTTTGCTCAGCTTGCTGTATTTATCTCAGATTACGAATAAGTGGCAACTCTTTCCTTAGAATGTTACAGTGTACTACAAATATTTTTTGTTTTTGTTTTAATTCTGAGTGTAACTTCCAAGAAAATCAATTTGGTCTGGCGTATTTGGGTATTCCATACTTGAGAAATGCCTACATCAATGTAACCTGTTGGACAGATGGGCTAAAGGCCATTTCGGGTTCATGTATCAAGCAGAACCCGTTCTAACCTCCTGGGACACTTCAGACAGCATGTTCACAGTCTAAAAACTTTCTTCACTTGCAAACACCCTGCGTGAGATCTGCCTGTATTTTAAACCAATTAGCATACGTTATATTCAAAGCAACACACATTTGAGTTGGTTCGTATGTTCCAACAGTATCCAGACAATCTGAAGGCAAACTGTGGGTCTCGCTAACAATCACAGCTGAGCCTAAGATTCAAAGCCAGGCCCAGGACATAATTCATTAACCAACAGCATAGACGAATAAAAACTACTTCTCGTGTTTAAAAAATAGGCAAAAAAGATTGTTCGGGTATAACAGAAAATCCTATTAATGAAGCCAAGTGGCTTTTTTTACTATGAGAAAAAAAATATTCAAATACCTCATAAAATTGAAAAATGTATTAATAAGTCAGTACAACTTAGCATTTAGACTAGAAAAAGGAAAATATTAAAAAGAGTCAACAATATTATTGTTATTAAATCAAACCAAAAAGCACTTTGTAAAATAGTAAATACAACATGATGTCATTTTTTCTGGGAGGCATAAATATAGAGAACAAGCTATTAATAGTGATTATCTTCAATCTGTATATTTTCTTTTTTAAACCTACCTGTGCTTCATCACTTTTTTAATAAGTAGGCATCAATTATTTAAATTCTTTAAATAAAAAAAACAACTACTGACAGGAGCTAGTAGCAGTATACTCTTGTAGTATCAACAACAGCAATAACAATCATAATGATCCAAACCTCGGTGTTTATGGTGTCTAAATATTAGAAAGAATACCGTTTGCTCTGATTATGCTTATTTTGTCATAAAAAACATTGCTCTAAAACCCCATTCAATATTTACCATTGGTAGGATAGTCAATATTCACACAGTCAATCCACATTATCAAACCGATGAAAATGTCCCATTTTTTAAAACGAGGTTTTCAGTTGGCTGTGATTCACTTCCTCGTGAGTTGGTCTCAGGGCTGAGTTATCACGCCTCTACCAGAGACCTGATACTGATGATGGCATGAGATCTTTTTTCTCGATTGCCTATTTGCTGAAAGGTTACCTAATAAGTCACTTCATCCATTCATGAATTGAGCAGCTACCGTGTGCCAGGTATACTACCTGGCATGTGTACACGAAAGATATAGACATAAACACCATAAGATTCTGTGTCTTACGGTCATACATGCTTACTATTTATGTGGGGAGATGTTGGGAGAGAGCAAGGAAGATGTGAAAACAACTAATTATAATATGGTGTAATATATGCTAATAGAACAAAACACAAATTACTAGAGGGATAGAGAGGTGGGGGAGGTCTTTCTGGAAAATAAAGATATTCCTCTGAGTCTATTAAAAGCAAATTATGAATACTAATGTCCACTAGGATCATACCACTTGAGCTCCCATGAATGAATCAAATTAATATACACACACACACACACACACACACACACACACACACATTAGGCATAAAACTCAATGGAGCTTAAATTCTCCAGTGATCTCATAAGGGGAATGGGACTGGGGTGGGGGAGGGGAGCTTTATGTCCTCATTTGCACAATTCTATTGGCAAGTATAATGGGAATAGCCAGCATTACAAGTTAGTGTATTTCCATGCTAGGTAATTCTTACCTCCTAGTTTTTCCATGATTTCTTATATGAGAAAACACAACTGGCTACCTCATATTTTAGAATTTTTTCCCTGATACAGAAAGGTTATTTCTGCCACCAATGAAAGGTAAGCCATGAAGCTTATTGAAATAGATGTGGCCTAGGAAATGTTTCAAACAGAAAGGCAGTTAATGGAAAACTACTTCTCCAAGCATGGCAGAATGTGAAAAGAAGCACAGAAATGGTAGTCAGTAATGGCAGAACCAGCTTCTGAAGTGTCTAGTCCCCACCACCCCCTGACATCTTGGGAGACCCATGAACTTTGGAGTTAGCAACCTTTCTCTGGTACAATCTGAGGGAGGAGTAAGACCCACATCTGTCTCTGTGTCTCAGCCCACATGCCACGGGCAGGACAACGAAGCGACAAGAGATGTCCTTTTAGAGTCTGCAGTAGCAGTTCTCAGTGAGGGACACGCCTGAATCCTGTGAGCTCCAGAGAGAGCCCACAGAGTATCGGGAGGGCTGGCGGAAGTCTGGGTTGGAAGCATGGGCAGCAGAGCATGGAGACATGAGACTGCAAGCACAAGTCCACGCCCACAAATGTCAGGTGTGGATATCAGCATGATCTCTCTGGAGGCCACACGGAGCCAGCCACATGTCAGCAGACCCCAGCGGGCCAGAACTGACAAACTTCCTCACCACAGAGCCCGAGAACAGCACACAGAACAAGGACCTGCATTCATGGAAGCCCGACTTGCCCACTGCCACAGGATTATATGATCTCCCTCAGCCCTCAACCCTGAGACATATGACACCATCCCGGGGAAGAGCAGGGAAACGGTTGAGAAATCTGAAAGACTGAACATTTACCCTAAAGAGACTGAGTCATCCAAAAGAAATGATCTAAACAGGAAGAGACAGAAATGCAGTTAATTAGCAAGATTAAAGCACCTCACCCCCACCCCTATGCCCCAATCAGCAGAATTAACAAGCTCAGGGAAAAATTAAATCATTATCAAAAGATTCCTCCAACCTTCTGAAAAGCCTGTGAGGGAATTACATGAAGTAGGAGTCACAGGGCAAATGTCATTTATCCTATTACACTAACACCCAGCACTCAAAAGATGGGCTCTTTGAAGCAAGGGGACCCTCCCTCAGTTGACAACTTGTACTGATCATGATAGAAAAGACGAGAGCTTCAATTACTAGATCTTTGATATCAACATAGATCATGCATCCCTCAGCTGTTTGCTCTACGTGCCTTGCCTGGCAAACTGGGCAGTCAGTGATGATGGCAAGCCATGAGTATCTATCCCTAGTTCAGTTTGTCTTGGGTTATTACCCCTGGACTCACATTCCCTGATTCTCATGAGATGGATAAGAAGAAAAAAGTAAATGGCATTCATGAATTGGGTAGATGTTTTAGTAGAGTGTAAGAAATCTGGGTTGGGAGGGGACAGATGACACAGCTGATAACTATTTTGTCACCAACTTTCCACTTACCCTCCGTTATTCAGGGAAAAGAACATTGTCAAGTAAGTCTGGAGTGCTGGGTTGCGTAACATGAAGCCGACTTCTCTGAGGGGTTACCGCTAGTAAACCTAAGGTGCTCTTTGCAATGCTGAAAGGGCTCGCTCTAGGTTTCCCCAACATATCCCTGTGGCCTACTGCCGCGGGCTGCCACCGGCTCACAAGACATTGTGGGCATCTCTTCCAACTCTGAGATGAGCGATGTCACTGGTCGTTTGAAATCAGCAACAGTGGGAGTATTTACACCATGAAAAGTGATGAGCACTAATAGGGCTTTTTTTTCGTTCCCTGGAGAGCTGGTTCTTACACATTTACCAGCAGACCATTGTCTCAGAAACCTCTTATTAATGCAACATTCCACAGCACTGGTGCATTAGTGTTCTATTGCTGCTATAAGAAATTACCACAAAGTTAGCAGCTTAAAACAACACAAATACATCATCTCACAGTAAGGTAGAAGTCTGACACAGTTTCACTGGGTTAAAATCCAAGTGTCAGCACTCCTTCCCAGAGGCTATGGGAGAGAGTACATTTCCTTGCCTTTTCCAGCCTCCAGAGCCATCTACATTCCTTGGCTCATGGCCCGTCCCCCACGTCAAAGCCACCAACAACAGATCCAGTGCTTCTCACCCTGCCTCTCTCTCCCACTCTCAAGGACACTGTGATTATATCGGACCCACTTGGATAATCCAGGATAATGTCCCTATTTTCAAATCAGCTGATTAGCAACCTTAATTCCATATGTAACCATAAACACCCTTTGCAATGTAAAGTAACATTTTCACAAGATCCAGGGATTAGGACGAGGTTAATCTCTGAAAGGCCATTATGCTGCCTAACACAACTTGCCTGTTCAAGGAACACATGCTGGGGAGAGTCACAAAAGCCCTTTAATGGAAAGTGGCTACTCACTTTTCTAAGTCATCTTGTGGAAAGTATTTATCCCTGTAGAGGCTCTGTAAATTGCTCTATGAAATGAGGATACTTTTTTCTTTATCTAAGTTGTTTGATCAAATATGATACTAGAAGTGACAGTATCTTGGAAAATGATGAAGCTCTATACCTATGTATCATTATTATTACTAAGAATACAAGGTTTTACGTGAGGTCAAAATAATTGCCACAACTTCAAACTCAATCATTCTCTACCTGCATGTCCTCAAAAAGATACGGTTGGCTCTGGCCCACTGCGAGGAGGGGAGTGCAGAGCAATAAAGCTAAGGACACAGACTTAGACTTCAGGCCCCAGGTCACTTTAGATTTTCACTTATGCCTAGATCCAGGTTAGACCTCCGAGAGTCCTTCGAATTAATGCAAAACCTGGGAAAACGCAGGAGCTTCCCAGCCCTTTGGGAGTAGATCTGGACAAATTCCCCTCCATGGGCCACTCATCCCTCTCTCTCCCGCTTCCACTTTGTAACATTTGTAAGCCATAAAACACAGACAAGTGGGCTGAGGTGGGGTAAAGAATAGGAATCATTTTTAATGTCCACTCCCTTCTAGATGTAACATGAAGCCACGATCCTTTCCAGAGAGAGTCAGAGAACTAACCACTGAATCCTAAGTGTTGATTGCTGAGTTTATGTCTCTCGGCATCTCAAATTAATGAGATGACTTACTAAACTGTAATTTTCACCTTTTGCTATTTATTTGGCGCTTTGTCTTCTTTCGCCTGTTACATTACCACCACCCTTGACAAAGAGTAGATGCACAGCTGGAAAAGAGATTAAAGAATGTATTTTTTAATGAACTATTGATTTTACACGGAAAATAAATCTTAATAAACAATGTGTTCGTTTGGCTGTGTAAAATTTTGAACCATTTTACTGTCCTATGAAGAAAAACAAGATCTCTCTGGATGTCTCTGGCGAAGGCCAGTAATGGTAAATGGCTAGTTACCAGCCTCTGGTAAACCCGATCCTATCCCAGGTTGGTTATAGAATCTACCGCAGCTTGGTGCCTGGAAGGGGTCCCACGTTTGGAATCTGTGCCAGGTTATGCTGCCATCAACAAAACCAGCCAGGCAAGATGGCGACCTGGGCACAGCTAAGACTATGGGACAGAATCACTTTGTTTTCTTGTGAGTCAGTTGTGAGCATTGTGAGTGTCAGAGTGAGTCTTTCGTCTGGGGGCTTTTCTGATAACCCTGTCAGGGCCCAGACAAACCCGTCCTATGCTTTACTACAAGGTGCCGCCAGCTGGGATTGTAGCAGCCACGTTGTTTCAGCCAAAAGAATCTTGAACCAGCCTTGGCCCCCAGTGGGGCTTCTGTGGGCTAGTCCTGCACTTGAAACACAGCGACATGTGAGGTTTCATTAGCTTTGCCTTCTTGAAAATGATAAAAGCCCTTAGATAAGTATGAAATGTACATGCGCCAGGAGAAGCAGCAAGCCTTGAAACCTAGAATTGTTTCCATAGAAAATTCCATAGAAAATCAGTAAAGAAAATGCTAAAAACAAAAATGTATCAAGTGGGAAGAGGGAGAAATAATTATAAAATTTGGATGGGACCTTTCTTACAATCTCTTGTAAGTATTTTGAAAGCGGTATATATATATCTGACTTTCGGGGTGTTTTTTTTCCCCCTAGGAGGAAAAAAATCACAACATCTGAGATTTCTTATTTTTCTACTTCTTCCAAAAAGCTTGCTCAGGCCCTGGGCTCATTCAACAAGGGCCAGTATGCTCAAAAAATCATTGAACACAACCAGCATGATAGGACGGCTCAATTAAAAACAGATATGTGGGGCGCCTGAGTGGCGCAGTCGTCAAGCGTCTGCCTTCGGCTCAGGGCGTGATCCTGCGTTGTGGGATCGAGCCCCACATCAGGCTCCACTGCTGGAAGCCTGCTTCTTCCTTTCCCACTCCCCCTGCTTGTGTTCCCTCTCTTGCTGTCTGTCTCTGTCAAATAAATAAATAAATCTTTAAAAAAATAAAAATAAAAACAGCTATGTAGACTTTCAAAGGAACAGGATTGTTTTATGCAAAGACTTCAGATTATAAAGCAGATCCAAGAATATCCCTAGGGCAATTCTGGAAATTCCAGAAACAGAGGCCTCAGTGGGTGTAAGCTGGTCCTGGGAGGCTAAGGGCTAAGTCTGCACAAGGTCATCTAATTCCATTGAAATGTAACCAGCACATCCTGGATTCATGTATTGTTCTAGATTCTGCATAAGACACCAGGGCTCTAGTGAAGCACCAACCTCCCTTTGATGAAATCCATGGCTTGGTAGCTAGAAGAAGGTGAGAGTCGGTGTCAAGGAACCTAATTAGGTAGAAAATATTTACAAGAGTTAGAATTGGGCCCAAAATTTTAATTTGGTCAAAAAGCACACATCTCTGAAAATGGACCTCAAAATATCTCATTCTTTTTGAACCCCAGAGAGACCTGTGCTTTGTCTACCTCATCACTGATGGAACTTGATTCCCCTCCCCACCCAAGATTCACCTTCACCAGTGAGCCTTCCTTGTTAATATTGCCCAGCTCCAATTGTTGGTGCATTCTGGCTCAGCCGCCCAGTAAGAATGGCTAAACTAGTTATGTGTTTGCGTGCCACGTGTACTTTTACATGGTTGCTGTAGCAGCTGGACATTTTTGAGAGGGTGAATCTGCCTGTCTACCTTTTCACATAAGATGGTAAATTCCTTTAAGGATGGAGACTACTCTATCCTCTTCCTGCAAAGATTCCACGCTTTCTTGTAAAACATTTAACACTTTGGGGTATTCATACATCTCTTGTTATAATGTTAATATTTATCACAGAAGCAGAAGTTTGAGTTCTTTTCCATCAACTGGATCCCAATTTCCTCTGTTTTAAAGAAAGGGCAACAAGTGTGTGAGAGAATCTAAGAGTTTCTTCAGGGATGGTGGTCAGACATATTTAGCAGATTGGAGATACGTAATCTTTGTGAAACTGAGCCAACCAAGTCAAACTCTCTCCAAAATCTCAATGACTCGGGAAAGAAACTCTCCCAAAGGGTTCTAAGAAAGTTTGGAAGAGATGAGGCAGAGCTAATACTGACATGAGTTTAGTAGGGGTAAATAGGACACATATAATCAGTTAGCATTCAGCAACATTTATGTCACCCTCTTCCCTCATGTAGGTGACATATTTATCACACGTTGAGTGGGAAGAACTGCACATTCATAGAAAGAGTCCATGAGGAAACAAGGAAGGACTAACCTGAGACTCATTCACAATACCATAGAAGGCTATTTCAGAAGAAAACCATTCCTCCTGGGTCTGTTTTAAAGCAGGGCCAGAATCTCCAAAACTTGCCCCCATCAAGAGATGAGGTCTGTTCTTCCCTTAAATTTGACTGGGCTCACGAAAGGCTTGACCAAAAGGGTATATAGAGGTGACAATATGTGATTTCCCACATTAGGTCCCAAAAGGTCACATGGCTGCCACCTTTTTACAGGAGTAAACACTCACAAGCCCAGAGCCACCATGTCATAAGTCCAATGACCCAGCAGCCACCATGTTGTGGGTAAGCTCAGACCACATGGAAAATCCCTGTGTGAGAGTTCTGGTTGACAGAACCACCTAAGTGAAGCCTTCGAGTTGTCTCTGCCATATGCCATACATACATGTGAAGATGATCGTAGCCTCTAGTGTTTTGAATCATGCCCAATTATTTAAATCTTCCCTTGCTGAGGCCTCAGATATGGTGAAGCAGAAACAGACGATCTCTGCTGTGCCCTGTCCAAATTCCCAACTCACCAAATACGTGAGAATAAGACACTGTTTGATGCTTTCTTTTCCTGCTGTTGGGAAAGACTGAAAAGTCAGGGCCATTAAGACTATGTCATTCATTGACTATCAAATTACCTCATTAACATGATCCAGTGGCAAATATTTCATTATATCTATCATCAGAAGAATGAGCATCTAGTTCATAGTTTCTCATCCCAGAAACCATAGTTCTTGTATTTTGCTAAACCATCAAAAAAGATTTTGTCACTGGTTGGCAAGTTTATACTACTTGTTTTTTCTTTATCAGAACAATGGAACACAGAGAGTTTCTATCTTGGGGAAACTGAGGACAGATCTGCACCTCACTCACAGCTGGTGGCCTGATGCAGAAATAAAGTGTCAACCCCAGCCTGAAGGACCATGCTCAAGAGATCAGGTGTCCCACTCCCATCCCTTGAACAAATGATTAGTAGAAATAAACAGCAAGGTGTCTATTATTGAAATGACAAAAAGTTCAGTGATATTACTATATTAACATACCAGTTGGGGAAAAACATACCAGAATATTCACATTTTTTTCAAATATTGGAAGGAATGGTATATTTAGAGTGAGAAGAGAGGAGAAGTTAAAAGAGGAAAAAGGCAGAGCAAGGCTAAAAAAAAAAAAATCCAGAAGAATGCTGATTTAACCATTCTGAAAATGAGTCCAAAGTTTATTATATTTAATACCAGGTGTGCACTATTTATTCCACTGAATAAATACTAATTGAGCTTCTATTTATGTAACATAAATATATCACACTTAAAACCCCTTTCAGGCTGCAAGCCAAAATGCAACCATATTTCAATATGATTCAAGGTAATTTTTATTACTGAGATTTAATAATATTTTCCCTAAATAGAACTGACTTCATTGTTTTTATAATTGTATTGACCATATTTCAGATACCTGAATTTCAGACACTTGGGATTCTCAGTCTTTTGATTTGGCATGATTAAACCAATTAGTCAGATTATTTTAAGAATCCACCTAAGATAACCTTCACATTAATATATTTATTCATTATTGAGGAAAATTATTAAGGGGGTGGTAACAATTTGTTAAACTTTAGTTCTGCTAGAGCCCAAACTTGTTGCTCACATGGACCTCACTTCTTAGACCCAATTCTGGGATTCCAGTTCAACTTCATGCTTGGATAGAATAATTTTAAATCTAACGCATTGGACACATCACTAATTTTGTCCATCAAGGAAGAGAGCACATAGGAGGGATAGATTATAACCAGGTATTAATGAGGCTAAGGATCACTAAAAAGTCTGGATTATTCCGGGGTTCCACTCTAAGAGGTGGCCACAGATGCCTTCCCAAGACTTAGAAAAACTAACTCATAGGGCACCTGGGTGGCTCAGTCAGTTAAGCATCTGCCTTTGGCTCAGGCCATGATCCCAGGGTCCTGGGATCAAGTCCCTCATAGGGCTCTCTGCTCAGGGGGGAGTCTGCTTCTCCCTCTGCCCCTTCCCCCAGGTCATGTGCTTACATGCTCTCTCTCTCTCTCAAAAATAAATAAATAAAATCTTAAAGAAAAGAAAAGAAAAACTCATAAATGCCAATTGGCAATAGGAAGGCAGTTGAAGGAGTATGGACACAAATGTGTAAGTCCATCAGTATTCCCAGGAAAAGTATTCAAAACACATTGAGCAATGTCACGAAAAACAAAATGCTTCTCACCAAGAACCCATTCTTCATCTTTCCTTCCCATTTTGTTCTGTAGTTAACGAGATCAAAGAGCTATAAAGTGAAGCATCTTCAGGAATTACCTGGAAGCCCATAGGTTAGCCATCATGTTTCCTAGACGTGCTAAGAGAGCAGCTATAGATGGCCATAGATTTCTTCTAATTCTAAACATTTCCACCGTGCCTGAATATCATCTTCTCCGGAAAACGTAACTCATAGACATTTAGCCAAAGTTCCTGACATTGTAAATCCAGCCTAGTGGGCAAAATCTTTGCTCTTGACAGTCCAAGCCAATAAATATTTATTATTTTCTATGCATTTTGAGTATCTTTTGTGCTGGCCATATTCAGGGTACCCTATACCATTAATGAAACATGCTTGCCTTGATGAGTCATAGAAAATACCCAATTAACCATATTTCTCCTAATGAAACTATCTTTTACAAATTGGTAGGTAAAAATTTAAACAGTACTGAAGGGAGTGGGAGACTACAATATGAAATACCTCAAAATAATGCGAAATGGCACGTTGAGGTACAAAATATATTTTCTTCTGGTCAAATGCCATATTATTAAATAAATACTAACCTATCTATTTTTTTCTCTGCCTTCCTTTTCAGTTCAAAGTTTGTTTGGTGTTGACCCCTGGGTTAACTAGAAACTGTAAATTTGACTTTTCCTTAAATTCATGCAATCTTAAAAATGCCTATTATTAAGGCATATATTTGTAATTATGCTCTTGAAATTTTACTTTGCTAAAACAGTAACCTTTAGAACCACTTTCCTATGATCACTTGAACGCACATTGACCGAGAGAGCTATTTCAGCTCCAGTTGGCTACACCTGGCAATGAAAATGAAATGGAGATTCATTCATATGGTCAGAATTATTTCATTAGGCTACTTGCCCTGGTTTTAGAAATGGCATGCTGCACATATTCAAATTATTCCCTTTTCTCTTAAAAGGATGAAACCTTGATTGAAATAATTTCCTCCTTTTTTTCAGTCAGCTATAAGAGAACAAAATGAATTAAGCACCGGGATTACATTAATGCTGAATGCAGCCGTTCATAACCACGTCTCAGATTTAGCAGTGTCAGGAAAAGAGAAGAGAACGTATAATCAGCTGAAGATACATAATAGGACAACTGGACCATGAGTTAATTGCCTAAGGGTCACCTAGGACCCTTGATTAAAAACAGTAACATCTTGATGAAACGAGTCTACAGGACTTCTTCATCCCTCTCCCCACAAGCTCCCACAGGCTTTGGGGGGCCTGCTGGTTGCCTTGGTCACAGGAAGTTTTCTTCCTTTAATCGAATCCCACTGCCCCTGACTCCTAGCCTCCTGTTTAAAAAAAGGAGCCTTTGCTCAGCAGACCAGTTCTAGCTTTTATTACTCTTTTCTTTTGCCCCCAGCAGTGCAGAGCCCAAGGTTTGATGGCAGCCAATTCCGGTGTCACACAAGCATTTCCAGAAGAGCTACCTGAAATGCAGACAGCAATACAAAGGCTACTGGCTGAGAAGTTTCTGAGGAATCTGCTTAGGAAACTGTGACTACATATCACAAATATCTGATGAGTATTTATCTTCCTTTCTCAGATGTCCTGAAGGTGGAGTTCTGAGTTGCATGTCAGAAATAGGAGGAAGGGAATCTAGCGGGAAGGACACAGCAGGAACTTAGCTTCCCTGCAGCGTCCAGCTCCTCTTGGCAATTCCAGTGCCTTCTACTTCTGAGGATTATTTTTAATCCTTCTTTGGTCCTCCTCCACTAAATTGAACATTTCTAAAGAGTTAGAACCAGGTCTTCTTTTTATAACCACACGTACCTGGCTTTTCTGTGATTTTAGTTTTTTAAAGATTTATTTGAGAGGGGGAGGGGGCCAGTGGGAGAGGGAGAAAGAATCTCAAGCAGACCCCATGCTAAGTGTGAAGCCCTACATGGGGCTCAATGTCATGAACCATGAGAATACGACCTGAGCAGAGACCAAGAGTCCAAGGCTTAACCAGCTGAGCCACCCAGGCGCTGCCCCTGTGATTTTAATGCTCCAGGAAAGTATCACACTATTCATTCCCTCACCTCCCACCCAACCCAACCCAGTGCCTCCACTGGAGCCAAGCCTGAAATTCACTCTTAGAACTCCACTTTGTTAGTCTGGTAATTCTCTACTCCACAGAAGGTGGAATATATCCAAATCCCCTGTTCTCATTTTTAAACCACACAGAATTCCTTCCCCTGGGAGAGGTATCAAAACAGTTTGAGAGAGCACAGTGGTCTCTGCAGTACGAGAAGACCGACCAAGAAGTTCTCGTCCCCGTGCCTTTCCAACCTCTCTTCATGGCACACCTTCTACTAGAAACACCCTGAGACTATGATGACTATCATACTAAGACTATTATTCTATTTTAAACTATGATTAACAAAAGAAGGTCAACTAATCAAGCCGTATACCTCTCACTGATAGGGCTTTTACGTCTTTCCTTCTTATTAAACCTCAGGCAGCTTTCGGATTCCAATAGTCACCTTCTAAACGCACCCTTGACGCTTCAAGCGTGGTAGGTACTCTCCTGCCCTGAGTTGATATTCATGATAACATCCCCTCACTCTTCCTCTCACCCTTCATGATTCACTCAAGAGCACCATTCTCCAGGAACTCCTCTTTTAAACCCCCCAAGGCTGAACTAAATGCTCAGGGGACATAAGCACCCCTTGGAAACCTCCCATACAGCAATTCTTCTCACACTGTATCTGGAATGAGGAATCTGGCTCTTTTTTTTTTTTTTTTTTTTTTTTTTTTGGTGTTTGTGGATAGCATTTAAGCCTCACTCTTTCCACTTTCCTTTGTGTTCCACATTTGGACAAGGTGATAAGAAAGCCTGGGTGCTCCTCCTTTGGCGCCAGCAGATCCGAACCATGGAAACCCCTGTGTATGTGCAGGAACTCTCACACTGGCTTAACTGAGCCTCCCCACCTGAGCGCTTTGTTAGCCCAGTGAGTCTCCTTTCCTTGCTCTCTCAAGGCATTCCAGATCTGCCGGCCAGAACTGCTCTGCGCACCCCCGAGACCACAATCTTGTAAGCAGTAAGACTTCTCATAGCCCGGTGTGTGTGTGTATGTGTGTGTGTATGTGTGTGTGTGGCATCAGAACTCTCAGAATCCAAACTAAACTTTGGGTAAGGAGAGCCCATCTGCCATCGAAGGCGACCATAACGGTATTACAATCACTGATTCTCTTGCCCATGTTCTCCCCTAAATTCTGTGTTCTTTGAAGATAAGAACTGTCCGTTGTATATTTATGGGCCCTCAGTGGCTGGTACGGCGTCTGGCACAGGACTAGATGGTCACTAAATGTTGGCTTGTTGAAATAAAGTGCATGTCTTTCATCAAATCCCTGTTTCCATTAAACAAAATGTAAATAAATTATACTTTTATGGTTTGATGGGAACTCTGTTATCATCAAATACAACCTAAACTAATGAGTTGTATATATTGCATCATCACCTGAGATGGCAAAACAAACACACAGAGGGTTTTCGTTGTTGTTGCTGTTTATAGTAAGAAGTTTCAAAGAGAACTGACTAAGATACAAAGCTATCTTTTGTGGACTAGGCTGAGAGGTAATGAGATCATGACCCTGGGAGGTATTTAAATAGGCATCATTTGGAGATGTCTAGTCCACTCTCCAAAGCTTCAGTATGGTATGTTAGGATTACCACTGATTTGGATAGTTTGAAGAGCCTGGAAGTAATCATGGACACAGAGCCAGGTAGCAAATTATATGTACATTTATTACACATTTCACAATTATTTCAAAAATGCTTTCAGATGGGATGCTTAAATTTCAAAGCAACCAGTATCAAAGTTAAATCTCTACCAGTAGCTGACTTTAATAGCTGCCTATAATACATTCAGATCATCATCTGCATCAATTACAAGAATAATAGGTAAAAACTCCGGTGAACTGGCTACATACCAGAGTGAAATGAGACAATCCTCCCCCACCCATCACTGAGTTGCACAGACACACCGCGAACCCTGCTTCCTAGCCTTCTGTTGTTCCTTGGGCAGACCTCTGTTGGAAGAATATATTATACTGTCATGTAACTTCCCATGTTCTTTGCCACCTTCCTCCACGCTCATATACCACAAAAGACATGACTGTCCTTGCTCGCTGCAGCATCCCTAGCTCCTAGGATAGTGCTGGCCAGCAGGGCTGCATTTTGACTTCCTTGGGCTCTGAGCACTATAGCCTTTATGAGCACCTTCCCCCATAAAAAGAAATTAAAGATGATATTTTATGACTGTGTTGGTATAAAAATGAATACATGTCATATATTAAAACATTTTCTTGAACCTAAAAGTTCAGTTCTTTCTTGTGATTTATAAAAGCAATTAGAACATTTTCCTGAGCTCCTAAAAATATTGTTTACCTTAATGTCTAACAGGTTCGTTGATTTGACCCTGCTGGTCATATCAAAGGCACTCAGTTGGATGAATGGATGACAGGTGGGAGACAAAAAGAGAATGCAACCAGCCAGCTAATAGTAAAATATACAGAGTTCAAACACACTTAATCAGTCTAATCATGTGTCCATCCCCACACACACCCATTATCACTGAGGCCATTAGACCCAAAGAAGTGGGACCCCTATTGCATATCAGGGGGCTTTCCTTTTTGGAGTGTCATCCTCAATATTTTCTTCCAAGACCCCTCTTGCACCTGAGACCAACAGGGGCCACAGCACCATCTGGGCTGGGTCTCCCCAGTCTTGGTCAAAACCCACAGGGATCCGTTTCTGTACCCTGTTCTCTTTGAGGTGCCCTCCAACCCTCTAATCCTCCTACTCCACCTCCCTCCAGCATTAGGTTGACCAGTGCTCCAGGAGCTCCAGGGCGCATGCCTATGCAGTGGTGGTGGGGTTCTGTGGCTGGGACAGAGCTCCCAGTGGTGAGCTGGAATCAATCATTCCCATTGTCCAGTATGGTAACTGGGCTGCCTGGATAGTGCTGCTGGCTACTGATTTATATAGATTCTTATTCACGATAGGTAAAGGACAAGTTCAGGCTTTGGGCTAAACTTTCCGGCTTCAGCGGTATGTGTGGGCTCTCCACACATGCCAACCGTGTATAGTCTTGGGTCTACGGCACCTGAGGATGATAGGGTGGTACTGGCATCCTTTACCCAGTGCACCCTCCCTGCCCACGGTGACACTCGGGAGAGTTACCCCACCCCCTTCACAGCTCTGCACCATGGGTCAGGCAGTCCTTCAGGGTGGCCACGCCTACCTCTTCCTGGGACATCCATTGCTCTCCAGTACTTATGACCCCTTCCCATCCATGTGCTGACAAGGCACCCTCTGCATTATCTTTACCCATGCTGGGTGAGGAGCACACTTTCCTTGCAGGAATCACTTTTCCTACTCTGTCCACTTCCCCCTGTATATTCCTCTCCATGGTGGGCCATGCGCTGAAGGCAGGATGACCGTCAACATTAAAAGAGGTCACGATCTAGGAAGGCAGTGATTATGGCCTAAAGAATTCAAGAGGTGACATGTTTGCAAGATGTATCTGTTCTATGTGTATGCTACAAAGTTCCACGCAATAAATTCTGTATGACCAGAAAATGAATTCTTGTTCACATTTTCTGTGTGCTCTGAATAAGACTTGCATTTCTGGGCAAATCATCATGAAAGCCCAAATACAACGTTTGAGAGCATCCTTGAAAGCCAGTATTTGTGGGATGGGCAGCAGGATGTAGGATACACGTCAGGAGTCGTGTGGCAGTCAGCACCAAATAAATGAAATCAGCGGTACTGGTAAAGTTTAGAAGCACAAAGATCAAAATCTCTTTAATATAAACAGGATCCAAACCGCTGTGGCATTGTGAATTAAGTCATCGCTACCTTATTCTCATGGTGAACATTATTATGTTTAACAGTTAAGACCTGGAGAGAGGGGGCGCCTGGGTGGCGCAGTTGTTAAGCGTCTGCCTTTGGCTCAGGGCGTGATCCCAGCGTTGTGGGATCGAGCCCCACATCAGGCTCCTCCACTGAGAGCCTGCTTCTTCCTCTCCCACTCCCCCTGCTTGTGTTCCCTCCTCTCGCTGGCTGTCTCTCTCTCTGTCAAATCAATAAATAAAATCTTTAAAAAAAAAAAAAAAAGAACCTGGAGAGAGGATGCCTGAGTCTGAACAGAACAAGAGGGTCTCTGGACGCTAGGAAGACTCTTCCTGTGCTCTGATTGGCCAATAACCAAATACAGGAGAACCTCTTCTCCACTAATTATTCTAAATCATCATTCAGAAGTGCTATACGCGACCTCAATGCTGCAATGCATTTTTTTAAGTAGTCATTATAGAACTAGAATTTAAATAAAAACTTGAAATAAACAAAGTCGTCTGTATATAGACACAGGCCCTGCAAAAAACAAACATTTGCCTGGGGCTCTGCATACCCTAGGGGTGGTCTTGATTGAGGAAAAACAGTTGGAAGGATCCTCTCTCCTTCCATAGGCTACATTCCTGCAAGGATACCTATCATGGGATTTTTACCTTGATTTCACACAGGTTTTAAGGAAGAGGACCAAGGAGCCAGACGGGCCATGTAATTAACACATCAAAGCCGATGCCACTCTCCCCAACACGCCCTGCTAGTAATGGAGCCTTCAGGCCTTTGCAGTTTATCATTTTCATGGGAATTACCAGAAGTACCCCCAAATAATAGCAGCTCTTTGAAGAATTACGGTGAAACTCAAGCCCTACTGAAAAGATCTGAAAATTGTGCTTTCACAGTAGAGAGAAAACACTTTCTTTTCCAGGTGCCACTAGAAAAAATGTGGTCATCACGGCAACTGCTAGATTTTCAAAGAATCTTCCCAAGGATGGGTCTCTTCATTACCTTATCAGCTGAAGCAAGTAGACGCTTCCATGGGAGAGACAGAACGTTGGGACAAGGAAGCAATCATCATCTTCTAAGTGCCCATGTAAGGGCCTGATAAAATACTACCCTTTCTGACACTCCCCATACATTATTTCTCTCCCAGTGAAAAGCTCATTCTTTCAGCCAAGACAGAATCAGGAATACAGCTGTTTAAAAATGAGGTTCTCTCCTGATGAGAAAAGTCAGAACAAATCAAGGAAACATATGTTGATATTTACAATATTCCATTTGATGAATTTAGGGTAAGAAACACAAGGAGGTAAGGCACAGCAAGAGGGAACCGAGCTTTTGTTAATTAGCAAATTCCAGAAGCACTCTGCAAATGTCTTCAGAACAGTGAAGATCTGCGATACTGTCTTACAAGTACTTGGTTACGTGGCCGGGTGCATGCTACCGCATATTTCTGACCCTAAATGCCAGTTCATTATTTCAAATAAAATTTCTATTTTTGTAAATCTTGAGATTTCACTGCATTAAACTACCCTTAAAGTATTGAGGAAGGGGAGCTAAGTCATGTTTTCCATAATTTGTGAATACATGGAACTGATAAGATAAAACATCAGCAAAGAATAATACTTGAACTGCAAATAGTGTTATCAGGCTAAATACTTAATAATTTAAACAATGAGACACTTGAAGAAATTGGAAGCTGGGCTTTTTTCTAACAATGGATTTGAATAGATCCCAAGAGAGCAGGTTATAGATCACACCTGGACAGTGACCTTGACCCCCATTAAACCCACCCAAATGTGAAACATCTGAACCAGGAAGAAGACATGAGCTAGAAGTAGCTTCTTCCCCAACCTGTCACTGAGAGGGCAGATGTGTTGGCAAAGTCCCTCTTTTTACAGGCACAGAGCTTGCAGAGGACAGTAATGGCTGCCTACGTATCTGACTTCACTACAGTCTGGACTTTCAGTCTCTCAGCGGGACATAAGAAAATCTGTAAGGAGGAAAGGAATCTCTTGATGAAGGAGGAATTTTTTTCTTTTTACTCTTTTACAGAATGGGTGTTTGTATATCTGTGACAAAAATATAAACTGATGTTTTTCAGGGCGCCTGGTTGGCTCAGTCGTTTAAGCATCAGACTCCTGGTTTTGGCTCAGGTTGTGATCTCAGGAAGGGGGGTCCTGGGATAGGGCTGTGCCTTGGGCTCCCCACTTAGCAGGGAGTCTGCTTGAAGATTCTCTCCCTCTGCACCCCTCCCCCCAGTGTGTGTACACAGGGACCTTCTCTCTCTCTCTCAAATGGATAAATAAATCTTTAAAAAATATATATAAACTGATGTTTTAAAATTATTTGTGGAGGATTGAAGATTACATGAAGAAAGCAAATATAAATACAAGAATGGCCCCTACTAAAATATGAATGTATTTTTTACTCTACAGAAAGTTCTGGTCTCCCCCTACACTGCTCCTTTTCCAAGGCAGTTAACGTTATATCACCAGTACTTAGCACAGTACCTGACAAAAAGGCCCGCTAATATTTGTTGCAGGGGATAATAAAAAGAAGGCTATCCGTTTTTTAAACTATATTAAATTATTTAATTCCTACTCAAACACCACAAGGTAAAGATTAGTAATGATCACTCCTATTTTAAAAATTTAAAAAACTGAGGAATAGATTTGAGAAGATGCTGAAAGCAACACAGCTGGGATTTAAACCCAAGCATCTGGGTGCTAAAGCCTTAGCTATTGACTGGTATAAGCTCGTACTTTGCATTTTAGGCTGTTAGGATGTTAAGGTTTTGAACGAAGGGCTAAGTAAGTATAAACAGCTAGGAAGCCGCTCACAAAGGTGAGAAATTCTCTCTTCTGTCTCATTTTCTTTCAAGAAAAAACTGTCACAGCAACACAGTTGTATATGTGAAAAATAAATTCCTTCACTCTCATGTGGCTTAAAATTGTACAAGTCTTTTTTAAATGTAGTTTAAAACACATGCCAGTCTAAAATGTCATTCGTTTGTTGTTGTTTTTCCAATAATTTCTGCCTGTAAGTTTGGAAAAGACTTCCCCACACAGGCAAACTCTAGGTAAATACAAACCTCTGAGCCCTGTGACAGATCAACTAGAAATTCGTGTGGAATTACAAGATCAGCTGTCTAATGGACGAACCGTGTACCAAACCTTAATGAAGGCTGTACTGTAAGAACAGCTGCCTTTCTTCTGTGGCTTTTACTTAGGAGATTGGGTTTCTAATTTTTTTTCTCACTTTTTTGGTCTTATAGAAAACACTGCCCTTCTTCTGGGCTATAGGAAGGTTATTTTATTTTATTTTATTTTTTTTTTAAATTTTATTTATTTATTTGACAGAGATAGAGACAGCCAGCGAGAGAGGGAACACAAGCAGAGGGAGTGGGAGAGGAAGAAGCAGGCTCATAGCAGAAGAGCCTGATGTGGGGCTCGATCCCACAACGCCGGGATCACGCCCTGAGCAGAAGGCAGACGCTTAACCGCTGTGCCACCCAGGCGCCCCAGGAAGGTTATTTTAATATGAAACTTAGATTTATCCCACTGAGGGGGTCACTGTGACCCAACATCATGTCAGAATGATGCCACCTACTTGTATGAACAGGTACGATCAAGCAGGCCTGTGACAGTCACCATGTCATTTGCTATGATGATGCCACTGACAACATTTATTTATTTATGCGTCAAATTATCCCCATTTTGAGAACCCTGGGTACAATTCTTTCCAGTTCCGGAAATAAGAATATTTCCGCTTTTCTTTATTAGTTTGCTTATCTCTTATGTACTGTCAGGAGGCTTGTGTTTGCTTTTTCAAGGAAAGTAAAACCTTAGGTTGGAAAAATGAGAATGGGAAGTTGGAATTTCACGTAGTGAGCAGGAAAGGAAATTTGGAGACTCTTCCTTTTTATCTCTGAAGTAGACCTAGCTTTGTCACACGGAATGCTATACCTCAAAAAGTGATATGCCATTACATAATATGAAACCCCCCAAAATAATCTAGCCACAGTACACAAAGAAAGGCAGCTAACGGAAGTACAACAATTCCTTTAGAGATTCATTTTGTCAATATTCTTCAAAAACCAAAAGAGGATACTGATCTTTGGAGCTGGAATGTGCTGGTCTGTTTTAGTCCATGTTCTGTGAAGCAGCTCTCAATGGCGACAAACTCACACCAACCGGGCTGGAGTGAATGGAAATCTAAATTACTTCAGTTTCCTTGAGGGATCCACACACCATGTACAATTTTAACAGAGTGGTGTTCTGGTATAGCAGGAAGAGGCATACCTTGCGGTAATTTGCACATGCACGGATGGGTATGTACAGGAATACTCATAGCGCCATTGATGCAAAAAGAAAATGAAAACAAAACAAAAAACGGAAAACAACCCAAATGCCTGCGAGCATGAAACTGGATGAATCTATTACTGTTTTTTCAACAAAAGGAATACTATACAGCAGTGAAAATGAACCAAAGGAACCACATCAACATGGCTGAATCTTAAAATCAAAAAGATGGGTGAAAACAACCCAAGTTGCCAAAGAACACACACTATACATTATAGGATACTATTTGCACAAAGGCCAAAAATAACAAGAAAATTAGAGTTTGGGTACAGATATATCTGTTATAAAATGATAACCAAAAAGGACACAGATAAAACAGTGCTTGTTTCAGAGCAATACAAAAAGAGATGCAGAGATGGTGAGGCATATAGGAGATTTCAACTGCACTGGTGAAATGTCTATGTATAAAATGCATAACGTCTTAAACTGGGTACTTGTGTTATTATGCTTTATGTCATACACATACATATGTTATATGAAAAATACGTCATCATTTCAGGAATTGGTAGAACCAATTAGCTTGCCTCAGCAGAAACGAACTAGTTGTTCACCACCATTTCTTTTGTCTTTCTGGGCACAGAGCTGGCTTCCATCTTCCAGCCTCCCTTGCATAGGTACCACCCAGTTATGAGTTCTGGACCACGGAGGGTGGGTGTGCGCAGCGTGGTATACACTCCCTCCAGGCCTGATCCAGAGAGCCTGCCAGGCACCCCCACAGTCATCAGAGGCAGAGTCCAGGGCAGGGCTCTGCGGCCCAAGTAGCTAAACGGAGTTACCCCATGGCAACAAAACCCTGGCTCCCACCCAGCACCTAACCATGTCGTGAGCCACTGAGATCTGGGGGTTGCAACAGCAGCTACTTTATAACTGCCCAATACACTTGCTATAAAATGATGACAATTCAGCCTGAATTAAGAAGTTCCAGAAATTCAGAACACAAACTGAAGTCTATTCCAAAGAAACGAATCTCTGTACGGTGACAAAGAGCAGAATTCCAACCCATCTAAGAAACTGGGGCCAGAAGTTTCCCTTCTTGGAAAATACACAAGCTGAAATAAAGTTAATCCTACTTTACAAAACATGAGAATTCACGGGTCTTAATGCAAGCTAGTCTCTTGCTGCTGGTTCCAGTTCCCTTGTGAGGCATGGAGAGAGCCATCTGTCTAAGGTTTGCAATCAAGAGACCAGGCACTCAAACAGGAATGAATATGGGGTCATGCCGAACATTCCACGGAAAGATTATAAGGAATCTTTCCTCTCGCACCCATATACCCATAGCTGAGGAAAATAATATTTGGAAGAGAATGCTAGCAATAGCTGTATTTTCTGAGTACTTGTTTTAAGCTAGGCATTTTTAGTATCAGTGTCTTACGAACACATAGAATCTTCATCACTGTGATAGTGCCCTTATCACTGCTTAACAGACAAGGAAACTGAGGCACAGAGAGTGAAATACAAAGCTCAAGGCTCTTTCAACATCAAGGAGCAGAAATGGGACTTTTCCAAAACATGGAACAGTTATTTCCCCTTAAATATATTTGTTACATAGAAGCCCCAGTCCTCCTTGAGTTTTCCCTTTAAAATTCGGTAGGCCCAGCGATAAATTACAAACACCACCAACTGAAAGTAGCAGCAAAAACTGAAGCCCATTTCTGCCCTTTACAAGCCCAATAATGGGAGGCAGAGAGAAGATGCGGCAGGGGAAGGGCTGAGAGAACTTTCTCATCCTCCACCACCCCTCCTGCTATGGCTTTTGAAAATCATCAAACTTATTTGGAGCATGATTTCAGGTCCCTCATTTTAGAACAAGACAAATTAGTAATGAGCATGCCCTGAGCTCCTCTTGGCTGTGTAATGTTCCATTAGACATTAAACAAGGCTGGCATCACTTGTGAAACAGGGTCCTCAGCTCCAAGTTCCCATGATGCAGAATTCAACACAAACATGTCAACTATTGCATTGGATCAAAGAAAAACAAAGATCAATATCCTGTTTTCCTGAACCACAGAACTACTAATTGCCTTTAAGTGCAATATATTTCAGTGAAGCTAGATGAGCTAACTGCCCTACTTCCCTTTTCAGAGGTCTATCATAATGCAAGAATGGGAAGTTGCCTCTCCTTTTTATTGAGATTGCTTTCAGAAGAGCATACAATGTATGTGCTGCAGGTAAACCAAAGAAAGAAGTAAAGACAGGAAACAATGAGCAAAAGAGACATAAAATATAATTTAAAAAGTGGGAAAAGATCTAGCAACTCTGAAAACAGCAGGAGTTAAAAATCGCCAGAAAATGTGTCCATGGATCCCCGGCACCTTTACCTTTCCTGGTAATGAAGCCCACACTAAACAAGTGCTTGTTGTTTTTTCCAGGCGCCGCTGGAAACATTTTCACGTGTATTATCTCATTGAAACAGCCAAGTTTTAGATGAGGAAACAGAAGTGCAGAGGGTTTAATTAGCTCATGCAAGGACACCGGGCTTTGAAGAGACACAATGTTTAAAAATCTACGTGCAGGTGGAATCCCTAGCTGTACACCGGAACTGATGTAACGTTGTATGTCAGCTACACTTCAATAAAAAAAAAAAATAGAAAGAGGTTCTGGAAAAAAACAATGCACAGGAGTTCCAGCACGAAAGCACCTCTAAGCAACTACTCTCTGGCTTGCTTTGTTTGCTTAGGGCTTCACATCCTCTGATGACCTTAGTGAATGCTGACCGGGAGGAGTCCAGGTACACCTTTGCAGATAATTCTGCAATCGTAGTCCGCCACCGCGCTATCTGGGAAGCATCCCCCTGCGTAGGTATGAAGAGAATTATAGCAGCAGTCGAGTGAGCTGCAGAGGCTGCTGGAAACCCACGCAGACGGCATAATAGGGTTCAAACAGCGTTGACTGATCTCTCCCGCATCATGTGGAGAGACAACACGGAGGGAGAGAGAAATCGAGGATGCCGGTGGGTGTATGAGAGGGGGGAGGGGGAACAGGGGCAAGAAAGGCAAAAGAGTAGTGATGATGATTTTACAGTAGCTTCTAGACCGTCAAGAGCTATACTGCAAATAGGTATACTATCAAATAAATTGTATGTGATTCTTAGAGAATAACATTACAAGAGACCACAGACATCAGTCCCTCCAATTGCCGGAGTTAAGAAAAGCAAAGTTACATTTGGTTAGGCAAGTTTTAAGTGATCCAGCTGGTGAATGTCAGGGCCGAGAAGAGAAATCGGGCTTCCTAACTTGGAATTCATTGCTCTTTCCATAACCCTGTGCTACAATGTCTAATAAACAATGTCAAGTTTTGATTGCCCGCATCTAAATTTAATATGAGCAGTAGACACCAAAGTCTTCTGGAGCTTCTAGATGGCTTTTCCTCCATCTGTGTGAAGTTGCTAATAACCTGCTGTCAATGAAAACAACCCTTGCCGGCAGCTGAAGAAATGGATTGGAAATAGGAGTTTGAAGTAAAAAAACACAGGTGTTTCTTTGTTCAATTAAAGCCTAACAAGAAGCTTAGTGGGATGAAAGGGTGGGAGGTGGGAAAGGAAAAGGAAAAAGTGACATCATCCTCAGCTGGAATTGTCGGAGAAAGGATATCAGGGAGAAAAGTGCTTCCCAAGCACTTCCTAAAAGGGAATTTGGAAAGCTGGGAATTCACAGGACATTTCCTCCACAAAACAATTCACACGTCAGAAAGACAATTTGTGAAGATTTCCCATGTTTTTCAAAAAATGCAAATAGGAAGTCTTGGTGGTTAAAATTAAAGATTAGTTGCTGATGGAAGCCAGCAACAAGGTACAAAGTTGAGGGATTTTTTTCATTTTGCTTTTTTTTGGAAGGGAGCAGAGGGATCGATTCTATTTAATTTTTAAGGGCTAATATTCGTATGCTGTAGAACAGCGGACGGTAGTAGGCACCTCGCCTGCGCTACTGTCGTCAGGACTAAAAATGCTGAACATGTCTTTTTGGTTTTTAATAATGATAATTTAACTTTTCAGAAGTTTTACCAACAATAGGCAACTTTCCAAAATTAGAATATATTGTGGACTATTGATCCTTCACTTGAACACTGTCCAAGTCTAGTTAGGAATGCCCTTTAATACAGGAAAAAACAACCTTTATTTAGATTCCTTATTTTGC
Organism: Ailuropoda melanoleuca; assembly: GCF_002007445.2. Lineage (NCBI taxonomy): Eukaryota > Metazoa > Chordata > Mammalia > Carnivora > Ursidae > Ailuropoda > Ailuropoda melanoleuca. Next base: position 113,538,282 of record NC_048224.1, on the reverse strand, counting down.
ATACCCCAAGGCAAGGAATTCTCAGGGCCTGAAGAATGTATTGAAAAGCCATGGAGAGAAGCATTACTGTAAACTCTTTGTCCCCTTTCCCATCTCCATCATCTTTAAATCCAGGTACATTTGTAGTAGGAATTTGTTCTATGAAACCCTGCAGCAATATTTCTCTTCATCTCCATGACAACGACTCCCTATCAACTTCTGAAGGAACTTGCCTGTATTGTAAACAAACCTTTCTTGGCAATTGGCCTGTTTTCTTTCTCTATCTCATCTTCCATCTGCTCAAAGGCTTTGCTTCAAAAAGAAATAGGTTGCAGGTGTGTACTTTTTCTTTCTTTACCTCCTCCCCCTTTGTTTCTGAAAGAGGTCGATCTTGGAGATTAAAATTCTCTCAACCGGTGACTCTAACAATGTCACAGAGCGAGGCTGAATACCTGTGTGTACCTGTGAACCAATATTTGGAGCATTATCAACATGTGGCACGCTTGTTTCCATTTTAACCCAAGTCCCCGTGGAAAGAGGAAGCTCATACATTTCCTGGAGTAAATTCTAACTGCAGAATAAACCCGCAAAACTATCTGGTGCCAGTGAAGAATGAATCAGAAAAAAAGATTTCTTTCAGGAGCTTTTCTTAAAGACTAACATGCCTATCAGAAATAGTTTCACTGCAGAAAGAGAACCTTACGGCAATCAAGGTGAGAAAAAAATGTATTTCCTTCTGACAAAAAAGTCTCTTCTATGTTTAACTTGAAGTTTCATGACCTCAAAATGGCATAGAATTTTAATTCCTCGGGGCCTGGAATGTAGGTTACTTGTCCAATATAATCAATTTGTCATTTTTATAAGTTCATTTACAGATACTCTTAAGTCTTTTTTAATTCATTGTCCCAGCTATTGGATTATGTGACCTACTAGAGAAAACAATTGCCTGACATTATGCCAGGTATGAAAAAAGTATAAAAAAGTCGGCAAAAGAAAAAAAAAAAAGATACATTTCCTTTACCAAAACACCAAATCTGAACAGAGGTAACTGGAAAGCATAGTTGGTTCGAGTTTTAGGGAGGTTTGGGGCCTAAAAATCAGTCTCAGATCTCCATTGAAAATTGTGTCTTATTTGCTCATTTTGTTCTGTTTTTAGTTTTCCTCCTGGGGTTCATGAGGAATGAACGACTACCTCACTAGTGCTATCAGAAGAAAGACTTTGATAGCTCCAGAAACCCCAGATTTGGCAAGTCCAAGGGTCCTTCTTGTAGTTTACGGTATTTTCATGTCTTTATCATTTTGTCATATGGTCCAATTTGAGCATATACTCACTTTTCATTCAAATATTATCAAGTACTTTCTACGTGCCAGGCACAGCGCCAGCTGCCATGAATGCAGTGGGTGCGAGGACCTCATCTCTTGTCCTGGGGCAGTTCTGATCAAATAACCACAAAAACATAGGTAAAATTAAGAGAACTTTTAATAGAGGACTTTGACATGTAGCATTTAGAAACAATTTTTAAGGAAGACCTTGCAGTGAGTGAGGCTTGAGCTAAAATTTGAGGACGTAGTCATCAAGCAACAGCCATATATACTGTATTTTCTGTCTGTTTCTGCTTAGTGGGATTTTAGTCCCACAAGAGCAGACTACACTGTCTTGTTCGTCACATCATCCTCAGGGCCTAAAACTGTGCCTGGCACGAAACTGGACCGCAAGTATTCATTAAATGAATGAACTAAAATGAGTTGAACTAAAAGAGGAAAGGGAAGAGCAGTTCAGACAAGCATTTGCAAACCTATCATATCAAAAAGGCCATAAAACTCAGAAAAGGGACTACAGGTTTGGAAGCCTGGGATGTTCGCAGTGCTTCAAACTCCTCAGCGACAAGGCAGAGGGATCCATGGACTTCTTTCCCCCTTTGCCTCATTTATGCTTTTAATGGGCAGCCAAGATTCCAGGGCTTATCTGGACTGTAATGCTTTCAAAGAAACAACCTATGTGTAAAACCCACCCTCCCATATCACTGTCGACATTACCTATGAAAACTAGCCAGTTACTCTTCCATCAGGATGAAAGCTGGACCAGAACACCCGCGGGGCAGTGCAGGGGCCAATGTATAGAGACAAAACCTCGCCTTCCTTTTCTTTTTCTTCTTGTCCTTCTGTCTCCCTCCTTCCTGTTCTCCCTCTTTCCTTCTCCCTCTCTCCCTCCTTCCTTCTCTTTCTCCCTTCCCTCCACCCCCACCCCATGACTATGCAGAATTTACTTTCCTCTAAAAATCTTTGGTGCACATGTATAAATGGTAAGAAGAGGGCTGAGGACAGAAAATATCTTGACCTTGAGTTGACCTGGTCAACATTGAATATCCCTGAATGACCAGGACATCTTCTGGATCCCAGCTTTGGGAAAGGACTCCCTCAATCCTGAACAAGCATCCACAGAAACTAAAACAATATCCTCAAAAGAAGTGACCAGCAACAGCATTTCAACCCCTGCAAGTGAATCCTGTGTGCGACCGCGTCTGAGTGCACAGTACGTTCATGAAATAATGGAGGCTTTCCGAAGAACACTTAAGTTTTTTAGTTTGATTTGAAGGAGGGGAAGGATCTGGAGCAGAGGCAGAATAGAGGAGTATTTTTTCTTTGCATGATGTAAATGTTTTCAAAACCATGGACCATTCAGGAAAAACAAATCCCCTCCGAAGCAGAATCCTGATATGATCATCATAGCTCAGTGGAAAATACAGCAAACAGGCACAGCTAAAAGAATGATTATTCCTTGTCAGGGTCAAACAGGAGTCCTTTCCCTGGTGCACCAAAGAAATGTAAACTCCTCCAAAGGACAGGCAATGGATTCGATAATAAAAGCCCACGTTGCGAACCACACAGCAGCAAATTTCTTCAAAACTGGAAAATGTCTTGACCTACACTACAAATGATTAATTTTGATATTCACCTTTATGTCTTCTCTCCTCCGCTAAGCGCAAGAACTCAGCACTGTGATGAATCATTAACTGCTTCTTTTAGCACACATACCATAAAATTTAAAAACCTATTCCAAAAGACCAAATGAGGCTAATGTTTTGTTTGTGAGCCACTTCCTACCCGAAGGCACACAAATAAAATTCACACTGGCTGTACGTTTGTGCTGTGAGTGTTTTCACCTCAGTTTGGATCAGCACCTGCTAGTCTGGTCTTGTGTCTCTTTCACTCTCTCAGATAGTATTTCAACTGCTGAGAGGCCTTTGAAAGGCAACAACAGATAACAAACCCTCTTTAGTCCCTTGCATTTCAATAGAATAACCTGAAACTTCTTATCATGAAGGCCCAGGCAGACCATGATCTTGGGGAGGGGCTGGGGGTTCCCAGGTCCTAGTTCCATGTATAATGTGATTTCTTTTAAACAAAGAATGGGCTAAACTAAACCCAAATTCATGCCCCAAATAAGTTTATACAGCAGCACCAATGACCTGCAGAGGTCCCCCCCATTTTCCTCATTTCAAAACTTCAGTGTTCTGCAGGACATCTTCCTCTACACGTGTGGAACACGTACAGAAGAGAACCAGCTAGACATCACGGCATCAAGGGCCCTGTTTCGGGGGGGCTGCAGTGAAGTTACATTAGCACACATTTGCAGAGCTCCCAAAGAAGAGGCATTTTAAACAGCCCCTGAACGAGTAGAATAGTCCAATAGTCAACTCAGGTACGGAGGAACACCTACCTGTGGCCAGAAGGAATTGGACGTGAGCTCACCATGCACACACAGATTTTGTTAGAATTTATAAAGCCATTTTAGGAGAAAACCACTAGTTCAGCTAAAAGAGCTTTGATTTTCAAACATGAACAAACCAATGTGTGTGCACACACCTGTGTGTGTGCACGTGTGCTTGCACAAGTGTGTATTTAAAGGATTCCTCCCTAAGAATAGACCGTTTACTTGGCATGTCGTGATTTGCAAGACATTAGTGCTTAGCAAACTGCCTGCATTAGGAACCGTGACTTGCAATGCACACAGCCGTCATTCATAAATACGTATCCCAGCAACTTGTATGTGCTAGGCACACATTCTTTTTGAATGAATGAACAAATGAATGAATGAACAAACAAACATTGTTGCCCATCCTGGTCAAGCTGAGGAATTCAACAGCACAACTCTGAGATTGGCTAGTATGAGTAACTAACAGATGCTAACCTGTGGTTCTCTTCTTGCTGGGTACACATGTAATCTGTCAGGGTCAATTATATTTCTGGCACGGCCAGCTAGTGCCTCTCTGACTGACCAGTGGCAAGTCCATTAACTTCTCTTTAATTCCGTTCTTCTTTTCATAGCTTGCAAATACAAACTGATCATCTTCTCCAAAACCAGTATGAAGCTAAGGAGCTGCTGCTGGACAGAATAACCTAAACCAGTCAAATTGGGTCATGTAGGTAAAGCCACAGAAACATAAAGGAGATTGGTGGTTGTCAGGGCCTGGGGAGGGCAGGGAGAGAGCTGGGGGGGATTAGGGAGTGTCCGCTTAACGGGTACAGAGTTCCTTTTGGGGTAATGAAAATACTTTGGAACTAGGTAGAGATGCTGCTTGCACAATATCGTGAACGTATTAAATGTCACTGAATTGTACACTTTACAATGGATACTTTTATGTTACATGAATTTCAACTCAATAAAAAATGTCTATCCTATTTACAGTTCTAAAGCATGTTTCTGCTAAGTCTGTGAGAAGAGTGGCATGGTGAATGTTGTCTAGGGACACGTTTGAAAAGGACAACGATTGTCCCATCGTAGTTCTTCAATAAACAGAAGGTAAGTTTCCAAAGAACTAGAGTGGATATCAGTGGTGAATGTGGGGATATCCTGATAAAGTTACACTGATCTGAGTCTGGACCTGAAATCAGAGCAAATTTCGTGACTCAGTAAGGCAGAATATTTCTGACAAATAAGAAATAACTTACCTCCTTGATCATTTTAAATAGAAACGCACTAGTATCTGTGGTATGAAAAACAATAATGAGCAATATTAACTTTGGATCATGGTCTATTTACACACATTCTCTGAAAGCAAGATTTCTCTAAAGTAAGCTCTGTTGTCACAAGTACATTTGAACTTCACAAATCTTGCTCTTCAATAAATCAACATTTATTTATTGAGTTCTATGTAGATAGGGTGTGCTTGGCACTACTGCCAGAATCTAAAGGGTAAAAGAAAATGAAAAACAGGTTTTCCTCTCCATTATTTTATGACTTACAAAGTTGGATTTATCAAATAGATAGTATCAAGTGGTAATACTTTGAATTAGGCAAACAAATGCAACATAACCCTGTACTTACATAACTCTTGGCAAAATATTTCTGCATCTATTACTCTTACAGCCAGCCTGGGCGGCAAGCAGAGTAGGAGCATTTCCCGCCATCCTGCAGGATTGGAAACTGCAAGGACACACACTAAGCAGTGTAAGCAGGACTTGAATCCAGGTGTCCTCTCCTGACAAGTACGAGGGGTCAAAAGATCTGAGCTCTGCCATTAACTTGGTAGGTGGCACTGAGCAAGTCCCTCCACCTCTTGGATTTCCATTTTCTCCTCTTAAATGAAATAGTTGGGGCACATTTTCTCAAATGTGTTCTTTTTGCAGCCTGTGTTGTCTCTTAGTAAAGGCAAGAATTGCACGTTTTTTAGCTAATCATCCTTCCCTGTCATTTCTTAACCCAGGTCTGCCTTCTCCCTTAATATAACTCAGTTCTTGGCTACAGCAACACACCTTTTCTTTTTTCTTTTCTTTCTTTTTTTTTTTTTTAATATAAAGTTTGTGTTTGCAAGGGCACTTCAGTTAAAGTTGGCGGACAAAGAATTTCCTCAAATTCCTCAGCCTACAGCATAGGAGCTGCTCAAGGTCATACCGGTCTTGTCCGTAGGTAGATTCTTTCTTGTCTGCTATATCCCTCGCTGTACATAGCACATTGGTCCTTGCAAAATGCTTTTCCGTCTCTTGTCTCACTTGACATCACTAGCACCAGGCAAAGGCTCAGACGAAGCCACACTATCTCTCCCTGAACTAACACAGCCCTACACCCAGTCCTATTGTTCAGCTACAAGGATGAGACAGAGATAAGACAGGGTGGGAAACTGACCCAGTGACAGCCAATCAGAAAAGCTTTTGTCTGTAAATCTGACCGGGGGTGATTCATCAGCCACCAATCCCAGAGGCTTTCAATGGGAGAACAAAAACTGCACTATCGTCCCAAAGGCTGTGCTTGGGTTTATTCCCTTGTGCAAAGAAAAAAAAAAGTTAGGCTAACTGTCAAGAACTTCAGAATTCCCATCAAACAAAGCTCAAGGGAGAAGCGTTTGAAAAGATAAGCTAAGTGTATTGCTTCTGTGGCTCTACGGTCACAAAAAGGGTAGAGACAAGTGTTGCATAATCCAGGGTAACCTGTCCCCAAAAGAATACCCCAACAACTTCATTTCTCTTAAATGCCAACAAAATCATTGCAAATCATCAAGTGCTGCATTCCAGTTGCAGGTTGAGTCTAACTTGCGTGTCACTTCCTCAGGCCCTCCCTGGTTCTTACTCTGCATGAGTGTGGGGAGCCTTTTTTTTTTTAACTTGCCTACTCCAAAATATCTTTAAAAATATAATATCAAGCAAGTCTTTCCTTTCCCTTGGTTAAATTTTTGAAGTTCTATTCCCATGGAATATGGTGTTATCACACTCATAAATTTTATAATCCAGAAAAACGCCCGGGAACACAAAGTGTGCAGAAAACCAAGGCCAAGTGATATGGGTTAGGTAAGCATTCCAGGAGTGGTAGATGGTGGAGAGATGACCTTCTCCATCCAGAGGAAGCCTCTCAAGGCGCCTGTCTACTAGGGACTTCCAGAGGTAGAGGGGAACAGTATTAAAACAAGAGAAGCAAGAAAAACAAACAAAAAACCCACCAACCATATCGATGGTCCTTTTCAGCATGCTACCACTACACTCAGGGTCTGACTGCTTTCTCTAGGTGTCATTCTTGTAATTGTTACTTATTTCACGTTCTCATCAGATGTGAAATGGTAATAGCCAAAGGGACCCTGCAAAGTTGATCTGGAGACACGAGTTCTACCTACAGCACCAAGCTCTGATATTGCAATTAGATGTCCTCGGCCCAGCCATTTTTCATTTCTTTAATCACTGACCACTCAATCATTACTTAGTATGTGGATAATATTTTCCAAATGCTGTGCTTGATGCTGGCTCTGAAAGCCTATGTTCAAGACTCCATCAAAGAAGGTATACAGGCAGCTCTTTACATATCGGTTTCAGCGATTTGTACTCTAGGACCCTGCTACTGTGACCATACGTGTTTGGATCGGAAATGGGCAGCCAACCTAAACACAACTATCTACTGGCCTCCAGCAGTTGATAAGATAGCTGATAAGAAATGCCCAAAATGCTTCTCTATACTGTATAATAAGCCATTGAACAATTATGAGAATCTCTTGGAGGTTAAATGTCAAGTATAAAACAGAGCAACAAGTAGGAGACCGCAAGAGAAGGCAGGAGAGAGATACAGACTTATGTACTCTCCGTGAGGTAACAGACGCAACGTCTACCTGTAAACTGAATGCACTGGAGAGACCAGACAACTGATGTAAAAGGAGGCGGCATCTTGGGGCACCTGGGCGTCAGTCAGTTGAACGTCTGCCTTCGGCTTGGGTCATGATCCCAGAGTCCTGGAATAGAGCCCGGCGTCACCTGTCTGGCTTCCTGCTCAGCGGGATGTCTGCTTCTCCCTCTCCCTCTGCTGCTCTGCAGACCCCCTGACCCCCGCTTGTGTTCTCTCTCTCAAATAAATAAAAAATTTTTTAAAAGTAGGCATCTTTTCCAAGAGAAAAAGATTCATTAATTTAATAAATGTTTATTGCACATTTTTCCACGTGTAAAGATACCAATGGACCAAAACAAATTCCATGTCCTAATGGAGTCTACTGAAAGAGCCAGACATTAATCAAGTAATCACACTATTGGTCAAAGCTTGGACGATAAAACCATAGGGAGCTTCAAGAGGTGTTCACTGCAGACTTCCTGGGGTGGTGACATTGGCAGGGAGAGCTGAACAAATAAATAGCAATGAAGTGGACAATAGTAATTTGGGAAGAATCATGATATCATGGAGATTTTGCAAGAATATGGGGCAAAGGAGAGAGCAAGCTTAATTTAGAAAGTTAGATAGAGGCCAGATCATACCAAGCCCTGGAGGCCATTTTAATGATTGGAGTCTTAATCCCGAGAGCAGCGGGACGCCATCAAAGGATTCCAACAGGGAGGGACCAGCTGAGATGTGCATTTAAACTGACAACTGTGACTGTCATGTGGGAATTAACGGGAAGGGTTTAGAATGGAAAGACCAGTCCAGAAACTACTGCAGGAACCCAGGGGAGAGATGGCGATAGCCTGGACGAAGGGCCCGTACAGTATCCTGTGAACATGTGAGGCTTCAGGTGGAGGAAAACACTTCATTCATCTCTGCATACAAGACTGTATGGGACAATCCTGGCACCAAGCAAACACTCAGGAAATGGCTGTTGAATAACTGGAGATAAATTCTACAAAGTCAGAGGTCAGAAAAGGTTTAACAGGTTTCCTCTTCCACAACGAACATCCCTGTGAGAGAGGCCTAGTGGTAGAATTTCGGGTATTGCGTTACTCTCTCAGAGGGGGTATTTGAGAGTTAGGGAAACATTTAGCCCCCCAAAGTGACCCCATTAAAGGTACCTTTTTCCAAGAGGCAGAGCAGAATAGGGGTTAAGATCAGAAAGTTCTGGAATCAAAGTGCCCAAATTCATCTCTCAACCAGTTTTTCGTTGTGTTAAAACTGGCTACTGTTTCAACCGTGTCTCCATTTCTTCACTTGGAAAATAGGAATATGTATCCTATGAATGCCTAGTTCAAGGATTATTGGGAGTACTAAATATGTTAATAAATATGATTGTTACCCTCACCTAGGCGGCGAGCTTCTCAGAGAAAAGCACTCTCTCTTAGAAGATAGGGCCTGGGACATATGAACTCAATAAACTCGTGCTGTTGACTTAGCATCCTAACCCATCACCCTGAATTTGAGGATCTCATCTCAGCGTGTTTCAGAGCCATCTTTTCTTCCCAGGTCTCCTAACATCTTTTGTATCCTGAAAGGGAACATTCTTCTCACCCTGTAATTATCAGCCTTTCCATCAGCTTCCTCTTTTCCTGTTCCAAACAAAATTATTCAGTCTGCTTACCTTTCCCCTGACAAATCCTGCCTGAATTTCAAAGTTAATTGCTTCTGCTTCCATTACACACCTGCCTTGCTTTATTTTGTCTATTAACTTTGCTTTCTTGTAAGTAGATGGTATCTATTCCGCTTGTCCCCTTTCCCTTATTAATGAACTTCCTAGCCCTGGCATCAGTTGAAGAGCTATCCTTCAACCCAGGCTTCTTAAACCAGGCTCCAAATTCTTTGCTGCTTAGGTGACTGCTTTTGGCATCATCCTTACTAATTCACCTTTGTTAAGCAACTCTTGTCTCTGAAAACATCCCTTTCTTACAAAGTGCAGGAGGGAATTATTCCTCCAAACAATTTTTTTAACTGCGCTTTCTTTGGAGTGGGCTTTATTTTCTCCTCCCTTTGAATGTCTCATAATACTCGTCTTCCAGCTAGAATTGCACATTGTCTATACCTCTGGCAGTTAAAATGAGAGAAGAGCTACACCTCCAGGCACTCTTCCAAAAGGAATCAAATAAAAGCCCACCCAGCTCTATCCCTCTGGGTGCCTCTGAGCATGGGCTGGTTTCCTTCAGGAAGATTAATTCTGCCTTTTCCAATTTTTATGCCCCACTGGCATTCCTCACCTTCCATATCCTACAGCTGTATAGGTTGATTGTTCTTCTCCTTAATTGTACTCTTAACACTGATTCTATCTACTTATTCTGGACCTAGTTTCATGGCTCACTGCAAACTATTCATCTCCCTACCTACCCCCCACAACCTCTTGGATTTCTTTATATAATTCTTAAACAAGCTCCTTGGGCTTTTGTTTGTTTGAAATGCCTTCTTATGTGGGGACTGCTTTTTGTTTTGCTTTTAACGCTTACTTGTACTCTAGGGGTGGTTACCGTGGAAGGTTGCGTTTCCGGGGCTCTGGGTTTTGTTTGGCTGCTTTGCTGTCTTCACTTCTGAGTGCCCAGTTGAGTTGCTATCTTGACTCATAATTGATATTGTTCAATTTACAACCGATTCTGTACAGAGAGAGGGTACTGGCTTGAGAATTAAAGACTCTTAGGGTGGAGAGAACACTAGGTGCTATCTGGCCCAATCTCCTCTCCACCATTGATGTCTTCCTGCCTGCATTTAGGCACTTCAAGGACAACAAGCCCACTGCTTCGCGAGGCAATACTTTCCACTTTTAGACACATGTTCTAGCAAGCACTTCCACAGCACTAAATGAGAGCCACCTCAATGTAATCTTCACATACACATACCACTCCTACCTTCTGGGGTTCTATGCGACACATCAGCTTGCCACTCCCCATGACGTATTTCAGGTGTTTCACAATGGGTGTCCTAAATCCTTGGCTACCACTCTTTTCCAGTTATCCCAATTTCCTTCAACAACCCATCAAGTGTCTTGGCCTCTACCGCCATTACACTCACCTCTAGAGCTCTTACTGCTAACATCCCTTCTGATTTCTTCCTACCTGGCCTGAAGTGCAATGTTTCCTGAGGATCTGACCAGCTCAGGGTATGGTGCAAAGGTAACAATTTTGCTGCATTAATTAGCCTAAAACTGCATTAGCTTTCAGACATCCTTATTTTCTAGTGACTCATACATTGTTTTATTCCTGGTTTTTATATGAGTTATTCTCAAATCAAATGTCCTCCACCCCAGAATAGCACCGCTAATGTTTGGAATCCAAATGATGTAAGACTTTTCACGCAACCTTATTAAACTGCATTTTGTGAATCCTGAGCCATCTTTTCAACTTCTCAAGTCCTTTTTAAATTCCCACTCTAGTATTTAACATTGTCATCCTGCTTGCGCTTTGCTTCACCTGGAAGTTTGGTAAGTACCTCTCCTATATCATAATGCAAATCATTAGCAAGAATCTTGACAAAGTGATGGTCAAGGACACAAACCAGAGAGCACCACTCAAAGTTGATATCAGTGAAACAATCAGCACTCCTCAGGTTCACCATATCCAGGAGCTGTCACTCTCTGGAACACACAGCACTGCCCACAGTTCTTTAAGTGGTATACAAAGCCAGGACCCACATCATGATTATGATAATAGCTAACATATATTATGGGCCTATTTTGTGTCAGGTGTTTTTCTAAGAGGTTTACATGAATTAGCTCATTTAGTCTTTGTAATAACTCTATGAAGTAGGCCATGTTATTATTCCCACTTCACACATAAAGAAAGTAGGACACAGAGCAACGAAGACACTTGGTCAGACAGCGGTGGCATGGGGATTTCAACTTAGTTCCTGAAGACTCCAGAGCTTGTGCTCCTAACCCCACACTGAGATTCTGTCCAATGACATCCAGAAATACACAATGTTTATGACTCTCCTGGTTACCCAACCTAGTGCTTCCCAAACTAAGAAATGCAGCTAGTTCAATGGGGATTCTAAGTGAATCTAAGTGAAAATGAATGTGGCTTTTAGTGATCGCAACCTCTTTCTAAGTCCTCACAAACTGCATCTTCAGTAATCCACAGCTCTCACTTTGCCGGCAGAAGCCAAGTTCTCACCTGTATCACCTCGGTATGCACATTTGTTCCTTCTCCATGTTTCACATGGCATGTGCTACCCTCTCAGCTTACTGGCAGTTATTCAGAGACCATATTTCTGCAAGTTCCTTGGCTACCCTCAGAAATAATAAACCCATTTAAATCCCCTCAGAAATAGACCAATTTAAATATTTAACCTAGCACTCTTTTAATCTGCCCATCTGTGTTGAGCCTCAGTTCTCTCTTAACCCTGACAGCTGTGACCCTCAGTGGAAGAACATCCCCCAGGTTTAAGGAGAGAAAGAAAGAGAGAGAGAGAGAGAGAGAGAGAGAGAGAGAGAGAGAAAAGCAGAAGTATTTCCAGTATCTTGCTTTCATCTGAAAAGCTTACAGCATCTTCTCCTCATGGTGAGCTTTTCTCTATTGTCCTGGGGATTATAAGGAAGAATGCCAGTGTAGCAGGGTGTCTGTTTTCCTTTTGAAATATGGCTCAAGGGAAGATTTTTATAAAGCCTATAGCATGTAAAGATGTTTCGTGGACAGAATATAGTTCTACCCAAATATCTCCTTGCACAACCCTTGTAGGAGAAAACGATGCTGTGTGTAGTCCAGCCACACTGACACAGTTTAAACCAACAGGTGGACCAGAGTGGGAATGGCCAAGACAGTCAAAATCAATGGACAGTGATACAGAGCCCAAGGGAATCAGGGAAGCCAAGAGTTCACAGTCACTGGCAGAGGAAACAACAGAAGCCAAAGAACAAATGAAAGATGAGAATATAAGGACCAAAGAAAAGAGAAGAAGAAATAGGGAGCAAAAGATCCCTATGGGCTGGGGTAATTAGCATGGGTCATGAGGATCTTTTAACGGTCAGCTAGCTTACCTTTCCAGATGCAACTCCCAACATTTTCCTCCCATGACCTCAGTATACACTCATCCTGAAATGTCACCCCCTAGCTGAGCATCCCAGGCAGCACGTCATGACATCATGACTTTCTGCATTCGTTCACAATTAAAGATAAAGCCAGTAGGATGCTTGGTGCTGTGCCTACAACAGAGTAGCTGTGTGGCCTTCATTATTATTTTCTCTGTGGTTCAGTGATGCTCAATAGAAGGAAAAACTCACTTTGGTTTTTAGATACAGACCTGCTTGAAGGGCCTTGTGAAAATCCACAATCGACCTTGGAATGACCTTGCACAGTGGTATGAATACATACAGAAAGTTGATTCAGACAGTGTGGTTAAAGCTCCTCAACACTTAGCTCCTGTTTAGTACATATATTCCCCAAATCTACCTCTACGAGCCACTGTCTACAAAGTTTTTTTTAATAAAAACACACATTTGGTCCAGAATGTGGTGCTCATTGTGGATACAAGGAGCCCTTCCGCTGCCACAGTCCCCTGTACATTTTCAGAGAAAATTCCCAATGAACATTCATAAAAATTATAATTTTTTTTAAAGCAAATGCTTTTGAAAAACAGCTAGGTTGGCGGGAATCTAGCAATACAAGTTGTGCATTGGGCTTGACCTCTTGAACAGCAGGCAAGGAGAAAACGCGTCGCTCACGGTTTCAAGAAAAGTATTGAGAAGAGCCTTGTTCACATACTGCTACTAAAACAACAGAAGTCGTTTTTGTCTCTAGAGGTTTCAGGACAAGTTGAATCCAAAAGAAATAAAGAGAGGGAATGTTTTTCCTGGCCACGTCTCTTGTGGCTGGCTCTCAGCATCCTGGCCCGGTGGGGGCAGAGTCACGTGACAATCTCGTTGAGTGGAGAGCATGCGAACAGCCGTCTCTCGGACTGTGCTTGCAATCTAGAAATTCCAGCCCAGCCAGATTCATTCTCTCTCCCCAAAACTGTTGCCAGGCATTAATACCAAAAGAATTGTACTGCATAGACTTTTTAAAGAAATCAATTACAAACCTCTTTTATTAGCTAAACAAGTCCAACTACCAGAAATATTTTGTGTGAAACATTCATAAAGACCAACAGTTGTTTTGCGTGACATTTACAGGCCAAGCTTCTTTATGCGCCGAGGTAGCATATGATGAATGAAACACAACTTTTCACAATACACCACATTTTTTCTCATGCTTCCTCTGTGAACGATTGTGAACGCTAAAGACCAGTGACGGAGGACCAGAAGCCAAACAGAATTCAAGGCCATTCTCACTGACCACATTGTAGAGTTACTGAGGGAATGGCAAGATGAAGCTTGCAGTTTTTGTTTTTTTTTTTTTTTTAGAGTCTGGGAGGAAATATTTAGGAGGAGATTGTGGTTGGGAAAAGTTTTGTGAGCTTCAAAATCAGTGCAAGTAGGCTGAAGGAAAGAAATGCATTTGAGGTCCCTAAAGGGTGAAGCTGAACTTTCACGTCCACTAATCAAAAAGGGAAAGTTAGAAACACAGGGTCTGTGAAGAATTGGATTGTGTACAAGAATATCCTTCATTCCTCAGTTTGTTGAGTTCCTACCAGTTACAGGTGCACAGGACATTTGGTCAAGCTAATAAAAATGACTGGCTGTACCAGACAGGTTCCCCATGGGGGGATTCTAGGTCATGTACAATGTTGGACCAAAATTAAGAGAAAAGTCCCCATCTTCTGCAGGAAACCCCTCCATCTCTAAATAGAGGGAAAAACAGGGTCAATGGGCTAGGTGACCCACCTTGATTGGGCACGGAGGACCCATGCCTTCTCAGCCTTCTCCTAAGGAGCTTGTACACAAAAATATAATGCCCAACTTTCCCGGAGTCTCAAGAAAAGCTAGCGTCTCAAATAGAATGTGTCTAAAGCTAACTTGGTCACCTTTCCTGACAATCCTGTTGCTGTTGTTACGTTCTCTGCCTCCATAGACACCTGGTTAGCTCATCCAAGCTGGAAACCTTTTTCCTCCTGAACAAATCATACCCACTTCTCACCAAGTCCCACTGATTCTAGTTCCCAAATGTCTCTTGAACTGCCCATAATTTTCCTTTCCGTTGCCACTCCCTAGTTTAAGTAGAGACGCTTCCCAGTTCAGATCATCGACATGGTCTTCTGCAGGTATCCCTGCTTTTGTCTTGACCCTTCACCACCGCCACCCTCAGTTCCCATTTTCTGCCAGAAACCAGCATGATTCTGAGAAAATGTAACCATTCAAAAAGAATTCCTGACTGCTTTTAGACACTGGTCTGGGACCTCCAGACGCCAAAATTAGATATTCACTTTCTAAGTTGGTAAATTATAATTCCTATCAAAATAACAAGCCCACTAGGTCTCTTGTGCAAAAAGGTAAGCCACTGAATGGAAAAGTGAGGCATCTTTACAGTTGCAATAGAACTAGCTAGCTGCGAAAGTTCGGAAGACTTACAGAACCCCACCCACCCCATATTTAAATGCTTATTTGTTCATTTTCTGCAACACCATCTCGTCATTATTGCTGACTGTGTGGCCAGCACTGGACCTCAAAGGGATCCAAGGATAAAGTGTGACATCCGAGTAAGGAAGAAAGAGTTATTCCCAGACAGAGATTTATATTTTTTGAAAATCATAATCCGAACTATGTCCTACATTCTCAAGGTTTTAAACCAAAGAGGAGAGAACATCATTTGGGATTGGGTGACAACCACAATCGAAGCAGGTGTAATCGCCATAGTGGCAGCATTCAGTAGCCCTGCCTAGGCACCTGGCTGCAGAGTTCAAGCCAGTTGCTGGGCTAGCCAACTCAAACTAAGACCAAACACAGAATCACATGAGGTGATACCAAAAAGCCAGAAAATCCTTCTTTTATGTGGAGGATACTTAAAAGACTGTGGGAAGAGTAAACTCGATTGGAATGTTAACCTCCTTCTTCGCGGGTCCCTCAAGTAGGTCTACAAGGCCATCTTTTCCTTTACCATAAGGAAAATATCGGGGAAATAAGCAATCCAGTGTTTAAATTGTGCTTAAGGGGCACCTGGGTGCCTCAGTTGGTTAAGCGTCTGCCTTCGGCTCAGGTCATAATCCCAGGGTCCTGGGATCGAGCCCCACCTCAGGCTCCCTGCTCAGTGGGGAACCTGCTTCTCCCTCTGCCTCTGCCCCTCCCCCCCACATCATGTGTGCATACCCCCTCTGTGTCTGAAATAAATAAATAAAATCTTCTAAAAAAATAAAATAAAATGTGCGTAACAACTGGGTTTGGTAGGCTGGGACTGTTGATTGTAAAAGATTCAACTGAAATAGAGAAGAGAGGAAGTAGGAAGAAAAGTGGATATAATCATAATAGGCAGAGTGCCTAATTTAGAAATCAGATCTCAGAAAATGATCTGACCTGCAGATTTGTCCTATTTAATCTTGGGGATGTAGATATTAAGGTGATGGCCTTATGTGTTGGACAGGACCTCCTGCTGTGACAAACAGAGGCCTGACCCCACACCCCACTGGAGGGTCAGAGTATCTCTCAGACGCTTGCTTCAACTCCGTTCTCAGGGCCAGGGCAGCCAGAGACTGCAAGAAAGGCTGGGCAGCTCTGAGGAGCCGCCCTCCGCCACTGTCACACAGCCACACTGAATCTTGTTCCCCAGCATTACGCAGGTGAAAAGGAAATCCTGAACACTGGTGATTTCTCTTGTATATTGCCTCTGAGGGAGCACTCAGACCTGGAGTCTCAGAATGAAAGTCTTCATGGGTTCATTTGCCAGACTTTCTTTTGACCAGGCAGTCATGCTCGGACTTCCTTTGTTTTTGCAGTGGGTATAATGAAACTCAGACACATCCTGTAGACATGTACCCCGTTTCGCAGTGAATAATTGTAATGAATATTGCCAGGAACTACCAGAATCCTCACCCTGGCTTTGAGCCCTTGACGTAACCGCTTGGTGGGATTCTTTGGTTCAACTCCTTCCCACCCAAGGAGTAATGCAGCAATACCACTTCCTGGAGAACACTGAAGAGACTGGTATAATCAAAAATCCTCTAAATGGGCAGGCATTTGCGTTCCAGGTTATCACTGCATTGTCCACGTTGGCCTGGCACAGAGGTGAGGTAGGCAGACACTAAGTGAAAGGAGATCATTACAGAATCGAAGTCTTTCTCAGAGGCAAACTGGAAATATTACAGAGTATAGAATAATCTTAAGTGGACATGGTATTCTTTACTTTGTGTAAGAGAATAGGTCCCAAGACATGATTTCTTTGATTCCTAGGAAGCAGCTACCGATCTCATTCCACAGGCAAGAACCTGGAAAGAGGACGGCTGGGGATTGGTGATAAGAAACTCTGAGAAAGAAGGATGTGACTGGGCTTCTCAGAATGGATCTAGGCCTGAAAATATGGTATATTATGGCAAGTCTTTTAGCATGCTCCCTGCAGAAGAGGTCTGAGAGAGGATAGCCAGGTCATGTCCTGACTTCTTTTGTCCTTACAGTGGGTGTACTGAGACTTGGACACACCCTGTAGTCATGTCCCTAGTTTCTCGATGTGGACAAGATCCCTTTAATGGATGTCAATCATCTTTCTTCCCCAGGCAGCCGGGTGCTTTCTCAACAGAGCCACGAGGAAGGAGACCATAGTGGCCTCTAGCGTATATAGCCCATCCCCACAGCTGATGAGGCTACTTCTATGGCCAAGTACCAAATTTGACACCAGTAAGGTGATGGAGATCCCATGCCATAGTTCAAGGAAACCAGCTAGAAACCAGCTAGGGGCAGGTCCCCCTGAGCCCCTAAATTGCAATGATTTATTCTTATGGAAATAGAGACTAGTTTTTTGTGCTATGTTATGAGAAGATTTTTTTCTCCTCTTTACTCTTTGTCTTCAGTCCCATTCTATGGCATATAGAGAATGTAACCAGTGACTAAATTTGTTACTCTATATTCTGAAAAATAATATCATCTCATGATACAACTAGAAGCCGAATAAAATGTGCTCTTTGCCTTAGCGAGCATCTGATGACATGGGGAGATAGAATCAAACCAGAAATAAAGAACAGAAAAAAACTGATGAGGAGGCAGAAAGGACTCTCAGGAAATAATAGCTTCTACAGGGAAAGCCTACTGAGCATCCAAGAACTCCAGAAGGGGGAGGGACAGGTAGGGAAATGACCTGAGCTCCCCGGGGTGATATTTACATGCACAGAATGAAGTTGGAGGGCATGCCATGGCAGAGAAGTTGCAAGAAGGCATACACAGTAAGAAGTGAGGAGGACACATCAGAGATGTGCGTAGAACCCAACTTGGGGTTGGTGATTTTCCATCTGGAGACACTCAATTCTAAGACCTAGAATTCCCTTCTGTTTTGTAGGAAGTATGCTTGCAAAATCATCATGGTGTCTGAAACATTCCTTTAATATACTTTAAAAATTCATTCTTTTCTCGTCTGCCTTTTAATATCACATAATTGATTTTAAAGTCCTCTAGATTCCTAAAGAAAATGTCTTGTTTCACTCCCAGCTGCTAATACTCTTTCGTAAGGGGAGGTTTTATTCAAACCTGATAAAAATGCAAAAAGAACAAACAATATTCTGCTTTCCGTTGCATTTCCTTTCACCCAAAATTTTCAAAGCACTTTGAAAATATTAATTATATCTCTGAATAGCTGTAAAATAATATGACTCTTCCATCATCTATTTTTGTAACCAGTGAGAATAAAGCACAGGACAATAAAACTATCGACACAAGTAAACTGAGGATCGTGGATCCTGGCTAAGAGCCACAACATCACCGCACAAACCAGGACATGCAAAGGAAAAGAAACTAAAGATATAGGCCTTGCAGATTAAAAGAGGTAGATTCTTTTCTCTTCCTTAAAACATAGAAGATTCACTTAATATTCAATATTTTCCTCACCTGTGAAGTAGGCATAACAACACCGAATGACTGTGAGAGATGTATATATCCTCAACTAGAGAGATGGCAGAAAAGGAAACTTTCCTATTTTCCCAAATTATTTGTCTTTTGATGATAAGCCCTTTTACCAACAAGACACATTTTGGCAAGATATACTTTCGCCAAATAAAATGAGCTGCGTTCGCCTGAACTAGAAATACAAATTGTCTCTTTTCCCATGACTCCTATCTATAATGTTAAATCAGCTCATACCCGCTAATTTCCAGGAGTATTGGTAAGGGAGTTAAAGCCCCCCACTCCTCTATGGAAAGGGTTCCTTTGCATTCAGAGTTTCTTCGCATTTTAATCCAGCTTTGTTTAAAGAGCATTCCTGAATTTCCAGAATAGTGTTTAACAGTTGGTAGCAGGTGGCAGGATGCAAACTTCACGCTACAGCCACATTTCCTCCTGGCAATTACAGTGTTAAGTTATGAGCAAACAAGGTCTTCTTGAAATGAAGAGCTCTGCAAAAGTGACCACTTAATTAGGGGCATTCAAATCCCTTGATGCCTTGGCTAATTCACTGGCCCCCTTTTTTGGGCCTAAAATAAGCCATCTAATCTGAAACATGAGATTTTTTTCCCGGGCCAATGAAGCCACAATTTGTCACTCAGGTCATTTAGTGCCACATATTGCCATTAGTCTCCCTAATGTAGTGCAAAGTCATGGTTACGACATTTAGGGTTTCTGGGTAGCCAATTTTCATGAAGAATAAATAATTTCTCCTGTTCAGCTAATACCTGCTGGTGTAGAAAGGTAATCCAAATGTCACTGCTCCGTCTCCTTATGCCGGAAAAAGAGTAATGGGCAACATCTGCTTTGAATATGGTCCTGGGGGGGAAGTCTTGAGGTCTCTCCTCTAATCACGGAATGATCTGTGAGAGCTGGGAGAGAATTTGGAGGCCTGAGGACCTCCAATAGTCAGTGTGTCACTAGAACAGCAGCAGCACAAAAATCAGGAAGCTCTGGGGGAAAAAGACTGTCCCATCCTTACTGCTTACAAGGGTACACATTTCTGCTCAAAACGACAGCAGCGCCCTCAGAGTCGGAAACAGCACACAACAAATGTGTTCACTGCTGCCCTTTAATAAACAGTGGCAGTAAGAAGGGCTTTGAGGGATAGTTTTGGTTCCTTCCAGCTCTAGCTTTGTCCACAGAACTGGTGGGAACCTGGGCAGGATGCTCACAAATGGAGAGATTTACAACCCAGCCTCTGTAAAGTACCCCAAAGGCCACAGCTCATCCCAGTGTCTTTCGTGCTGAGCTCATCACCTGTGCTGCCAGGGGGCACGGGGTCAGAGGCTACGCACTCGCTTGCAGCCAGTGGGGATCAGTCTTTTCCCATTTATCAGAAGGCTAATGGCTTGTCTTTATTTCTTGGCTTTTTACTTTGCTGAGATGTCTGCATATTTTTTTTCTTCTTTTTGGAGCACATGCCCAGACTTCTCTAGATTCAGAAACGGAGAAATAAACTCAGGAGATGGAAGGAACATAACATGATTCTCTCTGGGTCGTTGACATCTGTTTTTTCCTGTTGTGTTTTTAATCTGGCCTTTTCTCCATAGGAATTTGCAAAGGACCAATGTTTAAAGTAAACAAATAAAATAGGGCCTCTTTTAAATACTAAGTCGCCTACTGTAATGTCCAGCTGTCTTTAGGAAAGTATATATTACATATGCAAGGAGTAGGAAGCCAAGACTTTTTTGCTTGTATAAAAAATGGAGAAGCTTAATCAGTTGTTTAAGCTGATAGGGAATTATCAAGAAAAAATAATGAAAAGAGCTTTGTTCTCTTCTCTTTACTTTAGGTTTCATTATTCACTGAGGACCTGTATTAGTCAGGGTTATCTAGGTTAGATTGCGATAAAAACATAAAGAAAAAAAAAACTTTAAATTTCATTGGCTTAGCACAATAAATGTACTTATTTGTTTTGGGTTTTCAAAAACTTTTTAACATCACCCTGTGGTTCAGACGGCTGCCCTGGGTGGCTCTCCAGGATACTAAACTTACTCTCTTACCCCTGCACTGTCAGATCTCAGTGTCACTGGTTCCATGCTGAATCTTGTGAAGTAATGGTTAATGATCACCTTTCAAGTCCATCAATTAAAAGTCTCTAATTAAAACTAATTTCAAAAATAATTTGGGAAGGAATGGCAGAGGAGATTACTAATGATCTCATACTACTTATTCTCTGATTATTTGTGAATTTATCACATGATCTTTTACTTGTATGTGATATATATATATATATTTATATATATATATATATTTTCCCCCTCCAGATTCTGCTGGGTTTTTTTTGTTGTTTGTTTGTTTTCTGACAGGCCGTTTTCCTCTTATGGGTACGGATACATAAGGCTTCACCTTCATGGTCTTCCTTCACTGCATCCACAGCAAGTGGCAAGAGCCATCTGAGTCCATAAATTTTATAATTACTCCTTTTCCCCAAGCCTCTCACAGGCCTGAGATATAACACTCATCAGTTAATAGTGTATTCCCTTCCTCTAGGATCACAACCAGTTCACAGCCAGGGAAATCTAAAAAATTATACTAGTAATGCATGTCAGTGTGCTTACAGTGATGTAGTCCTCATTGCCAGGCAGCAATGAATCTACCTTCCAAAATCCTGTTCCAGTTTGCTCCTAAGATCATTTCAAGTGCTGATTTCTTAGGAAACAGACAGTGATGGAGAGATTTCATGTAAAGGGTTTACTGGAAGAGCCCTTGGGAGCAATACCTCTAAGGGAATGAGGAAGTAGATTTGGGCAGTAAACTGGGATGGTTTCAGCAGAGGCCTCAGCCAATCCTATGAATATCTTGGGAGCTGGACTATTTCAAAAACAATCCTCTTTAGTTGAAGACTTCATTACCCCCCTTTTAATAATGGATAGAACAACTGGCCAGAAGATCAACAACAGAAGATTTGAATGACATTATGAAACAACTAGACCTAACAGACATCTTCTGAGCTATAAAACATCTATAGAAATCCTCAAAGGCATATGGAACATTCTCTAGGATGATAAACTATAAAACAAGCCTCAATAAATTTAAAAGGACAGAAATAATACAAAGTATGTTCCCTGACCACAGTGAAATGAGAAATCAGTAACAGAAAGAAATTATGAAAACACACAAACATATGGAAATCAAACACTATACTCCTAAATAAACAATGTGCCAAAGAAGAAATCAAAAGGAAAATTAGAAAATACTTTGAAATGAATTAAAATGAAAAAGAAGGATACTAAAATATGTATGGGATGCAGCTAATGCAGTGTTTGGAGGGAAATTCACAACCTACAAATGCTTCTGTTAAAAAAGAAAGAAAGAAAGACCTTACGTCAATAACCTAAACTTTCATTTTTAGGACACTGGGAAAAGATGATCAACCTAAACTTAAAGCAAGCAAAAGAAAAGAAATTGAAGATTAAAGTGTAAATTAATGAAATAGAGAATAAAAATATGACAGAAAAAAAAAAGGGGGCAGATAGCTTCACTGGCAAATTCTACCAAACATTTAAACAGGAAGTAATACCAGTTCTTCACAATTCTGAGAGAGAGAGAGAGAGAGAGAGAGAGAGAGAGAGAGAGAGCACACGAGAAGGAGAGAGAGAATATACAACAGGAAAGAATAGTTCCCAAATTATTATATGAGGCCAGTATTAACTATCCTGTGTGAAAATTAATAATGGGAAACCTCACTAAAATGAAGTTGGGAGATTCAGCAGGGGGAGTTCTCACGTCCTACCACTTGTCAATTGCAAATCCAACAGGAAGAAACGGATCTTTCATGAGGATGCTACTTTACTACCTAAGCAAGAGGAAGAAAGGCTTTCCTCCAACCACCTCCATCCCCACCCCCATAACTTCCCAGCCAATGAGATATAAGTCATAACTCAGCCAATAAGAAGCCATTATACTTCCAACTCCCAGTTAACCCCAATGGACTTTTGTTTAAAACAGCCTTCCCAACTTACCCCTTTTCTCTATAAAAGACTGAACCTCTTTGTGTTCCCAGACTTGCCTACAGTTTTGCCTGTCCCGGATTGTAATTCTCTGCTATTCCCAAATAAACCCATCTTTTTCTGGTAAAATAGCTGGCAGGGTTTTTTTTTTTTTAATTTTTAATTAATTATGTCTAAATAACTGGAAGTTTATTTTTAAGGTTAACACCTGATACAAGTTAAAACACTAAAATAAAACTAGAGAACAATATCTTTTACAAAAATGGACACAGAAATCTGAAACAGAATACTACCAAGGCAAATCTGACAACATTCAGCAAAAAAAAATTATACACTGTGACCAAGTTGGATTTATACCAGGAAGGCAAGATTGGTTTAATATCCCAAAATCAAGTAATATAATACACTGTATTAATAGAATGAAAAAAAACCCACTTAATTATCTCAATAGATGAAGAAAAGGCATTTGACAAAATCCACACCCTTTTTTGATAGAAACACTCAACAAAATATGAATAGAATGGAAGTTTCTCAACCTGATAAAGGATATGTACAAAAAATCCAAAGCTGACACAATACTTAATAGTGAAATATTGTATGTTTTTCCCTAAGATCATGAACAATGCACAAGGATGTCCACTCCTGCCATTTTTATTCAACTTTGTACTGGTGATTCCTAGCCAGGGCAATTTAGGAAGGAAAAAAAAAGTATCCATATTGGAAAGGAAGAAGTATAACTGTCTCTACTTGGCAAATGACAGGATCTTGTACATAGAAAATCCTAGAGAATACACTAGAAACTAGTACAATCAACCAAGGAGGTTGGTAAGTTTGCAGGATACAAGATCAACAAACAAAAGTCCATTCTGTTTCTATACACTAGAAATGAAAGAATCTAAAATTGAAATTAAAAAAACAATTCCATTTACAATCTCAAATAGAACAAAATAATAAACAACAGAAGTTCAAAGCTTATATTCTGAATTACAAAATATTGTTGAAAAAAATGTTAAAAGATTGAAATAAATGGAAAACACCCTTTGTTCATGGATCAGAAGCCTTAATATTTTTAAGATGGCAGTACTCCCCAAGTTGCATATTCAATGCAAACCTTGTCAGAATCCTGGCTGGATTTTTTGTAGAAATTGACAAGCTGATTCTGAAATTTTTATATATTTGTAAGGGACGTAGAATAGCCAAAACAGTCATGAAACAGAAGAATATAGTTGGAGGGCTCAATGTCAAAACTCACTACACAAAGCAACAGTAATTGAGAAAGTATGGTGCGGGCATAAGGCCAGATATAGATCAACGGAATAGAATTGAGAATCCAGAAATAAATCTATGTGCTTATGGTCAACTGAATGGTGCCAAGAACAGGTAAAGGAATGGAAAAGAAAAAAATCTGGACTATATGATATAAAATAAGTCCTGGAAAACTCTAACAATAGGATTGTTTCATAGTTGTGACCAGCTCTGGGCTCGGCTTCATCTATTTGGAATTCCACCGAGACGTTCTAAGATGGCAAAGTCCCATTGTGATTAGCTGGGACGCTATTTCTACGTGGTGCTCATGCCTTATCACTAGCAAGAAATACTAGTTATTTTGGTTTTGCAGAGGCAAAGAATAATACTTTCCATCTGGCCTTCTGGGTTGTGAAGAAACCAATTCTCCTCACTTTGGCATCAGTTTCAGAAACTCCCTGAAGAAAAGAGGGGTGGGAAGGGTATAGCTTAAGTCTTCCTGATGCTAAAAGAAAGAACCAAGCTCATTATTTCCCTGGTAAAGTTAACTAAGCCCTAATCAACAATACGAAAACCTTTCCCCTTTCAGAACTGTGGCTTTGGCTTCCTTGTAGCCTCAGGAAAGCTGTCTTTCCAGAAGCAGAGGGCAGAGCAGCCACATCACCAACCAGTCTCAGCCCCGGAGCTGAGGCTCTGCATGAGAAGTCACTTATTTTAATTAAAGAAAAAGCTATCTTTCTTCTGCCCTTAACCATGGTTAGTTAGCACTGTAGTTAAATCCAGTATTTTTCCTAACACACATTATTTAGAAGGAAAAAGAATTACATCATGCAGGGAGGGAGAAAGTGATTTTTACCTGAATCCTCAATATTCATACCACTTCCCCAGGGAGAGATTGATTCTAAATGTCACTTAGTTATTTTCCAAGGTAGAAGATGATAGCAGCCTGTCTGAGGACAAAGAGAAAAAGCTACATTAACATACCACCCCCGCACTCCCCAAACTTCTGCCCACCTTCCTCTGGGCAAGTGTGTCCTTGCCCAGAAGCCAAGAGGAGAAGGAGATAGGTGCCTAAAAGCCACTCTTACAGTTCACAATAAGCATTCTTTACATTCTTTACATTTTAAATACATCAGGTTCACGGGTAAGACCAAAGAAAGTGCTGCCCTTTTATTAAATAGGGTGAATGATAATGGATGAGAAAAACGAAAAGGATTTCCATGTCATTTTTTACCTCACTTCTCCACGGAGAGGTCAACTCCAGTCTGACAACCAGTGCATGGACCATTTGCAGGGGCAGACGCCGTACCAGACAAAGGAGAAAAGTGAATCTGGAGCTTTCACATTTTTAAATGCTCTCAAATCAACAGGCGAGCTTTGCAGAAAAGGCTAGGGGTTTTGAAGGCTCTGCCAGTTAGTGTTTTAGAAAGCTCAAGGGGACTATGTGAGACACCCTAAATTGACACTACCAGGTCACTAACAATCTCAGGCTTCCTGAAAAACATCAAATAATCCATATGTAAAGAAATCTAAAGAGATCACAAGGAGCAAAACAACAGAGAAAATGGTCTCGAATCCTACTCTTGTAGTCCTTAGGAAGTGGAAAATGATAGAAATGTTTTGGCTCCAGAAAGTCCCTAACCTAAGCCTTGCCAATAAAATCCTAGTGCTAGGTTTTATGTTGATGGAGAACTGCTAGAGGTGAGTTGATAGAGCCCTGAATCCCACGGTGGGCACAAAAAATGGCCTAAAGGTAGACCAAGAAGATTCTGATCACCCTAAAGAATGTACACGCAGCAAATTCCCACCGGCCTTTCATTCCAAGATCAACTGTGGGAGATACTACTGTGGCAGGCTTGTTCATAAGCAATCAAACACCACAGCCTGGTGTTCCTAACTCCCCAGAAATCGGTTCACCTTCCATCACCTCCAAAGCCCAGCCATACGTGGCCATCAACCAGGGAAAGTGGGCTACCGCCAATGCCCGAAAGCCAAATGCATACCGTGTGAGGCCCTTGCACATGGCTGACCCTGGCCTTTGAAGATGGAGTCAGGAGTAGACCAAGAAGTAGATCCCTCTTGGATCTGAGGAGAAGAGTCATATGTTTCCCCAAGGACAAGACTGGGGGTGTTCAAGTTTACTTAACCCAAGATCAGCAGAACAGCTGGTAAAATATGGTGGCCAACAGCATGATAGATCCTTCTCCATTTGACTTTCCACTGAGTACTCCATAAAATCTGTGCCCAGAGCCCCCAAACCCAGCTTCTCTGCACCACAGTCCCTCATGTACAGATGGGAGTAATAGAACCTACCTCACAAAGGTCCTATTTTGAGGACTAAACAAGACATTGTACAGAAGAGCACAGCATAGGGCATGACTCTAATTGATTCTCAATAATTGTTATTGCCATAATGTTCCCATTACGTGGTGAGGGGGGCATTATCCAAACAATTCTTCCAATCTTTCCTGTTCTAAACTTTCCCTCCTGGAGCACATTCTGGTTTTGAACATATTTAACATAAAAAAGGTATAGAGGTCCCTTCTGGAAGACAGAGGCCAGTGACCCTTCTGACCTGACAGAGGTCCCCTTCGTGTGACTTGCTTCAACCATCCACTCAAGGCTTCTGGCCTGAAAATCCCAGTTTAGATTTGAAGAAAAGAGAAAAGGGGATTTTTCCCTTCCTTTTCATACTCATAAAGATGAATTGCAAATCTCTTCTCAGAGGGAAAAAGGCAAAGACCAAGCTTGTCAAGTTAGAAAAAGTAGATGTTCTTTTGGAGGAGTGGCAAAAGAAAATTTGGGAGGGAGAAGTGAGATAAGGAATAGTGGGCCTATCATTCTGGAGAGAAGGCATGGCATCAATCTGGAGAGAAGATTCCCAGCAGTGGGAATCTGTACCAGCTCATCCACCCAAGCGACACCTTCTAGAACATTGACATTCAAATGGTCTTCATTCCCCAGACTGCTTCTAAGCTTGACCCCTGGACTCTGGCAATACCTACCCTAGGAGCAAAATACTTCTGAGGGCTCTGGGCAATTCTGGCCTCAATGAATTAAACTGCCATATACTGCACTTGGGTCCTAACTCCCGACGCCAGGCTCAACAAAGCTCCAAGGTTAGAGTCCCACAAAGTCCCACTGATTTGGGATTGAACCTTTAGGAGAACACATCTGGGTACCGTTTCTCTCACATAGATAAATTGTGTTACTCTGATGGAAGAAAAGATGAAAATAGGGATGGACAAAAATTTCAAGAAGTGCCCACAACATCTCAGGTACTTGGAATATTTAATCTGCGTAAAACATTAAAGTTGGAGTTGTCTATATTTTCCAGACAAGGAACAGTCTCACCGAAAGTCAAAGCCAGGCTTCAAATGCTGGGCTCCAAATCCTTTCTGGTACTTTCCACTACACTGATTTGTCACCCCTCCCCTCCACGGTATTACTGCAAGCTGGGTATTCTTATTCTGTTTCTAGCACTTTTATGACCTTCTTCTCACTTATAAAGTTTAGAGATTGGAAAAAAAAAATCACTTCAAAGTTACTTTCCAGCTCTGTCATTTATTAAAAGGAAGGGCCTTCCTGTAACATGGAGGCCTGAGGATAACAGGATTCTGTCAACGTTTGGAAACACCCTGCCCCCTCACTCAGGGCTGGGGACAAAGCTGGGATCCATGGGGGAGCTGGTCGTGGGCTGAGAAACCAGGCAAGTGTGAATTCTAATCCTGGTGCTGACATTGACTTCCTCTTAATCCTCAGGGTCACTTTGTTTCTGAGTTTCCATCTATGCAACAAGGTTAATAGGACTCATCAATCTCCCAGGAGGGTGTTCACGTCTGCTCAGCATTTGCAAGGAGCTAAAGCCTCATTTCTGAAGGCCTGATTGTAACGTGGGCATATACCCTAAGAAACAAAAATCACGAATGCTCAGAGGCAAGTTGTTGAAAACGGCCTTAAAAAAAAAAATAGCATGTTTGAACTTGCTCAATTATCCCAAATATAAAACTCATTTTGAAATGTGGTATAGTTCATTATTTGCTCAGCTACTAGAAGCAAAGTTACATAGCTTAAGTCCAACCTAAGAGGAAGTACAAAGTAAAAGAGGTTTTAGAATACCAGACATTTTGGAGTTCAACAACTCCACAAAAGCAATGTAATGTTTCCTTTCTTCTTAAAAAAAAATATATGGATAGATATATAGAATGATAGGACGAATTTGAACACAGGATAGTCATCCTCAATTAAGTGATTAATTTTTTACCCTGAAGAAACGTTTCATTCTGTAAGACACAGAATCATCCAGAATTTGCAAATGTGTCAGAGTTTGAATGGGTGGAAATAGCCAAGCACAACTGAAACTCTGGTTTCTATACTTGTCTATGCGGTGAAACAATTTGCCGGGTGAACTTCATGTTGCCATGCCTTCTGGTAGGTGAACATATATATATCTATCTTCATTCATGCGTTGTTATTGAATGTGCTCCCAGAGTGCACCGCTCTGCATCAGGCAGCTTCTAGCAGGCTGTGGCAGACATGCCCACTGTGGAGAAAGGGAGAGAAGAGCGTGGGCCAGCCAGCTGGGCACCTGCATTCCTGCTGCTTCTACCCTGCACGTTTTGGAAAGCAAAATGTTCCGATGCTCTCTATACCTTCTTACCATCACCAGAGGCAGGTCAAGTCTGCACTCCCCCTTAAGAACGGTGAGATGCACTTTGCTTTCATTTTAGGTAGATCTTCCATGTGATTTTTTTTTTAATCCTGAACTGAATACCCCAACTGCCTTTCTCAGACTGTGATAAATGGGGGCCTTCTTTTTCCCACTCTGGACTCCATGCTGACATCACGGTAGCTATACAAACCACAGTGTTGAGCAAACAAAAGAATTTTTCATTTTCTCTTTCATTCAAGAAGGCTCCATTTTCTGTCACCCTACAACCTTTTGACCTGTGTCCTAATGGCACTGGTCACTCAAGGGCAGAAGTTCAGCAGTAGGTTAAGTCTGTGTGTGTTTACGTTGAGGAGAGGCCCTGTTTGCACTCACTTCCTGTTGTCTGTGCCTGCACAATGTAATTGCTCTCCCAGAGCCCTGAGATCCCACCTGCTGAGGGAGCTCCTTCCCCTGAAAGATAGGGTAAAAAAAAAAAAGTTGTTTTCCCTTCTTCCTTCCAGCCACCGTATCCTCTTTTCTTTGCTGCAGCTGAGCTGACATTAGCCCAGTCTTACCTTCAGAAAGTGGAAGAAATAGGAGTTGTGACACAGATAATCCCGTTTGGTTTCCACAGTTCCCCAGTTTGCATTTCCTAGTATTTATTGATCCATGAACCCTGAAAGTTGCATTAAAAAATGTTTGGGTCGCTATTTTTCGATGTTTAAAACCAATGGGAAACCATGTATTAAATAACTTTGGCACCACAGAAACAGACTGACTAGGGAACATGCTAATTTAAACAAGAAAGTCACACAATTTCCCTCAGGATTTTCCCATCTGGCCACTCTTTCCACCACCTTCTCTTGCTCTACTCCACCATCCTACAGCCTTGCTTCCAAGAGATCAACACTCTGCCACCGGTATTTCTGTTAAATAGCTCACCCGTTACAGAAAGTGTTGCTCTGTGTGAGCATTCATTTGCTCATGCATTTGTCTAATCCACCCAATGTGTCCATTCAACCCTCCATGTCTCCCTCCGCCAGGCAGGTCCAAGCTCCAGAAAGCGAACAAATGTGAACTAGTA
Source organism: Ailuropoda melanoleuca (assembly GCF_002007445.2). Classification (NCBI taxonomy): domain Eukaryota; kingdom Metazoa; phylum Chordata; class Mammalia; order Carnivora; family Ursidae; genus Ailuropoda; species Ailuropoda melanoleuca. The sequence goes on along the minus strand of NC_048224.1, from coordinate 113,508,765 downwards.
TGAACAATGCAGCACGACTCCAGTACAAGGTGGGACAAAGGGTAGGTGAACGCTGGACTGGAAAAGGACATAGTGTTCATCGACCATTTGTACTAAAGAAATGTGGGTTACACACCGTGGCTCAGATCTCCTATCTCCCCTCGACAGTCTCTGCATAACCCGTGCCACACAGACAAGCACGGTGTCCACGGGATGCCAGTGCCTTCTAGGGACTCCATTCCCTCACATTCAAGTGGCCCCTGAAAGATACCACAGAAAGGGTATTTAATTGGTACTTCTCCAAAAACACTGATTTACAATCCCTGCTGGTTCTCTTTCTCCTCCATGTCTGTATGACAGACTCTAAGACCAACAATGCGCATGTAATTAACTACTTGACCTCTGCTCAGCTATGTGGACAGATGATATGTAACGCTTCCTTCCTTCTTTTCCGTTTTTGCCAGGATTCCAAGTTATGTGTGTCCCTCTATTGCTCAACCTCTTGTTTCGTCTTCCCCCATATGGTGTGACAGATCACTACAACAGACCATTATGGATGGGCTCCCGTGTGGAAGACTGCCCTACTGAGGCAGATTAATGATCATCCTGGAGTAGTGCCACATTCTGCTTTCCAGAATGTGGAGGCCAAATCCGGATGCTACTGAGGAGAATATAAAAAACCCATAGACACTTAATTGTGCAATGTTATACTTCCCAATGCCAGCTGGTGATCAAATTATGAGATGAAACAAGAGGATTTATAATCCTTGAAATTTCATCTGAGCCTGTGTTGTCACAGAGGCAGTCCTTACCATATGGTCCATCCTTTTTGCAAGTTTCCAAGCAAACCACCAGAGCATTGAGTGCCAAGGGTTAATTTCATTTTGTCTGTTTACTTCCTATTATAGCAAGAGATAAGATACAATGAAATACTCCCATTGCATTTATTACTTTTTCTTTGAATCTATGTCCTCTTCAAATATTAAGTGGCTCTCTCCCTAAAATGTGTAACTCTTCCCAAAATGGTTTCACATTTCTTACTGTAACTCTTTCTTCATACAGCTGTTCCTTGTTTTTTATCTGAACTGTCATATTTTCCTTGCATAGGATTTCCATCATTGTCCTCATTCTTGTTTACTATAAGCACTTCCAGAATTTTCATCGTGACTGAGTATTTTTCCCACCTCTCTCTGATTCAGGGATCTTTGCCAAAATATAAATATATGGGACACAGTTCTCTACTTACGGTTTTGTCCAATATCAGCAAGCAAATAAACTTATGTACCTCTCCCCCCAAGGTTCTTCCATGTCTGTGTACCAAACTCAAGAGACAAAATGTCTCATTCAAGATGTAAATGGTAAACCTCAGGCATTTAGGAGATGCTATCTAAAAATTGGCAAGTTAAATTTTAGACAAAAAAAGTAATCAAGGATTTTCAAAAGGAGACGTAGAAAAGGAAGATAATGGTCAGCCTGGAGAAGAGTAAGATATCTTCAGTTGGATTTCATGGGTTAAATGTTGCCCAAAGGTAAAAGCTGCAGAAGCTTTTAGTAAACAAAGAGTTTTAGACAAGCAGGAAAAAAAGAAGGGGACATTCAAGACCAAAGGCGTGAACAACAACCTGAATAAGTCACAAAACTGAACATGCAAAAGGAAAGTGAGAAGACTATCGTCAGTGAAATGTCAATATTTGTTGATTTAATTACTTGAAAACTAAGTTCATGCCAGAAAGGACATAAAGAGACAAAAATAGTTTATATCCTTAGAAATCCAATTAGCGACTCATCAGGACAGACAAGTAGAAATGTAATTAAGTAGTTACCCCCCACTGACCATACCCCAGTAGTCTGGTGTCCGAGGAGAGGAGGAGGGAAAAAAGTTAAAAGCAGACTGGAGCCACACTGATGATTTTAAATCCTGGCTCTGCCATTTACTAGCTGGACAATTTGGACGACTTATTTGCCTTCCCCATGGCTGTTTCCTCATCTGTAAAATGGTGATAATAATAGTATTGACCCCAAAAATTGATTATGAGAACTAAACGTGTGTGTGTGTGTGTATGTGTATGCATGTGTGTGTGTATTCTGAAACTATTCCTGACACACAGGAAGCACCATGTAAGAATTCGCTGTTGTGGCTGTGTTACTATTGGACAGAACTAAGAAGCAAGAAGGCACTATTACTATTTTTACCTTTGTAAAGCGCGCTGGCTTAGGGATAGCAATAAAACTTTGGACAACTTTAACTGCATTTGTGGGATGGAAAAGGAGAGAAGAGCCAAAAGGAGAGGGAAGCATAGGGATGCATTAAAAATAATTTCTGTACGGTTTAAATTTTTTCCAGAGCTAGGTCCAACCAGACCCTTTATCCTCATTTTTAGCACCTCAACTCCCTGTAATGGGGACTAAATATTCAACTCACTGCACACATTCAAGGATGTACTTCAGCCACCCTTCTGGAAACCACCTAGAATATTTGCTGTTTGTAATCAAACTTTTTTTAAAAACCAGATTAGGTCCCAGTCCTGAAATCTTCTCTTAAATTTGCCCCTAATCTGAGAAGCAGCTAAGATTTTTGAAAAGTAGAGATGGATAGAAAACATTGTCGCTGTGAAAGGAACAGCTTGAGCAAAGGAAAAAAAAAAGAAAAAGAAACAAGAGGGTAAATCCAGAGAACATAGGGACTAGCACACAAGTACATCTAAGTCATGTGAAGGAGAAAGGGAGATGGGACTGGACAGACATGAATGACAATGGAAGAGCCTATCGGGAGGCAACATGGGGGGACGTGGGGGCCTGTGGAGAGTACTCGATGATGTTCATAGTGCAGAAGCAAAAGGTTTAGGAGTCAGAAGACCTGTTCACTAACTGGATAGCCTTGCTCATGCCCCTTCATTTCTCTAGCCCTCAGTCTCCTTACTGTTTCAATTTTTAAAATATGTATGGAACTCCTGCTATGTGCCAAACACCATGTGAGGCCCCCCAAAGGATTCAAAATGGAATCACAGCATCTGTGCAATTAAAGAGTCGGACTGAAAGACCTACTCTGCACAGCCCAACTCTAACATGTCATGATACTATAATCAGGTTCCAGCCAACTGGATTCCCTACCTAGTTCATGAAGGACAGCCAAAATATTCACCAAATGTCGCTGCATAGAGTCTGTAGACTACTGAACTCTGAAGAGTTTTGTTAAGATCTACCACTGGGCTGGCAATCATTTTACTTTTTCCAGGTGAACAGGTGAAGAAAACTTGATAAAGAGTGATTGATTCTCTATACTGCCCGAGAAATTAATTACATATGAGAATGGAAAAAAAAAATTGGAGTGCAATATATAATGATCATCAGGAGGTACGTTATCTTGTCTAATTTTAATCAACATTTGAATGATAGAAACAGAGATTTAACTGGTTGGTTGATTAATCCTTTTTTAGTTTGTGTGTTTCCAAGTGATCTGTGATTTTTTCAAATGTCTTTCTCCTTTCAAGAATCCCTGGCAAATTGACATACATATGGTGAACATATGGCCTTCTCCTAATTGATTTAATTCAAAAGAGGACCCAGGGGAAAGCTCTGAGCACTATCTGTTTGAGAGCTTTGGGGAATGTTTATTTCAGAGTGAAGGGGGTAAGTGCGATACCATCAGAGCAGTGCACTTGAAACAGTACCCGCACATGGTCGGAACTATCAATGGTATAAATCATTAGGATCATTTTAACTCAAAGTCTCTGAATTGGCAGAACAATATAAAAATATATTCTTAAATAAAACTGGGAGCGATTGCTATGTTTATTTCAAGAAATTAAAAACATGGCTCGTACTAAATTTCCCCACTTGTAAAACCGTCACTCCGCAGGTGAAACTGCGTTACCTAATTAACCAGCACCATCCATTTCGAGATCAATTTGCCTCCATTCCAGCTTGCGCCTATGTTTGCCTAATGCATCCTCCACCTGATAGAGATAATTGTGAAGCTAAACTACAGCGGAAGGGATGGCGCAATCGGCTGCATTCCTTCCCTACAGACTGCTATAAATAAAGCCATGTGTCTCTCGTCTGTTTGCTAAACGGCTCCTAGATGATAGTCATCCAGCTGCAACAAAACCAAAACCAAACTGAGTTCACTCTCTTTATTGTCCTCCCTGGCTTGGTTCTAACAATAAAGTCAAAATACCTGTCATTAGCGGATGATGACCTGATTGATTTGGAGCTTGTCTGAATCCTTAACACGGGGTTACGGGACCAAATTTTTAAAATGTGACATCTGGCCATGGCCCTATCAATCTCTTTGTGTCAGCAACGCCCTGTGCCGAAGCTTATTTTGCTGTGTGACAAAAATAAGGGGCGTACTAGATAATCAGTCCTTCTGAGTCAGGCACAGGCCATTTATATTTCATATCTATGTATGTTTTTTTTTAAAGATTTTATTTATTTATTCGACAGAGATAGAGACAGCCAGCGAGAGAAGGAACACAAGCAGGGGGAGTGGGAGAGGAAGAAGCAGGCTCATAGCTGAAGAGCCTGATGTGGGGCTCGATCCCATAATGCCGAGATCATGCCCTGAGCCGAAGGCAGACGCTTAACCGCTGTGCCACCCAGGCACCCCAATATCTATGTATGTTTAACAAAGTATGTGTGTGTACATATAACACGTATTTTATATATATCATATGTGTGTACATATTATATGTGTGTCTTTCACTTTTTGTCTCTTTAGCCCTCAGCCTGACACGGTTCTAATAAATGTTGAATGAATGGGTAGGCACTTGATGGTTGACATAAATAACTATCCAGTGGATAATTTTATAGTGGCAGTAGCACTAGCAATACTATTACTACTAAAAATAATATAGCTACTGCTAATTGAACTTTTACAAAGTCCAGACACTAATGAAAATGGGCTTTGAACTAAATACTCTATCTCATTTAATCCTGACAACTGTGCTATGAGAGCGAGCTTGTTTTTCCCCAGATTACAGATTAGGGAACTGGGGTGTGTCGAAGTTAAACACTGTGCCTAAGGACAAATAGGTAGTAATACAGAATCCAAGTAATCTGCTGGAACCACCAAGCTATTTCAACTCAGGGAGCATGCTGTCATTTCATGAGATTTCATTGGAAGGCTTACCACTATTTTTGTTGGAGCAGTATGATTTCACTTACAGCTTCTCCTCTTCTGGGAGTTCATTCAATCATATTAAATTGCTCTGGCAAATTGTTAATGATCCTGGATACACAGACTATAAAATAGAAGAGGTGGGGATGGGGGCCTTCGATTGTGGAGAATGGGTTACAGTCAAGAACAGAGTGGGACAGGAGAAATGGAAGTACCCTTGTCCATTTCCACAGGCCTGAGCAACCCTCAGAAAGAGTATTGTACCCAGTTAGCAAACTTAGGGCCATCTTCAAATTCTTGCAATGGAGTATCATTGCTTCAGTTCCATAGAATATTTGGGAATTTTCCATTAGGAATTTATTCTGGGGAAGAAGCTTTGAAGATCTGCTTTGCAGAGCACATCCCAAAGTATGCTAATGTATTTTGATGTTTTGTAAGAGGGTGTAGCATAGTGCCACTGAAAACACCACTGCAGCCAATGATCGTGAATCAAAAATTTCTTTCCCAAATCTCACACGGCCACACCACCAAGAGAAAAGGAAAGAAGAACAGATTTATTTCTCTGTGCATCATGACAGTAAGCCTCGTTCTACCCAGTGAAACCCAAGAGGGAGAATTAGTCCAAATATTGTTTTAGAGCTAAATCTTAGCTCATGTAATTTATTTCACACCGTCGAGTTACCAACACCTCTGATGCCATTCTTTAATCAACTGGAACTTGGGCTTTCATAGTTCCTACAATTAACTAAGTAATTTGAACACAAATCGCACTTACAATTTCTGCACCGTCACAGCTAAAATGACTCTCGGTAATAGGAATACTGTAGGCTCACGATAGAGGCCTCCTTGGAACACCTTGGGCAACATCTTCATTTGGGAATAGAAGCAGAATCGGGGCCCATCCCTTTCTAAAGTCTTTTCACAGAGTTCCCTCAAAGCCATTCTGGGTTTCTCTCATCAGTTTTTCTTTAGTACCTAGGGTAAGGTGATCATCCATTGCGGAGTTTCCTGGACAGCGTGGCTTTAAAGATCCTCCTTCTTAGGCCACATCAGCATATTCAGGCAGGTCAGACTGCGAGTCCCAGTTCAAGGTTTGAAAGCGTGGCCGCAGGACACATAGGGAACGAGTGAGCGGCATCAGTGGAATACTGTGTGATGGTATTGCAGTGTTTCTAAGGGACCAGGACGAGACTGATCAGACTACAAGGGAATTCACACGGTAGAAGCTAATATAAATACTTCCCTTGCTAAGGAAACACAATTCAAGTAAATATTTGCATGGCGAACAATTTACATTCTTCCGCTCCCATAAATGTCTACCTTTCATCAAAGATCCACTTGTCACCTGCACAAATTGCAGGTGTTGAAGCCAGGTCTGTGACCCTGAAGACCATCTTGGCCACTTCGGAATGACCTATGCATCCAAAAATGTGCCCTACGTCTACAAGCAGTTGAACTTCTGAAATTTTCTCCGAGGAACACAAAGCATGTGCCATGCAGCTGGCTCACATATCACCCGTGGTGTCAGGCAACTGCTCTCTGAAGTGCTCTGCTCTTCTGATCAGGAGACACCTGTCATGCTGGTCACGCTGTGGGGAAAGCATGGAGCTGGGATGCCAGCCACCGGGTTCTGAGCCTGACTTGGCCACCGGGAATGTGTGGGCGTGGGTTAGTTCCATTGTCTCTAGGCCTCCACTTCCTCCCTTGACACGCGATTACATGAGCTTTAAAACACCTGTGACTGTATGATTTTACAACCCAACAAGATAATGCTAACTACTTCAATCTCTTCTAAGAGCTTCTTTGGAACTGTTGATTATTCGATGCCTTAGAGGATATCACTTTGCAGAAAGTCATTTTGGATAAAGTTTTGCTTAAAAAAAAATGAGTCTATATGCACCCTCCGACGAATCTATGATATATTATGGACATCATAAACTACTATGGACCTTTTTACATGAATAAGCCCTGCATTGGCCAGAGCCACAAGGCTTTACCTTCAAGCATACTCAATTTTGCAAACTTGGTTCGGCAGATCCTTCACAGATATAAGCTAGGACAAAAAAATCAGAGGAACTTACTTTATGGTAACAAAGAACTGGAGAAGAGTAGAAAACGACTAGTTTGTCTGCTTGGAGCATTCTGTCGGAGTGAGTGGGATTTGTTTCCCAACCGGGACAACTGGCAAGAGGCGGGGCTACATAGCAGCTTCAAAGGAAATTCAGAACAGTCCTGGGTCAAGGTGATTTAGCACCTCAGCCAAAAATGAGCCCTCCAGGGTCAAGTTGCTCCTGCCCGAGCAGCAGCTCTGGTTTAAAGGCTACCACCCAAGCAAAAGAGCTGCATTCACCTCCTGAAGCCCTGAGCATATATGTACCATGCCAGCCCTAAATCAATTTAAGAATTAATATTTTCGTGACAATTTACGCTTATAGCAATTTCACCTTCCCAGTGCAAACGTCACCAAATGAAAGTCAGAAGACATTTCATGCAGAGCAGGTGTTTTGTTTGGCTTTATCATTATAATTTTCTCAGCACAGGAAATATTAAAGGCCCACAACAGACTCAAAATCCAATTTTATCCGAAATCACAGAGCTTGACATGCTGGAAGCTTTTAAAATGTTTTCCAAGTTAAGTAACGATGAGAAGCTATGCAACCTGCACCTGTAAATCCAAAGCATAAAATGGAAACAGGCAGCCATTCATCTGTGTTCCGTTCGGAGCTATAAAACTGTCCTGGGACATGCTGAGGGGGCGGCTAGTGGTGTTGCAGTACAACGTGGGTTCGTTCCTAACGTGAGGGACAGCCAGTTTTAACCCCTCAAAAGCAGATGCTATTTTGTGGATAGAAGATTTTAAATATTCCATAGCTGTAGTGACACTGGCTTTCTTCAGGGCCCACAGTTCCTCGTACAGTTCAAAAGACCCTCCCTGGTTACCAGGCCTCCCCATGCAGAATGGACTCTGTAGGCAACCCCTCCCTACTGCAGCATCTTTCCTCCAGCCAGTCTTGGGTTTCCTCCTTGCTGATCACCAACCCCACGGTCTCTACAGTCTGCCCTCTCCTCCAAGGTGTCTACATAGCTAGGTTGGCTTGGGAACATCTTGGTATAGTCTGTTGTCTTATCAATAATTATTAATTCCACTGCCTTTCACTCTCAAAAGTACCCCATTCTGGAGGATAAATTATATGGTTGCCCTCTTTGTATCTTGCCTTTTTCCCTCCCTGCTTCTAGAATACCGGTAATACCTATTACTGCATCATCAAAATACCATGTCAGTATGACTGTCTACCAAATTACTCTCCTAGCCCTGCTCTCCCTTCCAAGCTCTGGATGGTTCCCTTCCATTTCTGTGCTACATATGTCTATATGAGTGTACTTCTAAAACTTAGACTCAACAAATAATAAAGTCGTCCCTCTTTCACAGACTGGTTTTTCTCTGGTATTATTATTTCTGTTAAAGAAAACTAATAAAACTCAATATTATAAAGTCAACTTGCCAATAGAATCCTATGTCACTTCCCATTAAGCTCATCTGGATCAAGATGTTCCAAACCCATTTACTTTTCCCTCTGCTAGAAGTACCTTTGGCTCTGATCTCCTTTCTCAATATTACAAAATATAGCTGCTCAAAAATTAGCAATTATTCCAAAGGACCATTAAATTAATTTAAAACCCTTTAGCCTGGCTTTTAAGACCTTAAATATTATAATTATAGCTTAAATATTATATTTTAAATATTAAATATTATAGCTTCCACTCAATTTGTTGATCTACTTCAGCTCTAACATCCTGGGACTTTATGATTCCACATATCCTTCCTTATGTCTCAACAGTAATCAACTTTGTATTCTAGGCTTCAGGTGAATTTAATTATCTACAAGACAGGTTATATTCCATTTCTGAGAATAATCTGTGATTCTTTACTTCTATGACCTCATCTGTGCTATTCTTGAGCCTGGAATAGCCTCACCTCCGTTTCTACTGTTCTAGTCTGTCTATTCTTTTTTTCTTTTTTCTTAAGATTTTAATTATTTATTTTTGTGAGAGAGAGAGCACGTGTGTGCGAGTAAGCACAAGCATAAGCAGGAGTGGGGGGAGGGGCAGAGGGAGACGCCTACTCCCCCTCTGAGCAGGGAGCCTGATGGGGCTGATGGGGGACTCGATCCCAGGACCCTGGGATCAAGACCTGAGCTGAAGACAGATGCTTAACCGACTGAGCCACCCGGTGCCCTCATCTGTCTATTCTTTAAGGATCTATTCAAATTCACTTCTTCAGAAAACCTTTCTCTCTTTCTCTCCCCAATAAGTAGTGTCATTCCCTCATCTCCATCTTCCACTATCACCATCCTTGTATATTTTCAGCAGAACTCTATATTATAATTGCCTCTGGAGTCTCCATCTCCTTTCAATCATAGCCACCTCCAAATGCACTTACTAGACTGCTGCCAGACTGATTTTCCCAAACATGAGTTTCATCTTAGCATCTCCTGCAAAATTTTAATGATACTCTTTTGCATAGGATTCAACTCAAACTCCACATGTTACCTACAATAACCTGGACACACTATCTACCTCTCCAAACTCAAGTCCAGCATTTCCCAATTTCACACTTTATCCTTCAGCGACGCTGAGCCTCATAACTGTTTCCAAAAAGCTATTGGGTTTTTTGTTATTGTCTCCTCCCCAAGTCCTTTTCTTCCCTGTCTACCCGGATAGCTCCACCTAAATTTACCTCTGATGATAATTCACCTGTGATACTGTACTTGGTCATCTATTTTCTTTGCTTTCTCCACGCTAGACAGAATTAAGTACTTTCTTCTCTCAATATAACCAAATAGTGCTTGTATTCAGTTATCACAATGCACTTGATTTGCTTAGATTTTGTTTTTTCTACTAGACTGTGAATGCTCCTAAGGGTGGAACTTACATAGTGGTTGAGAATACAGACACTGGAAACAGAATGTGGGTTCAAATCTTACCTCCTGCTACTCACTAGCTGAGCGATTTTATAGATCAGTTAGCTATTACTGCAACAATGCTCCATAACAAGCAACCACAAATTGTCAGCGGTATCAATATTTTTTTGTTTGAGTCTGATTTTTCAGAGTTGAAAAATGTCCAAACCACCCAAAAAGCACTGCGATGAGCTCCAATCTAGTGCTTTTTGGGTGGTTTGGACATTTCCCAATTCTGAAAAATCTGATATCCCCCCCCACCCATAACCCACAGTGTGTCCCTGTCCTGGGCAGACTGCAGCCCATCATTCGCAGAGCTGAATCGTCACCTTCGGTTCTCCATGTGGTGAAGGCTTTGACATTAGCCTGGATGTGGTTGCTAGAGCCCCTACTTTATCCCCATGGTCCTTCAAGTGTCAGGCTTTTCCTCCCTTTTGGTGCCATCATTTCCCCCATCTTCAAATCCCCCAATTCTCTACTAGAAAAAATAACGTTTTACCAAAAAATAAAAGTTCAACTCACACAAACTCCAAACAACACGCGAAATCATGTCAGTGTGTAATAAGAATGTTGTATATTATGTAGGATTTAACCACGGGCCCTATATATAAACAACTTATTCTTTGGATAAGATTTGAAGGCAAGTTAAACAGGACAGGAACTTTGAATCAGGCCAGTATAACTGAATACGGCAACATTATCGAGGTGTTTTCCAGGGCACTGGCATCGATTTTATAACATAGAGGAATATAGACATTCATTGAACTAGTATTCATCCTGTCCCCAGAACTGTATACATCAGGCATTATTCCATTATGGGTTTAATTTATAAAACTCATCCTTGTTTTTTGTTTTTTACCTCTGAGCCTAGAGCTATGCAAATTCACTCATTCAGTATTTAAGATTCAACAAATCTATTGAGCCATTAGTATATGACAATAGTATACTAGGCTCAAGGGAATCAATTGTAAACAAGAGAGATAAGGTCCATTATTTCATAGAGCTTGTATTCATGAGTCTATGTCTGAGAGTGGGAGAAGACAGGGGAGGGGTTTTATTATAAAATAAGCAAGTCAACGCACATATGACAACATAAGCTACAATGATTTCTATGGAAATATACAATAGTGTAGAGAGGAAGACCGTGATACAGTGGGGAAAAGGTTGATGTTAATAAAAATAGTTAACATGTACTGAGGGCTTAGCCGGTGATAGGCACTGGAAGTATGGATCCACACTTATTTGGCGCTTACAATACCCTATGAGTAAGTACTATTAATCTTATTCCTATTTAACAAACTAGGGGTCTGAGAGTGGCCCAGAAAAGCTATTTAAGGTTTGCCTTGCTGCTCGGTGGCAGACCTGGAAGTTGCTCCCAAGATGTCTCTTTCCAGAGTCTGGATATCTCCCTGCCTAATAAACATGAATGTAACCCAAAAGCACTGCCATGGAAAAACTGAAGTCAAATGGAAATTTTTTAATAACCATCAGGAAGATATTTCTAAATTTACCCTATTGTCAAGAATGCAAATTTCCAGGGGTGGTTGGCATATTTTTTTCTTCCCTGGAATATAAAAGGTGGAAGAAAAAGAACAGGTAGATGAAGGTAGAATTGGAAAATTCACTGTACTCAAACATTTTCTTTTTTTTTTTTTTTAAGATTTTATTTATTTATTTGACAAAGATAGACACAGCCAGCGAGAGAGGGAACACAAGCAGGGGGAGTGGGAGAGGAAGAAGCAGGCTCGCAGCAGAAGAGCCTGACGTGGGGCTCGCCCATAACGCCGGGATCACGCCCTGAGCCGAAGGCAGACGCTTAACCGCTGTGCCACCCAGGCGCCCCTGTACTCAAACATTTTCTAACAACAAAAAAGTAAACCAGCAATGTTAATTAAGTTCATGTGCTTTTTTAACTGATTGATCATTTTAAAGTAACAATGTGAATAAGTTAGGGTAGTTTTTATGAGTGACATGTACATAACAGGATAAGTAAATCTAAATTCTTTTTTTTTTTTTTAAGATTTTATTTATTTATTTGACACAGAGAGAGAGAGAGACAGCCAGCATGAGAGGGAACATGAGCAGGGGGAGTGGGAGAGGGAGAAGCAGGCTCGCAGCAGAGCAGGGAGCCTGATGCAGGGCTCGATCCCAGGACTCTGGGATCACACCCTGAGCCGAAGGCAGACGCTTAACGACTGAGCCACCCAGGCGCCCCAAGTAAATCTAAATTCTTAAAAAAAGTAAGTACTAGGACACACGCATGTAATAATCACTAATAATCTACTGTACTGATGATGACAGGAAAATAACGCACCGCTCCTGGAACAACTAACTTCACTTACAGCATGTTGCATTAGTGTCTTTTTTCATTTAGCTCTCTTTCTTTACCTACTACGGAGTGACCTCTTTTTCCTGTTTTGAAAAGGGTTACCTTCCTTATGGATAACAAGCTTTCTTTTGAGATTTTGAACTATTGCTTACCTGTCCTCTCAAAATGCTTTTATAGGCTTGAACATGGATACACAAGATTGGGAGAAATACTTGCTCCAAACAGTGCATGAGACAGTCTAATTCATATCTGTACTTGGAGCTCTTCTGATGACTAGGGATACAACACTTAGGAACAGATTCAGGGGTATGGTACTTCATGGCCTACATTTCAATGACTAGTAAATAAATTATATTAAGTATTTAAAATTACTAGAATCAATTATACATGTGGATTATCCCACTTAACTTTGTGAACTATCTCTACACAACTGTTTTGTTCTTAGATATTCTACACAAAATTATCACAGTTTGATTCCTGAGCCAAAGACTCTCAGAGAAATCTTACATCCTCATATGACAGTTTTACAAATTGATGTATTTTTGAAAAACAGTGTGGTAGCATGAAAAATGGCTAAGGCTTCAGGTATATTTACTTGCGATTACACATAGGACTTCCACCAGAGTGAACGCGGGTATCAAGTGTAAGCCTCTAGTGAACACTCCTGTGTACATCGGTGAGAACACGCATTAGAAGGAGACTGAGAGTTTTGAAACCTAAGGTTTGAAAACACGGTAAGCCAAAAAAAAAATCATTCTGGGTTGTCAGCAAGTCCAGATTCTGATACATGTGGACAGCGACCCATCTGTCCCATAAATACAGTAAATGGACGCGTGACTTCAGACCCGCCGGCGCGCACCGATAGCCCAGCCTGACGTGGATATAGGCAACCCTTTATGTCTGTTCTGACTTTGGCTTTTGCAGCTGCTGTTTTCTCAGTGTTGTCTCCGGGGCAGTTTCCTGTTGCCATAGCCGATGGCCTGCCCACGCCTGCCTGGGCCTTTCAAGTGTCAACACACTCCCAGGCCGGCTGCAGTGGTCAAATGCTTGTCAATGAGATACAGCAGCCGGGGAGGGGTGAACCACTGAGACGGATAAAGGCATTGCGCTGGTGCAGGAAGCGATGCCTTTTGAATCTTTTCAGCAGGGTGAAAGCTTTCAAATCAATGAGGGTATGTTGTATTCATTAATAAACCCAAGTTCCCATGCAGTCACATGAAAGCCAGCAGTTTAACTTTGCAGCAGACAGGTGAATTTCCCCCCCAATTTTACCCTGAAAGACAATGAACAAGAAAACAAGGCTTTCGCTTGGAACAAAGCAGCACTTCCTCATCTGTGGGGCTGACCAGACTGCTAAACCAAGCAGGGGTTGCTGCATTCTTTTTCAATTTATCTTTTTGTCCGTGTATTTGTGTGTGTGTGTGTGTGTGTGTGTGTGTGCGCGCGCGCGCGCGCGCGCGCGCGTCTCAAAGCTCATAGCAACCACTCCTGCTCCCTTCTCTGGAGTCTTTTCAGCTAGAGCATTTCTTTTTTCCCTTTTCTTTCAAAACCTGACTTTCAAAAACAGAATTAACAACTTAACAACTACTTGTGAGGAAAAGAAAGAGAGAGGTGTGGACGTGGGCCCATACTGTCTCTGTCTCAGATGGAACAGAGCTGCGCACCTGCAACGCCTGCCCCGTCCCGACCTGGAGAGGAGGCCACTTCCGCAGGGAGTGTGTGGAAGCTGGCAGCGTCATGCGACAGCTCCAACAGCTGGGAGAAGCCAGAAGGGAGGAGCGGGGGAGGATACAGAAAGTCTCTAACTGGCAGGAAGTCCTGAAGATAGTGTTGAGGGAAGTATTATTATTTTTAAGTGCTAGAAAGTTGCACTCAGAGAATGAAAATAGCCACAGTAAATAGCATCAGAGACGGATTATCTATTTTAGGGTCATCTGAGAGAATTCAGAATGAATGACAATTTTAGAAGCAGGATTGTGTAACTTGGACCAACTGAGAGTTAGAGATATTCTTGCCTCTCACTGTCTCCATTTTCTCAACAATCTTATTTAGCTAATAATTCACCAGGGCTAACTAAGCACTCCAAAGCAAAGGGAGTATCTATGCTTTATCCTAATGACATTTTTAGCTGCAAAGAAGACTGACTATCCAGGAAAATAGAGTGGGGGAGATGCATTCTTCAAAGTACTTCAGTTTTTAGGATATTCATAAATTGATTTATTTTAGGCTTCAATTCTTATGAGAAGGCCTTTAAGCTATAGGAAAAGAGGAATGAAAATCCCATTTATCAGATCTTTATAACAACGTGTCAGGCACCAAGCTAGGTAGACGCTTAAAAAAAAAAGTACATAGAAAAATGTATACACAAAAGGGAAGCCTGGCAAAATTCGGCCCAAACTCAACAATTCCTATTTACTTAAAAGATACTGTCCAATGGCTGGTTTTTTAATACCTCATCTCCTCTGCCTGTACCCCAAGTTCTGAACACCTCTGAGAGGCTGCTGAGTCTTGTCCTTCTGGTAGCAGTAACAGTTGACTCATTTGGAGCCGCTCCCTCTGCCCTGGCACCCAGGAATTTGTCTCTCTTCTTAAGAGCATCCAGTCCAACCCCAGAAGATGGCAAACTGGGTACCCACCAGTGACCTATAGCACTCCCTGAGGTGAGGGACGGAACACAGAAGCACATATCCAAGCCCCGTGAACAGCTCAGACTTGCACTCTTGCCTATATTCCTTTGCTTTTGACTTCATGGATCTTAGCAGTTCCTTGAAAAAGCAAAACACTAAACAGCACAAAATCATTTACTATGTAAAACAAAACAGAAACCGCATCCCCCAGAGCACACGTGCACTTAATGTATGTTTGGCATTTGATCCACTACTGCATTTCGTTCTGGGCTTTTCTGCCTACCCCAACCAGCTCCAATTTACACCATATTCTCTCATTTCTTTTGCTTTCTTCTTCCCCCCCACCCCCCGCCCCTTGACTAAGAAGGTTTTGACTTAAAAATGAAAATATTCTAAGTGACAAGTAAGTAGCCCCTTCTCACATAAAACCTGCAATAACGTGCCTGGATTACATTAAGGAATGCTGGAGGGGATCCCAAAAAACAGCATTTGAATAGTCAACCTGACAGAATCCTAGGACACCACTGAAAGAGCTCCTGTTACCTAACTGACTTAGAGCTAATCAGTGTAATCCTCATGACAATGCTTTGTCTGACTTCAGGAACCTGCTGCAGTTCCCCCTGGGAGGCGGGGGGGGGGGGGGGGGGGGCNGAGGGCCACTGGGGGTGTCCCAAGCCCCTGCCTCGGTAGGTAATGCAACATGAGCTGCCTCTCCCCTTGGCCCTGCCTTTCAACAATGAGGACCAAGATGTTTCATAGAGGGAGATAACTTAGATTTATTAAGGGGAGTAACCTCAACATGGAGACACAAAGAGAAAACCCCAGAAAGCCATCAATAGCTCATGTCCAAATCCCAGGAAACAGAGTCGCAGTGAGAGTAAGTTTCTTGGCAGAAAAACCAGATTGGGCCAGAAAGAAGTTAGGGAAAAATGTTTGAACCAGTCTCGACAGAATGAAAATATTTCTAAATGAGCCCTTTTGGCTAGTTTTCTCCTGGAGCAGGTAGAGACCAAATGAGGGGAGTTTGTTAAAAGCACCAAACTTTCCTCTGGCTCTTTAGCCCATTTCTGAGAATTTGTCTCAAGACTCTTTGCAGCATAAGAATGTAGGAATAGACACTATATGGGACTGGATCTGTCAGCTCCCCGATCTGGGTTGAATTGGTAGGTGGCATAATATCAGTCTTAGTAGGAACAGCAGTGCCTTTTGTCAAAGTCTATCCCACTCAAGAAGAAAGTTCCCAATATTTGCTACTGACACTTCTTAAAAAGAACGCGTCTGTTGTGAGATTCTTGTTTGAAGCTGTTTAATCATAAAGAAAAGCACATACATTTACACTCTTACTTCATTTCTGCCCGTGAGAAGGCAGGTAGATAGAGAATACCACTCTCCTTTATATTTATATCCTGCCAGCACAACTTAACAAAAATAAAGGATACCAAAGGGAAGGGAGGAAGAGAAGCTGAGAATTAGAAAGCATATTCTGTGGCTTCAACATAATTTTGAGTGAGATGAACAATCTTCAATGGCTTGAATAGCAAGATGGCCCTGTTGACTCTCAGCATAGGCTATGGTTAGATTACTATTTCTTATCTCTTGTTCAAAGCTCTACTTCAAAGGACTACTATCAATTGTTCAAGTAGACAGCAAAAACTTGCAATGCCTTAGAGCACTCAAGAGTGAGGCAACTGTGAAAGAATTCTTTCTTGGGTTAGAGGTAGGTTTGTTGCAGGTTCAAGAGAAAATGGCTGCTCCTCTAGTCATGGTGCCAAAATACCGATGAGTGAACAGGCACAGAAGTCACCCCTAGAAAATTAAGGAACTTAATTATAAGTCACAATAACAGAGTGTTTGGATGAAACTGAATTTAATTCAATGGTGGAAAAAGCTAGACATTTTATCCTAGCAAACCACTCAGTTTGCTCCAGTCATTTTCTTAATGATTCATTCGTTCAAAATTTATTGAGCAACTATTAGCTGCCATGTTCTGTTACGGCATTGGCAAAACTGCAAAGAACGAAATAGGCAAGAATCCTGCCATCATAGAGCTTATGTCCTAGAAATTACTACCATTTTGCTACCCAATCACTACAGCCATGCAGAGACCGCAAAGATGGGCCTTAGTCAATCATTCTGGCCATTTTTCTCTAAAAATTGACATTTAGTATATAATGCTGAAGCTTTATGATTAATCTAATCGATGGAGGAAAAAAATCCCTTTTATGTGACATAATACTATTAATCACAGCTTAATTTGATGGGGTATGTTGGTGGGGGTGGAGGAGAAGGAATTTTAAAATGTGGACTCCAGAAAATATTACAGAGAACGGAATTATTTTGAGCAAAGGGGATTGGCCTTCCTGGAGGCACTCTATTTTTTCCTCAAAATCACAGACGTTCCGAAGGGAAATTATTCTGGAATCCCAGAAGATACTTCCTTCAGGACCAAGTGGTTGCAGTTTACCCAACTCAAGGCAAAGGAGAACAGCAGCAAGAATATGCACTGATTACAGGGAATTTACAATGAGGACCAAGTCTAAGGATACAAGAGAAGCCTATGTGGTACAAAGGAAAGAACTGATCTGGAATTTAACTGTTTATTAAGTACTGATTCTGCTAAATACTGTTTTGTGCACAGAAACAGACCAAGTTTATTAGGGAGATAGGCATTACCTAGTGATGACAGAACTTAAAGTTAAAAAAGTAGAAAGGCAGTATCTTTAAAATATATATATATATATATATATATACACACACACACACACATATATATGCATGCCTTGCTACATTTTACATAAGCTTTGGAACAATAATAAAGTAATCATTGGGACAAATCCTTATCTTTAAAGATAAGGATTAAAGGATTAAACACAGTATACTGTATTTTCAAGTGCAAGGACAACAAGGAAGTTCTCTGTAGAAAATGCCCATCTGTTTGAAGAACTTTCTTTCATTTCTCCACCTTTGCCTTGTATTAGACTCTTCCCTCAGCAGCGCCCTAAAAGCATGTGATACTTTTGTTTTCCAATACATTTTCTTGAGGTACCTAATAACTTTTGCTCAGGATTCTAGACAGATTATAGGTGATTTGATTATATAAAACATTGCTTTTGTAGATCGATGTCTCTGTATCTATTCTATATCCTCTTCCCCTCCATACAGCACACTCAAAAAACAACAACAACCCCTCAAAACACGGAAGCAAACAAAAAACCCTAATAGATTCAGGGCAGGCTAATCCCAAAGGAGGAAGTTAACCCTTTTGTTTTTATCCCAGGAAATCTCCAGTACAATATTCAGTTGTTCCCACTCAATTTCAGTTTCAGCCATCTAATTTTAAAATCAAAATTTATCAGTATTACCAGAATTGTAATGTAACAAGGCTATACCTCCTTTTTCTAAAATTATTTGACATCTATACCATAGATGCAGCTATTCCAAACTATGTTTTACCTTCTGCTCTGGTTCAGTGAGTCTCATTGTTGGCATGCATTAAAACTTGTGTTCCTGAAGTAAAGCCACTTCTTTTTTCCTTCAAATTGGTCAGGATAGCAAAGGAAAGCTGGACATTTTCTTTACACAGTAGAAATAGCCCAACTAAATAATTCACATTAAAAAAAATTCCCTTTGGAAATTATGAAGTCCAAGAAACTTGGTTTTGCTGAGTAGTCAAAGGTCTGTGTTAGAAGCAGCCAGTCCTCTGCTCTGTATGATATCTCAGGGGGTTGAGGGAGGCCTATGGATGGAACAGCATCGTTTTCAGTTCTCTTGAGAATGAGAAAGCACAAAGGTTGGGTCCAGCTGATTGAAATGTGGCTGATGCAACCCACTGTCTCCCCAGTAGACTAAGCCACAAGTTATATAAACCATAAGGGTGATTAATGTGCTCAGATTATGCCAAAATATGGTGTAGCAGTCAGCTACGGAAATCCAGCTAAAGTCCATATTGCCTCCACCCTCCCAGAACCTAATAGATTCTTGGAAGGTATTATTGAACACAGGTGTCCCTTATCTAGGAAAACAAATTAACTCAATTCCAAACCCTCAAAAAAAGTTCCTGTGAAATAATTCAAACTGCAAAAGGATTTTCCCTGCAAGTTACCCTTAAGGTATAAGTTGCTTTATGCATGTAAGTGTTGTTTGATTTGCAAAAACTTTAATTGCATTCAATGTTTCTGTGGCACGTTCATTGCGTAAAACAGACAGTACATGAATTGAAATCTCAACTTTTATTGAATGGTAAGCACAGAGGAACTGATTGGAGAATAATCAAGGTTCAAAAATCCATTTTCCACAAAACCATGGAGAGCTAAGGATAAGCAATCTGCCCACAGCAGCTGCAAATGTAAAGACTGAACCCAACCATGATCCCATCTTAAACCTCTAAAAGACAGAATGTTTTAGCCACTGCAACTTTTTAATCTATTTAATGTTGACCGTATTGTGTGAATCATTCAACAGTCACAACTCAAGTTTGACCTTTCACTTTCTTATCTAGAGAAAATTTCATTTTCAAGTATCCAAGAATATTTAAACTATTCAAAGGATTTCAAGAGAACATTTGGCACATGTCACCCAAGCTCAACAGCTAACAGTTGCTGCCACCTATAGGCCCAATTTCAAGAGAAGGAGCTGGGACTTGAGCAGAGAGGATTGCACAGTTTCACAAACAAGTTCCTTTTCCTGACTCACGGAAAGACACAGTTGGTACCCATGGATTGTTGATCCAGTTCACGGAGAAAAATAGACTTTGATATGACAAATTTCATTGGCTCCATCAACCACAATCTCTTTAAACCACCTGGGATGGGGGGCACAGAATTTTAAAGCAGCAGCCCCTCTGCCCACAAAACAAAACAAATGAAACAAAATGAAATCTGGCTATCTAGGTCTTCAGTCACGTCTAACTGCAATTGCCATAGCTACACAATCATGTGAAAATAAGTAACAAGGAGAGATTTTCCTTTATGTCAGTTAGCATGTTATCACATGTGAGAGTCTGAACTGTTCTGGATAGATTTCCCCCTCCGGAGATTTTGTGAAGTCTCCCCTGTGAGACTGTACATCTATATATCTCTACCTATAGACATGTCTATATAATTATATAGATTATATTATTATATTTTAAAAATATCTTTTAATCTTTAAAATGACACATGAAAGTAGTCATTATTGTCTCCATTTTACTGATTAAAAAAATCCTAAGGCTAGGGCACCAGGGTGGTCCTCCTTGGTTAAGCCTCCAACTCTTGATTTCAGCTCAGGTCATGATCTCAGGGTGGTGAGATTGAGCCCCACCTCAGGCTCCATGCCCAGCAGAGTCAGCTTGGTATTCTGTTTCTCCCTCAGCCCCTCTCACCCCTCATGCATGCTCTCTCTCAAATAAATAAATAAATCTTAAAAAAAAAAAAATCCTAAGACTGAAAGAAAAGGAAAAAACTATATCCATAAAACAAAGTTCAGGGCTCTTGGAAGCTCAGTTGATTAACCACCCTGCTCTTGATGTCGGCTCAGATCATGATCTCAGGGTCAAAAGATCAAGCCCTGCCTCAGAATCTGTGCTCAGTGTGGTGTCTGCTTGGGATTCCCTCTCCCTCTGCCCCTCCCCTTCTGCTCTCTCTCTCTCTCTAAAATAAATAAATCTTTAAAAACAAAAAAAGTTAAATCTCAGCTGCAGGACTTTTTTTTTCTATCAGTAAATTGGAAGTAGTAAAGACTACCTTCAAATATCATTTTAGAGATTAGAATACATCTTATTTTTATATATTATATATTCATATATCCAATACACATAAATGTATGTTTAAATTTATTCACTGAATATATTCTCAGTAAATAGCACACAACAGCTTATAAAAATGTTAGCTCTGTAATACCAATTTTATGACATCTGCAAGTCATTTCATAATTGGACTTTTGTTTCTTTGTAGAGTGAGGAGCTTAGACTAAGTACTTTCTAGATTCCTCCTGGACTAAATGTTCAAGCCTTATGGCTTTTGAGGCTGGTATCCTCTCTCCCCATACCAGCTGGACCCATTTCCGTATTTGGGCTACTCTTATGCTGGATAAATGGTTGACAATCAATGCCGTCCAGCTATGTGTTCCCTCTATATTCCAGGACACTCCAAGACCAGAAAAGGAGGAAAGTCTTCATGGCTGATGTCCATTTCACTATTCTAATACAATTGTCACCTTGTTATGAGCCAAATTGCATCCCTCAAAAATTCATACATTGAAGTCCTGATCCCCAGTATCTCAAATATAACTGTATTTGGAGGTAAAACCTTTGAAGAGTTGATCAAGTTAAAATGAGGCCATTAGGGTGAGCCCCAATCCAATCTGACTGGGGTGTCCATATAAGAGGAAATTTAGACACACACAAAGACACAGTGGTATGCAACCACAGAGGAAAGATCATGTGAGAATATGGTGAGAAGGCCCCAGAAAAAGATAGCATTTGCAAGCCAGGAAGAGAGGTCTCAGACAAACTCATCTTGCCAACACCTTGATCTTGGACTACCAGCCTCCAGAATGCAAGAAAATAAATTTCTGTTGTTTAAGCCCCTCAGCCTGTGGTATTTTGTATGGTGGCTTTAGCAAATTCATATACCTCTTGACCTAACTCTGATTTCTTATACTTAAAATACAAATAATACTTTGAAAGTTATAAGATTAAAAACGATGATGTATATAAATGGCCTCCTATGTTGCTAACACAAAGTAGTTACTCAAACATTAATTCTTCCCCTTCCTGAATTCCACCTCTGCTGTCAAGTGAACTTGAATAATCTTTGGAATGTAATTTCACATTTTTTTTTTTTGTTCTCCCAGTAGTCACTTGGTCTATGTGTACATAACTTGACAAAATATTTAAAAATAAATATTGATACGTAACATCTTTTGTGAATATACATTAAATGTAATTAGTTATACTTAAAATATTTTGTTGGGAAGAATATATATGAAATCAAAACTCTCCTAATCAATCCAGACTATATAGGTACCATATCCGGGGGAATTCTTCATATGGATTTCACCACTTAGGTAAACACTTCAAAGTCTAAATGTTCATTCAAATCTAACCTTAGCCATACATGTTTGCTGACCTAAAAGCCAAATATACGATCAAGATCATCTTAATATGTCTTTTTTCCTCTTCCCACTTTGTAGCAAAGGCTCAAAAGTGTTGGAGCTTGCTTCTCTTATACCTACCCTTGTCTCTCCTCCCACACTCCACCTTCAATTATATCCCAGTCCCTGTCTTGTTATGTTAGTGTAAAGTTAATTCAGTATCTTCTTAATACATTTTTAAAAATTTACTTCTGCAGATTTTATGAACTAGTAAAGCTTAAGGATAATGAAAACAAAATCAATACCCATACTTGTAAAACTATACTAATTCAAGGAGGCAAAACTTTCAATATGAACACCTTTACCTTTTTTATTCTTTTGGCCCAATTCCATAATATTTTTATTTCTCTTTCCTCCCTTCCCCTCAAAACTCAAAACGCAAAACAGATTCTTCCCAGAAGTCCATGAAAAAAGAAAAATAATGAAAACAAATGTTAAGTTAAACTTTTCGCAAACTTTGGAAAATGAGCTGTTCTGGTTCATTTCAAATTTTTTGGCAAAGATCCACAGTCAAATAGGAACCAAGATTACATAGCCTCAGTGAAGAATGGAGAGGGTACATGGTAGAGAGCTGACCAATTTCCATTTAATTAAAGAGAGAGCTAGCTTTGATAATCAGGTAGAATCAGAGGTTTTCCTCACACAGGACTTAGAGAATTTTAATTATTATAGCCACACCATCTAAGAGAGTAAAGTAATATAGTAAAGCTTTCAAACTGACAAATGTTAGAATGAACATCACAAAATTTGAAAAATTTTAACTTTAGCATAAATGGCAAATACATAAATGAGAAAAATAATTTGAAATAAAAAGAGGCAACAATTAATCTAGTTCTTTAGCTATGAGTAGCACCAAGTATGACTGGTTATTTGAGAAATAGCAGTAGTATAAGAGAGAGACAATTCAAATAGAACATTTATTAAAATTCCAATTAGTATCTTTGGTGAACACTGTTGGTTAGTTGACTCCATCCCATTTGCAATTCCTTCTTTTAAAAACCAATGATTGGTCTATGGTAGCCACGTAGCCCAATTCTGGACAGTGATCTAAATAGAAATCACTGAGTAGGGGCGCCTGAGTGGCACAGCAGTTAAGCGTCTGCCTTCGGCTCAGGGCGTGATCCCGGCATTATGGGATCAAGCCCCACATCAGGCTTCTACTATGAGCCTGCTTCTTCCTCTCCCACTCCCCCTGCTTGTGTTCCCTCTCTCGCTGGCTGTCTCTATCTCTGTCAAATAAATAAATAAATAAAATCTTTTAAAAAAAAAGAAAAGAAATCACTCCAGGGAGTTTTTGTCTGTTTTTCTCCCACCATTTAGCCTTAAAGTGCATTTTAAAAAATAGTTATCTTCAGATAAAGAAAAGCTATAGATTCAGGGGCGCCTGGGTGGTGCAGTTGTTAAGCGTCTGCCTTCAGGTCCGGCCGGGATCCCAGCGTTCTGGGATCGAGCTCCACATTGGGCTCCTCTGCTGGGAGCCTGCTTCTTCCTCTCCCACTCCCCCTGCTTGTNATCTTTAAAAAAAAAAAAAAAGCTATAGATTCAGTTCAGTCTTCTGTTTTTATCTCTTCTTGTATGGAACCTCAAAAGATGCCAAAAAGGGAAGTAGTTCTCTTATGACCATTTAGAGATAAGCATGTTAAACATGACAGAGCCCAAAAATGGAGAGATCCTCTTTACTAGATCAACTTCAGTCTGCCTATCCCCAGATTCTTGCCTCAAGGGACAAATAAACACCCTTGTTTATTAAGCTACTATAGGTGGATTTTTCTACTTATCACCAAACACACTTATAACTNTAAAAAAAAGAAAAAGCTATAGATTCAGTTCAGTCTTCTGTTTTTATCTCTTCTTGTATGGAACCTCAAAAGATGCCAAAAAGGGAAGTAGTTCTCTTATGACCATTTAGAGATAAGCATGTTAAACATGACAGAGCCCAAAAATGGAGAGATCCTCTTTACTAGATCAACTTCAGTCTGCCTATCCCCAGATTCTTGCCTCAAGGGACAAATAAACACCCTTGTTTATTAAGCTACTATAGGTGGATTTTTCTACTTATCACCAAACACACTTATAACTGATACAATGTCCTCAAAGTGATTCATAAGCAATTCATCCATAAAACAAGAACAGGTTGCTGTGAAAGGGGAAGAACCAGATAACTTGAAAGAATCCTTGTGATTGTAACATAAGACTAGCAAATTTTTAAACATAGGAGGGCTAACGGATGGAGGTAAAATTAATTTCTCTGATTATAAAACAAAAAGAGATATAAATGTAACAGTTCAGAGAAATGGCAGATAAATCCAGTGGACATGAAATCTGGTCTAAGATCTCCAGGGAGAAAAGAGAAAACAAATGAGAGGATAAAATTTGAAAAATTTGAGAGAAATTAATTTTTCCCCTGAACTGAAATATAGCATCAATGCTAAAATGAAAGGAACCACTCCAAGGGTCCAACAACATGAATGGAAAAAATACCTGTGCCTTAGCACTTTATAGTGAAGTTTCAAAATTCTAATACTGAATGGATCTACTAAGCTTCTAGGGAAAAAAAGCATTTCATCTATAAAGAAATTGTCATCAGACTGTCATCATCAGAAGATGCTCTTAGAAAATTTAGCAACATATTTAAGGTTTTACAGGTAAATGATTTTCAATGTAAAGTTGTACATTCAGATGAACTATTATTATTTGAGTACGAGGATATGATAAGAATCTGCCTCCACTCTTGGTATTTTACCCTTGACAGTTTCCAGTCTCCACCCTTCTCTCTTCCCCGCTTGCCCCACATCCAGGCAAACCTATAAAAAGGACCATGCACTACCTCCCTCAGCACTGGCAAGAGGTTCATACCTTCACTCTGACCTTATTCTGTAACCTTTATCCCCATCTCCCCTCTAAAGCCCTCAGTTTGTTTCCCAGATTCGCTCAAGTCATTTCTAACTGGCTTGGGTAGCTGTCCTCCTGTCTCCCCAGAAAGCTTCATTATGTGAGTAATAATGTTTCACACCATGTTGATGGATGTATGACATCATCAATCTCAACATTTAAACTGATTCCGCATGGGAGATTGATTCTTCTCACTTTGAGGCAACAATAAACTAGAGGCTAGAATAAATATATCCCCTAATATTAAAAGGCCTGAGAAACCTAACTTTCTATGTATCTTTCTGAAAAAACAAAACAAAAAAACCACAAAAAACAAACAAAAAAACTATTGATGATGTTCTCCAGAAAAGTGTAGAATGTTCCGAAGGTGACATCCATCTTAAAAAAAAGAAATATATTTCAAGACATAGAAGACTTAATCCAACAGTACAGTGCAAATAAATCCTGGGATTTATACAGCAAGGCCATAAATGAGTTAGACCAAATTAGGACTGGAAGTCAGAACTCCAAGTAGCAGAATTTCTACAAGAACTTCAGGACAAATGACATGATTAAAAAATTTAAATTTCTTAGTGACATAAGCATGTTTTCTTATGTCAACAAACAGAGGCAACCGAAAACTTCAGCTGGGAGAAAAGCTCATTAAAAAACTTATCATTCAGGGGCGCCTGGGTGGCACAGCGGTTAAGCGTCTGCCTTCAGCTCAGGGCGTGATCCCAGCGATCTGGGATCGAGCCCCACATCAGGCTCTTCCGCTATGAGCCTGCTTCTTCCTCTCCCACTCCCCCTGCTTGTGTTCCCTCTCTCGCTGGCTGTCTCTCTCTCTGTTGAATAAATAAATAAAATCTTTAAAAAAAAAAAAAAACTTATCATTCAAATAGAAAGAAAATGAAATTGAGAAATGATTTTGAGCATTTGATATGAAATAAAAACAAAAGAAAAATAATCCATCTGAGTTTGATATTTATTTAGTGATACAGAGTTATTTCTTTCCCTGTGTGTCAAATCATACTATTTGGTTCTTCAGATAAAAATATATACGTACCACATTATGAATACACTATTACTTTTCAATTTTAGAATCAATGTGTAAATAAAGCATAGAGGATATAGGTTCAGATTACAGTGTCATGAAAAATCTTGCAATGAAAATATCTTAGTTAACAGATGCCTGAAATAAAGATGAAGAGGGTAAGAGGCAATAAGATTTAGATATTGTGTATATACATACACACACATAAAAGAGATATATGTATATAAAAGACTGTATATACATTGTGTAGATACATAATTTATGATATCTTTTAATGAATGGAAGTTTTTAATTTTAATGATACCTAAATATCAATCTTTCCCTGATGATGCCATTCTGGGCCTGTAGTTTCTTTTGGGGAAGTTTTAAATTATGGATTTGATTACATTTACAGATATAGGACTATTCTGATTTGTCTGTTTCTTGGTGTATTTCTTCTTATGTCAGTATTGGTAAGTTAATTTTTTTTTTAAAGATTTTATTTATTTATTTGACAGAGATAGAGACAGCCAGCGAGAGAGGGAACACTAGCAGGGGGAGTGGGAGAGGAAGAAGCAGGCTCATAGCAGAGGAGCCTGATGTGGGGCTCGATCCCATAATGCCGGGATCACGCCCTGAGCCAAAGGCAAACTCTTAACCGCTGTGCCATCCAGGCGCCCCTGGTAAGTTAATTTTTAAGGAACATGCCCATTTCATAGAAGTTGTTAAATTATTATAATAAAGTTGCTTATATTACCTTCTTCTTTCCATGTGTGTATATATATGTTTGTGTATATATCTTAATTTTTTATTTAATATTAAGATATATATACACAAAAATATTAATTTTTAAATTTATATATATGTGTATAGATACAAAATACCTCAGGTATTCCCATGAAGAAAATATTGACAAACTAATACTTAAAATGGGTAAAAGACATAAACATTCTGTTTCCTTACCTACAGAATATGAAAAATATCTACTCCAGAGTCAAGCTTAAAAATCTTTGTAAAATGAAACATTAAATGAAGCAATTAATATTTTATTCTGATCTAATATTTAGAAGGTCCATGTGAGGAGTAATCAAATATAGATGATATAAAGACATAAAAAACATGGACTCGTCCAAATTTCCATCTTTCCACTAGATGTGTTGTTGTTCTATGAGCACAGCCAGAAAGAGAAAATGAGGGGAAAGAAAAATGCCAATGTAGACAGATTTGCTCTTCCAAGTAAATTTAAGCCAGCGCAGGAAATACAGTCTGTATTTACTAATTTTCACTAATACCAACTCTTTACTTCATTGAGAACATGTGACTATTTTCTAAAAGAAGAATGTCTTCTGATCTCATAGGAAATATTTTATAGATCCAAAGCTAGAGACATAGGGAAAAAGGCCTCTGATTTTTCAGCTTCAGAAAAATCTCTTCATTACTAGTATGCATGTATCATTTTTACCTGCTAAATGACATTGATATTAAAACCTAATACCTCAGTTGAAAATATATGTGTAAAATATAATAAAGTAATGCCAGAATCTAAAAACCATATTCACTAAACATTTTGTAGCATTAAACAATACGCATTTGTTTTAGATGGCTGCCAAAGAAAATTATTTTAAGATTTGTCATTGGTTTTGACTCCAAAGCTGACACCAGTTTATAAAGTCAATTTTGTATTTATTTAAAATGTTGGACATGATTATACATTACCTTGGAAATTCCTCACAGTTCATGACTTTGTTTGGCGCCTATGCAGCTTAAATAGATCATCAGATGTCATTAAAAGTGTGATGGACGGCTGTCTGAATGAGGGGCAGCCAGCCACCGTGAGGCGGCCACTAACCTGAACTAGACCCCAGAGTGGCTTGCCTATCTTGAGTTCAAGAATTTTATATGGAAAATAATCCAACATGAAACTGGTCTTCAATCTAAATGAACAATAGAAGTTATAAAAAAAAAAAAGCATCAGAGAAATTAATTATTGATATGTTAACTTTCAGTTTATACCCTAGGACTCATCTATGAACCCTATCGTTCTTTAACGACAAAAATTGATGTGCACAGAAATGCATTTTGGGTTTTTTTGGGGTTTTTTTTAGTGAGCCCTATGTCCAATGTGGGGCTGAACTCATGACCCCAAGATCAAGAGTCACATGCTCTACCAACTGAGCCATCCAGGCTCCCCCCAGAAATGCCTTTTGTAATGGGGAGTATTGGCTGAGACTGTGCTCCCAAGTTTTTGCTTCCTTATAAAACCTTATTCTCTGGAATTACTGAATAAGTTCTTATTTTATTTTAAAGATTTTATTTATTTGAGAGAGAGAGAGAGAAAGAGAGAGCAAGAAAGAGCACAAGCAGGGAGGAGAGGGAGAAGCAGATTCTCTGCTGAGCAGGGAGCCCGATGCAGGGCTTGATCCCAGGACCCTGGGATCATGACCTGAGTGGAAGGCAGACGCTTAACCAACTGACCCACCCAGCGGCTCCAAGCTCTTATTTTAAAGGGCAAGCAGACTATTTCTATAGAGGTAGAGCCTTAAATTCTGTGTTGAAAAGCTTTTTTCCCCCTACTCTTTTTTTGAAACATGGACCTTTGGATTATTCAATGTGAAAATCAAGATCTCTTCTGGAATTGCAAGATCTTAAAAGATGGAAAAGCTCAGCCATGAAGGCAACTGTTTACTTGTGGCTGGAAAGTGGCCTCAGAGGTCCCAAAGTTCAGGTGAATGGGTTTTAAGAGATAAGTGGAAGTGAGCAAGGCCAAGGACAAGTGGAGTGGAAATGGAGGTGGAGAAGCACATTTAGGGGGAAAACAGACAGATGGAGAGTTGGCTGGGGTAGGGAAGACTAACTTTGTTTCACGATTTTTTATTAAGAGCCACACATGTAGCCATTGATAGACGCTGCATTCTGGACACCGAAAGCCCCAGCGTAGAGTAGAAAAAAATGGAGCAGGGGCGCCTGGGTGGCACAGCGGTTAAGCGTCTGCCTTCGGCTCAGGGCGTGATCCCGGCGTTGTGGGATCGAGCCCCGCATCGGGCTCCTCTGCTGTGAGCCTGCTTCTTCCTCTCCCACTCCCTCTGCTTGTGTTCCCTCTCTCACTGGCTGTCTCTATCTCTGTCAAATAAATAAATAAAATCTTTAAAAAAAAAAAAAAAAGAAAAAAGAAAAAAATGGAGCAGGGCTGAAGGAGACAGCATGACCATTATCTTCCACAATTCCATCAAGTTAGTTGCTGTGTACCACTCAGTTTGAAGAAAATAAAGACTCAGATTAAAACTTGTCTCCAAAATAAATTTCTGTAGCAATGTTCAATTAACTAACATGGTCAGCTATTTATTTCCTAAGATATTATATTCCACAATTCAAATAAGATAATAAATAACTTTAAAATGAATAAACTTACTGTTCTTCTGTGTAGGTCAAAGTTTGTTAGGATATACAAAACAAAGCCCTGAATAATGAGAGAATATGCAAATTAATTGATACATTAGGGATCATTTTAAAAACAACCTTTTTGGGGCACCTGGGTGACTCAGTTGGTTAAGCAGGCAACTCTTGGTTTTGGGTCAGGTCATGATCTGGGAGTTCTGGGATGGAGCCCCGTGTCAGGCTCTGCGGTCAGTGGGGAGTCTGCTTGGGGATTCTGTCTCTCTCCCGCCCACTCTGCCCCTCACTTTACTCGGCACATGTGTGCACGCTCTCTCTCAAATACATACATACATACAACCTTTTTTTCACCTTCACTTTCTGAGAAACAGTATTTTTAATAGTAGGCTTTGGTATTCCTTTAAGATAAGGAAAATTCTTGACAAGTAACTTTTGTACAGCTTTGGAATTAGAACCCTAACTTCCAGGGAGAGTCCATGGATGGTGTCTATGAACTTTCTGGAACTACATAAAAATATTAGCCTTAAATGTATTTTAATGAATTTTTTTCCTGAGAGAATATTCACCAGTTTATCAGATTCTCAAAAGGAATCCAGTATCACCAAAATGATTAAAATCCAGCAGCAGTCCCCAGAGGAGGCCACTCCTACTATATTGGAATAGACCACACTGGAGACCCTTCCTGCGGATCTGCAGGAAAGAACCAGCCATTCCCATCAGGTGGCCTTCCTTTCCCCAGTGGGGGGCACTTCTTTGTCTCAAAAGCAGGGAGAGATGCCACCCTGTTTCTCTCTCATGACTGCCATCCAGGTGAAAAAAATAATGGGTAAGCATGACCTCTTCTTTTCCTGCTTTCTGTAAAGGACATGTGAGTCAGGGCCCTGGGTCTGTCTTCCATGGGGTTGGAGAGAGTGGACAGGATGGCTCATGCCACAGGCCAGAGCCAGATTCACAGATGCAACTCTCTCTGCAGAAGTAGTGTGAGGTCGTGTTTTGAGGACCCACATTAGAAGGCTCCCTGGTTTGGCCTTAGGGTCTTGCCACATTCCTTGATTCAACTTTAATTTGGGAGCCACAACTTGAAGAATTGGACTTCCATTAATACTGTTGATCGCCCCCCCTCAATTTCGGTGTCTCTTCTTCACTAGTTAGAACCCAGAAGGGGAGATGAGCGTATACCTGAGAATCCAGAACTGCGGTAGGAACCTCTAGAAAAGCCTTTGGAATTTGCAGAGTATTTTTCACATCTATTATTTCCTTTACTTTTTGCAATAGCCCTGAAATGTAGGTCAGGTATTATTGTTATTTACGTGTGGAAAATGTTCAGGTGTAGGTGGCTGCCAAAGTGCTGAGGTTTCCACGCAGATCGCCCGACTCCAAATGCATTGTTGTTTCCATTCCCTTATCCCAGCAAACACAAGGCCAAGGGTCAGTCTCCTGAGGGTGTTATGTGCCCCTACAGCCCATTCAGAGATCACGATCTGACAAAAACCTGACATCCTTCCAGGAAAGTGTTTTAAGTGGCTGCCCTTTAGGGAGTCCCTTTTCCCCTGATACTTAGATAAATACCATTGCCTTCCTTCTATCATGCCCATCACTCTGTGACCTTAACTGGCCATACAAAGTAGAGACTTAACTCACCAAAATATAGACGTCGATGTTAGAATAGGTAGAGTACTGACGTTTTAATTCCCACAGATGAGCACCAGAGAAAGAAACTGAATTAACGACTCCTGACTAACCCAATAATATTGAACCATCATTAATGTCTCTTTGGTTATATGTCCCAAAGGTCTGTGAGGGTAACTGGGAGATCAGGCCCCACTATAATGGAGCTGCCCTTTAATATGCTTTTTGTTACATGTATATTTGTCTAAATTCCCACTTGGTTCCTTTGTTATTAAGCATCCTCATGACTTTTTCAGTCTCTCTCTCTTAGGCTGCTTCATCCAAAACTCCTCCTTCTTTTCTCCTCTCATGTCCCAGCTGGAAGCCATCTCCTTTCCTCTCTTCTCCGGGGCTCTAAGCGATCTGGCTTTTTACTGGGTGCTCTTATAGGCTGCTTTTTGAAAGGATTCTGTAAGGAGAGGACCCTATAAGAGACAAGAGGAACCAGACCACTATCTAGACAGAAGGGATTGGTTAATAACTGGGATGTGAAACGGGGTTAATTTGTGATTAACAGCACAGCCTTTTTAACAGATATATGGATACTCAAATATTCAAATCCCATTCCTGCCACACATACTTTGCATATATCTCTCAGATCGGCTAAGCGTCAGCTCACTCCTTTGTCAATATGGGGATAACAGTGCCGCTTCCGGCCTGTGAGGGCAGCGGTGTTTACAATTCATTGATCACAGCCAGTTACAGATTTCTTTGTTCCTTCTCTACTCCCACTGCTTTACTTAACTAGACAAAAAAAGAAAGAAAGAAAGAAAGAAAGAAAGAAAGAAAGAAAGAAAGAAAGAAAGAAAGAAAAAGAAAAAAGCCTTCTCCCTCTCATTGCTATGAGAATAATGAAATAATATACGTAAAATGATTCCACACTGTCTGATAATAGGTGTTTAATAAAGGAAAAACATAGCATTTTTTAGCATAAGCAAAACTATTTTATAGCCATTTATCTCAGTTATTGGCGTCCATGTGCCAACTCATCTACTGTCCTCGAAACTTCTTGAGGGAAGACCTTTCATCTTATATACCCTTGCATTTTTCTTAATACTCTGCAATTTGCAAAAGGCCCGGTAAAATTTGTTGAAAGATAAGAGGGATTTGCATTTCATACTATGTCCTCACTGTAAGACTGATCTCATTATCTAGCTAGGATCCCTGCCCTTCACATTCAAAGTTGACACCTCCCAGCTGTCTATAACAGACTCTACGTTCCACAGACCTGCAGAAGGGTGGGGATCCCCCAGCTTCACTGCTGTGCTTCAGGACTGAGGAGACGAAGCTGCAGACCCTGGTCAGGCTGAGCAGCCCGAGGAAGACACAGCAAGACACGGGGCTCACTCCACCTTCCCCTTGTCAGCACCCTTTTCAAGGGACCCAACTGAGAGGGGATGGCGACCTCTGGAGGAGAACCCCCCCAGTCCGAGAGGGGGGAGACTTTATTCTACCAACATCCCACAATAGTCAGAATTCTTTTGCTCAGTACTTCATTTTTTAGAGGAGGGGGAGGAAAAGGATCAATGAAAAAGAGAGGGAAAAAAAAATTCTCGATCATAGATCTTCCAAGGAGCATATTTTGATTTAGGGACCCTTCCTTTGCAACCAAACAGTTTAAATCTCCAGGGGTGAAGGTACCAAACCAACTGTTTTTAATGATGGTCAGTGTGAATTGGGCTTTTCCAAAATATACATTGGATCAGACTGCCCATGGTTCAAAAAGGCACTCAATTTTTAAATGGAATTTTATTAGCATATTCATAAACAAGAAAGTACTTTTATGAGAATACTAATCCAAGATAGATACATTCTATCCAAGCAAAAAATATACTTTTTTTCCCACTTTAACTGCTAATGAATCTGAGTTGTTTGTTTTTGTTTTGTTTTGTTTTTTAAGTGCCAAATGACCTCTGCAAAGAGTCTTCCTGCTGATTCTGAATGAATCAGTGGCTGGTAATGCCATTTAGCTTTCCCCATTGAAGACGAGTCTGCAAGCTGGTCTGACTGGATGAGAAACCAGTGACAGTATGAGTCTTCATACTGCAGGAAACCCTGCAGAATGTGCCTGGTGTGCGGAGAAAATCCCATGTTTTGTAAATAATCTCCCTCAAGTCTGATCTGAAAGTGCTCTCTTCCTGATTTCATCAATAAGGTTACTATGTGACTTTAAAAAATTCCACTGCTCTAGGAAAACTTCTGTTTCCTTTTATGCCCAGATTTAGCAGGTTTTTCAAAGCCCTTCTTATTAAGAAAAGTTGTGGCTGGAAAAATGGATAAGTAGTTACAACTATTCCAGGAAACTATAAATATTCTGGTTTGAGCCATTTAAGAAATTATCCTCTCCTTTATTGTCTCCCAGGGCCCACCTACACCCGGGTGCTGCCCTCCCAAAGTGA
Source organism: Ailuropoda melanoleuca (assembly GCF_002007445.2). Lineage (NCBI taxonomy): Eukaryota > Metazoa > Chordata > Mammalia > Carnivora > Ursidae > Ailuropoda > Ailuropoda melanoleuca. The sequence goes on along the minus strand of NC_048224.1, from coordinate 113,475,255 downwards.
AGTGGATGGTCCTAAATGATCATAGGTGGGCTTTAAAAAATAAACACAAAATTAGTTTCACACCTACTTAGACAGCTTAGAATTTTAATGTGTGAAGTATGCCAGGACTCTGCAGTGAAATAAAGCTTTGCATTCAAACTGATGTCAGCCAATCAGAAAACAGTACAGAGCGCTGCCCATTTCATAATTAGGGAGCATTACTCCAAGTTCTAGATTTTACTTATTAATGAATAAAGCATTTCTTGACCCAGTTTTGCCATTTATTCATAAGGACCTTGTTTTCAAAAAGTGTTAAAATAGCATGAAGGCCCTGATTTATGCCCACCAAATCCAGGAAATTCAGTTAATCCTCAGAACTATTTGTGTCTAGTTTTGCAGCAAACATTCTATATAAAACTGTGCTCTGTTCGAGGATAACACAGAGGAAAGAGACGACAGCATGCTTCCCTGCAAGCTTGACTCTTTCAGCTTCAAAGCTTTAGACCATATGCCGGCATGTTTTCTACTGCCTTTCTGTCTCTGCTGTAGCCTTATTTCAGTCCTGCTCGCCTGTCCTGGGCTATACCTTGGACATCCATGGGACTTCATCAGACAGACAGGAGCAATGTGCAACTTTGACTGGGAGTCCCATGGAGATACGAAACCTCAGACTGCAGCAAGTGATAACATGTCCAAAAGGTCCCCTTCTTCCTCCTTTCCCAAATCCTCTCCCTGGACCCATTTTTAAACATACCAGATATTGATGAAAAGTTCTTCGTGAAAAGAAAACACCACCGAAAACAATTGGAATGTGATACGGGAGACCATCATTCCTGTTCCCTCCCCCACAGAATGCCATCTGGCTCCCTCCATGGATGTGGTCAAACCCCCTACTCATCCATCCTACAAATGCCATTCAGAGGGCACTGCTTTCAGCAGGCAGGTTATCCCTGTCTTTGTGCCCCAGTTTCCCCAAATGTGACATTAATGGAAAAGGTTCAGCTTTTGTAGGTCTCCTCGCATCCTGAAATGCTATCTCTTTGTAACCTCCCCAGTACATCTGGCTTTCCAGATCTGAACCCCAAGAATATTCTTCTGTCCTGTTCATCTGTACACAACATTAACTGATTACTAGAGCTCAAGTCCCAGCTTCACCATGTGCTAGCCAGGAGACTCTGAGCAAGTTATGTAATCCCTAAGCTTCAGTTTCCTCATCCATAAAATGCTGATCATGATGGATGAGGCATACATGGTAGAGTTGTTTCCAGGATTTCAGGACAGAACACACATAAAGAGCTCACCACGGTGGCTGACAATATGTGTCCAATAAATTCTAGCAAGAGCTACTTCTAGCTATCTTTTTCATGTGTAAGTTCCCTGTTATCCCAAACATATTCATAAGCTACTTGAGACTGAGAATGCATGCTGTTTGCATGCCCACCTTGCTTATTCTAATGGCCTAAAAATAGGAATTCAACAGTGCTTGGTTGATTTCTTGACTTCGTGTCTGATTTTTCAGTCATGAACTGCCCTGTTGGGGCAGTTGAGTTTTTCTATATATGAAGATATAAAGTCTGTCAATTCAATCCTTAAAACTGTATGAAGCCTACCAAAAAATTATTAGAAAAATTTAGTAAATTTGCAGGAGATAAAATTAATGCCCAGAAATTGGTTGTGTTTCTATACAATAATAATGAAGTACCAAAAAGAGAAATTAAGAGCAAATCCCATTTATAAGTGTAGCAAAAAGAATAAAATGCCTAGGAATAAATTTAAGCAAGGAGGTGAAAGACCTGTACTCTGAATACTATGAAATACTGATGAAAGAAATAGAAGACGACACAAATGGAAATATATTCCATGCTCATGGGTAGGAAGAATTAAGAGGTCCATACTACCCAAAGGAATGTAGAGAGTCAATGCAATTCCTATCAAAATATCAACTGCATTCTTCACAAAACTAGAACAAAATGATACTAAAATTTGTATAGAATCACAAAAGACCCCAAAGCTATCTGGAGAAAGAAGAAAGCAAGAGGTATCACAAGCTCAGTTTCCAAGATATACTATATAGCTATAGTCATCAAAACAGTATGGTACCGGCACAAAAACAGACACATAGATCAACGAAAGTGATAAAGACCCAAAAACAAACCCATGTTTATATGGGTCCATTAATCTACATCAAAGGAGGCAATAATATGCAATGGAGAAAAGATGGTCTCTTCAATAAATGGTGTTGGGAAAATGGGACAGCTACACACAAAAGAATGAAATGGGACCACTTCCTTACACCATACACAAAAATAAACTTAAAATGGATTAAAGACCTAAATGTAAGATTTGAAGCCATGAAACTCCTAGAAAAAAACATAGGCAACAATTTATTTGATATTGGTCTTTTTCTAGCTAGGTCTAGAAACATTTTTCTAGAGAGTTCTCCTCAGACAAGGAAAACAAAAGTAAAAATAAGCTATTAGGACTGCACCAAAATAAAAAGATTTTGTGCAGTGAAGGAAACCATCAACAAAACAATAAAGTAACCCACTGAATGAAGATATTCACAAATGCTATATCCAATAAGGCGTTACTATCCAAAATATATAAAGAACTTGGAGAACTCAATACCAAAAAATCGATCTGATTTAAAAATGAGAAAACCTCAATAGACATTTTTTTTTCAAAGAATACACAGATAGCCAATAGCCCCATGAAAAGATGTTCAACATCACTAGTCATGTGATGCAAATGCAAGGGAAATGCAAACCAAAACCACAATGAGCTATCACCTTACACTGTCAGGATGGCTAGAATCAAAAAGAAATTACAACTATTGCTCGGGGTGTAGAGAAAAAGGAACCCTCACGCACTGTTGGTAGGAATGTAAATTGGGGCAGCCACTGTGGAAAGCAGTATGTAGGTTCCTCAAAAACTTACAAATAGAAATATCATATGTCCAGTATTCTACTACTAGGTATTTATCAAAGAAAACAAAAACACTACTTTGAAAAGATATGCACGCTATGTTTATTGTAGCATTATTTACAATAGCCAAGATATGGAAGCAATCCAAGTGCCCATTGATAAATGAATGGAAAAAGTAGATATGGTATGTGTGTGTGTGTATATATATATATATACGTATATTTATATTGCATGTGCACACACACACAGACACACAATGGACTATTACTCAGCCATAAAAAAAAATGAGATTTTTGTCATTTGCAACAACATGGATGGACCTAGGGTTTTATGCTAAGTGAAAGAAGTCAGATTGAGAAAGACAAATATCGTATGATTTCACTTTATGTGAAATCTAAAACAAAACCAAAGGCAGAAATAGACCCATAAATACAGAGAACAAACGGATGGTTGCCAGAGAGGAAGAGGGTAGAGGCATAAACAAAATGGGTGAAGGAGAGTGGGAGATATAGGCTTTCAGATACAGAGTGAAAAAATCACGAGGCTAAAAGGTACAATGCAGGGAATACAGTCAGTAGTACTGTAAGAGCGTTGTGTGGTGACAGATGGGAGCTACACTTGTGAGCATAGCATCATGTACAGACTCGTCCAATCACTATGCTGTACACCTGAAACTAATGTAATATTGTGTGTCAACTATACTTCAGTTTAAAAAAAAACCCTGTATGGAGATAATGATCCATGATAGTAGCTTAAATTGTTTCTAATTCCATTGCTGTTTCAATAATTTTAGAAGAGCAGTCTAAAAGCAAGAACATACTGGAAATGGGCTGGGCCCTGCCCGGCTCAGAAGGCACATACCCAAAAAAGGCTGAACTGAACTTTCCATCAGACTGGTTGGAAGCCATCATGATCTTCAATACAACGAATATTCAAAAATTTTGAGTTTATCTGGGTTTGTCGTTTGTTTTTGAGAGAAAAGAGAAGGAAGAGATGGAGAGAGAAGGAGAAGTACAAAGAGATATAGGGGAAGGAAGAAAGCAGAATGTGAGAGCAGACACAGAGAGATGGACAGGACGATGGAGAGAAAGGTGCTCCTCATAGGGCTGGGTGAAAGCGCGACAAAAAGAGCGAAGCCTGTCATGGTTCCTAAGCTGCAGAGAAAGATCCATCTAAGTCTGAGGCACAGGAGGCACAGGAATAACCTAAAGAGGGTTTCACTGTGAAGCTGAAATCTAGCCAAATATTCAATTATTTTACTGTTCTTGCTTGATGGAGATTCCCATTGTGGAAGAGAAGAGGATGGGCCCGCAGACTAAAGGAGCGACATTAAATCATCATTTCTAGTCTGACTTTTTTGCAGGGGCCTCTTCGGAGGCTGATGTATGCAACAGACATATGTTTTTTAAAGACTTTTACCAAGTGCTTCTTCCCCCCGCTCCACACATCAGAGACTTCTAAAATTCCAGGTCTGGCAAAGGAAAAAGAAAGGGCCACAGTGACTTCCCAGCTGAATGCGCCTCCTGAGGAACCAGCACCGGTTCATGAAGAACTTTCAAGAATCTACACCGACATCTTCTGGGTTGCTAAATAGTCAGCCTTTCAGTTGACTTAAGAATGCAGTGCTCTTAACCAAACCATGGCCCCACTGGGGAAATCAATCAGACACCAGGCTTAAAACCTCAAAAGGTACGTGAATAGTTTTCTATGAATCGGAGGTAAAGGGTGGCGTTGTTAGGAATTACCCGAGCTTCCAGGCAGATTGGACTATGTAGAAATTGATTAAAACACCAGGGTCCCATTCTACCCACATTTGGGGGAAAGGTCTCTGCTTTGCCTCTACATAGGCGGCTGATCTCTGTGGGCTACAGGGATTTTCAGTGAAGAGTAAATCTGTTTTGTAGAGGAGGCATTAGCAAAGATCCCTGTTAGATGTAATTTTCAAAGTCAGAGCTATCACGGGTAGGGTTTTGGGTTTTAACTGCAAATGTAATCAGCAAGCCTCGTGGTGGCTGCTTCTCTGGCAGGCACTCAGATTTACTGGATGCCTCAGCCCCCGCAAGGGAAGAAATCATTTCCTGTGAATTCCAAGTCCTGTAGGTTACTGAAATGTAGCTATTTCCTCCTGTGTGGCTGAGCACCCTCCCTGACTATCTCTCCAAGGGCTACATTCCTCCGCTGCGTAGCTGTGGACATCCCTGGCCCGTTTCCATGGAGGCACATAGCAGGAGACTCTTGTGCCTGGGTACTGGGCCAAGAACTTTTCACTCTTAGAAAACATATTGGCCTCTAGCATTTCAGTGCTATTTGAAAACAGATACTTCGGTTTTCAAGGCGTTCTCTTGTGAAACATGCAGCTATATTGTGATTTAACTCATGCCATATCACAAGATGGGAAAAAACAGAAATTGACAAGAGTTAGAGAGTGGAATTTACGTAAACCTCCCCGGATGTGTTTTCATTGCATGGCTACAGAACGCTTTGACATTCTGAAACCAGGACAGTTTGTGACACTGTGGTGTCCCAGGGTCAGTTGGCTTAAGTCTGAAACACAGCCCTCCTGCTTCTAGTTAAGTACCTTGGGTAAATTTCTTGACTTCTCTGAGTCTCAGTTTCTTCATTTGTAGAATGTCGATCCAAAAAAACCCCAAAGGACTCCTGGGGTTGTTATGAGAACAAAATGATACAAGGTATAGTAGAGACCCAGCAGAGAGGAAGCAGTTGAAAAGTATGCCTTCCCTGATGTAAGCTCAGAGTGGCTGAAGGACTTGATATCAAAAGCGAGTCATTACTGAGACGAAAATTCATGTTTCCTAACCTGTTTAATGACCTGTTAAACTAAATCACCTTCCTACCAAGTGGCTGCCTTTCTCCAAAGATTTTTAAAGAAGTTAATCCTCATGTCATGTTACAGTCAATTGGCTCAAGAATGTAAAGGGTTTTTTTTCCCCTTAACTTGGGAAAGTTTGAATTAAAAAAAAAAAAAAGGTTTGTATTTGCCCTCATCCCTGCCCTTCCTTGCTCCTTGAGACCTTCAGTTCAGCCCCCAATGCCCCTGGTTGTTTAGTTACCCCACAGAATCAATCCCGACTCTTTCTCAAGCCCCGTTCCTCCTTCCAAGCTCAGATCAAGATCTTTGTAGCACACTCCTAATCAATATCGCCCTCCTCATTTCCTCTGAAATGCATAGAATTTATGGACTGTAAGAAACAATTTTACATTTAATTACACCTCATTCTTCTTATTGGTTTGTGGATTCATTGCACCTCTAGCTAAGTTCTCTGAGCACAAAGACCACTTCCTGTATACTTTCCCACACAATTGCCAACCTAGCTTTCAGCTCAGAGTAGGTGCTCAATAAATGCTTTCTAGTGAATTCATAATTATTAATCATTGATGGCAGTTTCATCACAATTACCATCTACCTTTACATCCACCACCTACACAGTGTCCACAAATGGGGCTTCAACTGTGGCAATATTCTGTCCAGTGCCGGGCTCTCTCGAGCTCGACCTTGGACCTATTGTTAATATCTACTACTATCCCAGCAAAAGCAACAATGCGACAAAAGCATGTTTCTAGTTCCTCAGCACAGAATTAGAATTTCACAGTCCTTGTCGGAAGGATATGTGGCAGCCAGACATTTGAGTATGTGATTTTTTACCGTAAGAAACAGAGCCAGAGCAGAACATGTTATTAGGGCCCCATATAGATGCGTTGGAGCTCAACTTCAAATAATATAACACGCCTTTAGAATTCATAGGAACAAAAAGCATGAAGAGGTCAACCTGGGATACAAACTGAGAAGGGCAGTGCATTCACATTACTGGTCCTTTTCTGGTCTTTTTTGTACTGAGTATCTTCCTTTTAACTCTCCAGACCTACTCCTGCCTCTCTTGTCTCAGGAAATGGATCCACATGGACTTTCTTGACAGATTCCCAGACCCTCTTGCTTTGGGTTAAGTTCAAGCACTGAGGCACGGAGCAAGAGAACGAGTGGAGGGATGAAGAGAGGAAAGTGAACTTGCCATACTTATTCCCTTGACTCCTCCTTTACCTGGAAGGTTGGCCTGGGACTAGTGGCATTCCTCAACGAGGCATCATAGCTCCAGTCAGGCAGCCCACCCCACAGAGCTCTTCTCCCTTCTCTCTCCAGGTTCCAGTATTGGCTCCCTCCTCTCACTTCATCGGATGTGATGGGGAAGTAATAGCCCCACAGTAATGCACTATCCTTTGTGGTTTCCCTACTCCCTGCCCAAACTGTTGGAAGCCATCCACTTATTAAAAGCCCAAATTCCCCAAACTGAGCGTGGCATTAGTTCCCAGACCAGACTGTGGGGGTCATCCCCTTTACAGCAAAATCCCTTACATGTGTTGTCATTACTTATTGTCACTGCTGTCTCTTTCTATCTTGAAAAATTCTAATCATGCGTCTGTTCCACCACTGTCCTGAACAGCAATGTGCCCCACCGTGCCAAAGCCAAAGCAGACGTCAGTCCTCATCTTTCTTGGCCCAGCAGCAGCACTGGGCCTAGTGAATCTCTTCTTATTTGTTGAAACACTCTGGTACTTCACGGTAGGGGCATTGTTTGTGGTTCTCCACCCTCCTTTGCTGGTTCTTCCTTACCTTCCTTAACATCTAACACCAAAAATGTTAAGTATCCCAGTCTTTGGACCTTTTCTCTTCTCTATTGACACTTGCTCTTGGTGATTTCCTTTAGTTCCGTGGTCTTAACTATCAGCTCTATACCAACTACTTCCACACTCAATCAGTTTGCTCTTGGACACCATGAGTTTGAATTGTGGTCCACTACATGCAGATTTCTTTCAATAAAAACAGTACAGTACTGTAAAGGTATTTTCTCTTAGGATTTTCTTAACATTTTCTCTAGCTTACATTATTATAAAGGTATATTATACATATACCATATAAAGTATGTGTTAATCAACTGTCATTGGTAAGGCTTCTATTCAACAGGAGACTATTAAAGGTTTCAGGGGAGTCAAAAGCTATCTCTGCAGATTTTGACTTCCTAGCAGGAGTGGTGGGGTGGGGGTCAGCATCCCTAACCCTCGCGATCTGCAGAGGTCAACGATAAGTAGGATCTGCACCTCTCCTCTAAGATCCAGACTATATAACCAATGACTGAACATTCCAACCAAAAGTTACCTCTACTTTCACATACATAAAACCCAACACTTCTTTTGTTTTTTTACCTGCACATGTGTAGATAACAACTCTATCTGTCTGGTTTCTCAGGCCAAAAAACTTTAGAGTCATTTTTTCTCTCCCATGCTACATATCCAATCTATCAGGAAATCCTGTTGATTCTGCCGTCAAAATGGCCAGAAATCCAATGGCTTCTGAACACATCTCTTCAGCATAATTCTCACCTTGATGAAAGACTGCCTCTGGTCTATCTTCACTCTCACTCACCCCATTTCCAACAGACTCCTAGAACAGCGAGATTTTGTCAACCAACTGTTCAAAACTCTAATGGCTTCCCATCTCATTCAGAATAATGCCAATGTCTTTCCAATGATTTGCAAGGCCCTAAATCATCTTGTCTTTGGGTATCTCTCTAATCTCACAGTGCTCTTGCGATCACAGATTGTCTTTGGTAGTTCTTAAGCACACCAAGCATGCTCTCACCTCATGGGCTTTGCATTTATTGTTTCCTCTTCCTAGAACATTGCTGAAATAGTCTTCTGCCAGATATTCACAGAGATTGCTTCCTGGGTTTCTTTATTTCTCTGCTTAAGTCTTCCCATAAGGACCTTGTCTTGAAAAGCACACTTGTCTCACCTCAACACTCCCTTAACTTGCTCCTGTTTTTATAGCAGCGATCACCACTTGCTATATTTTATGTTCATTTTTTATGTCTTCATAGCCCTTTTCTTGCCCCTAGAATTAAGCTCATTGAGAGCAGAGATAAATTCGTTCCTTACTATATCCCCAGCACTTAGAACTATGCCTGGCACAGAGAAATGCATGTAATGAATAAATGGATGAATGAAAAGCCATGTGGTTTTTTTTCTTTTTAAATGATTATGAAAATTTAAACATATACAATTAAAGGAAATAATGTAATGCATCCACATTTATTCATTAGTGAACTTCAACAATTATTAATATACAGATGACCTTGTTTTATTCTTCCTACTCGACTTCCCTCCAACCAAATCCTACTAGACAGTTTTAAAGCAAACCCCAGATGTCCTGTCATTTCATCTGTAAATTGTGTATTTTAATTGTCTTCCAGAAATTTATACTATGAGCAATGTTTAAAATGCCAATTTCCTCGTCTCCTCCTCATACTAGCAGATATGACCATATAAAAATAATCGTTGCCAATTTTATTGCTTGAAGAAATCTCAATTCTTTTATTTTTAAATTAAAAAGAATGAATAAAAAAAGCTCTTGAGGTCTATGATAATATCCCCTCTGTCTCTGTGACCTCTCACAATTTCAAGATACTAATAGACAAACATGTATTATATCTTTCCTTCTCCTTTAAAGGTTTGTCTCACATAATGATGCATCATGACTCCTGTAATTATAAAATCAGCACCTTATCTTAATCATCTCAATGCATACTCCTAAAAGGCATATTGGAAGAAACCTAACTTTTTCAAAGAAAACTCCTTTAACAGAATGAGGGTATGAAGTGAATAGAGAAATTGCTGACAAAAACACACATCCCTAGCCAGTGTCTTTTTCAATTGGTCACCTCTATAGATAACCTTATTTAAAAAAATCTCTCTGGAGAGTCCCCTCAATATTTGAAGCCATCTTCCAATTCTGGAAGGAACAAGCTAGTCCAAGGTGCCCCCGGGCCTCTCGTATGCTGAAGGACTGGAGACAGATTGCATCCTGGCACTGGGTGGGTTCAGGTCGGTGATTCTGGCAGCCTCCCAGAACAGCTCTGTGACTCTCTCTGGAGAAAGCCTTCTGTTCTCCTAAGTGTTAGCATATTAAGCATCTACCGCATGGAATGGGATGGGGAGAGGTTTGGAAAAGAAAATGTGAAGACAAATGGGGATATTTAAAAGCAGAAAAGAAAATCCAGTGCTCAGAACAGCATTCTTTAACTTAGACTAGCTATAAATTTTCTCTCTTGTTGATTTCCTGTCTTGGAAAGAATCCACTAATGGAAAAAAAAACAAAACAAAACAGTACAGACTCGAAGCTTAACTGTGTTTTGGGGGTTTTTTTTGGTTTTTGTTTGGTGTTTTGTTTTGTTTTAAATGGCAAGTCGGTACCATTCATATCTGTGAAAGTAAAGGAAGATTTGAAAAATCTCATTTTGTCATTTTGCCAAAAAACTGGAACAAAACCTATTTAAAAGATACAAAAATAAATTTACAGTCTGGGTGGAGGTTAAGGAAGTGCTTTTCTTGCCTTTCCCCCTACTTGCTTTACCAACGGAGCTTGAAGCTTCTCAGTCTGTCGTCACGTTTAACTTGATTTGGTTCCTGCCAAGAATCTGATGGCTGAGTTTCCGGTTACACTGGGAGTAGGAAAAATCTTCGTTGTAATTTGGAGACCCCATGCAAGTAGATTTCTGGATGAGAAATTTATTGCTTCTCCTCATTGAGGGATAGAACAACGGTCAACAATCTCTACACTCCACATGAACAGAGTTTCTAACGGTGTTTCTAAACACCTTCTCCAGGCATCTGTGGCTCCCGTCTCACAGTTCTGAGGGGCAGACAGACCCAAGCAGAGCGGTCTTCGCATGCATGCTCCAGAGTCCTTCAGAACCCTCTCAAAGTAGCTGCCATCCAGAGTTCACAGCCTGGCCTTCTAGGGTATCTGCCCAGAGCCTCTGAGGAACATAAATCTGAATAATAATTTAAGTGACAGACCGCTGGCCATTTTCTCAGCACCTGGACCTATGCAAGGTAGATACAACTCTACTAATTTCTACCTTGGCTGGGGGTGAGTACTCAGTCCCCAGAAGAGTCCTCTCCCAGACAGGAATCAATCATTTTAGCTCCAACAGAGAGCACCGGACCTGTCTCTGCAACAACACAGCCTGGAAAGAAAAAAAAAAGAGAGAGAGGAAGGAAGGGGAGGGAGAAACCAAGAAGTCTACTGTTTTCATCATTATATCTGTTTCTTGGTGTCATTCTAGAAACTGAACATGCCAGCTAATGTGAAAAAGGGACTCTTCATCTAATTACCTTGATAGAGGTAGAAAGGCTTCAATAGTACTTCATTACATAGCAGTTATGTTTCTAGAAAGCTCTTCTCCTCCTTCAATAAATTCATATTTTAAATATACTGGGAAAATTCTCTACTTAAGAGAATTCACATTAGGAGTTTAAAAAGTGAAAAACCTTTTTCAAAATGAGATCACTTATTTTATGTTGTTTTATTAATGTGGCATTCTCCTTCACAAGTTAGTTAAAAACCAGAATTAAAAGTGTTATGTTTAACTAGAACCTGAATCAGAAGTTAAAATAGATAGTTCTACTCATTCTTAAAAACAGCTGGATGAAGAAATAATATACTGACTCTGACTCTGGCCAACGACACAGTTTGCAAACGGGTTGATGTGACTAGAAGTTGGATCCCCCGGCACTGATGGTATTACCTCTGAGGAAAGGGAAAAAGTTGTAACAATGCCTCGTTTAATGAATTATTTGGGAATAAACATTCAATAATGAAGTCTCTATTTTAAAAAGAAATGAAAATACTTTTGAAAATAACAAATATTTGAAGATAAGGAATTACACGGACTGCCTTCTCTTCCTCACACTTCTCCCTCTTTTCTTCCTTGATGCCAATCCCGCCCCATCCCACTCTACTGCCCTCTAAAGCTATCGCTTTCTTCTCTAGTAACATGAATTACTTAATATCAGCTAATCATAGAAAACCTTAGTGTCACAAGTTTCATGGTATCACCCTAAACCACAATGGGGGGGGGGTTGTGTTTTTTAATGTATTGAAGTTTTTGCTTCCCAAGAAGAAAACTTCAGACATACGTAAACAGATATCTATTTTTTTTCAAATCATGAGGCTCTTCCTCCATGACTTCGTGGTGGCAGAGTGAGGGGCAGAATTATCCCAGGATAGCTCTTGTGTACTTATTGGAGTTCTATGTTCTGTCTAAATTTTTCTTTCTGGCACATTCTTCCCTGACTCAATGCCTGTCTCTTCCCTCTCTCCTTTCAACCTCACTATTTTCAGTGCAGTTCCTCCTCCTTCCACCGCAAGATTCACATTTGTTTTGCTTCTAATACTATTTTAGTCCCATGAAACTTTTTATCTCATGTGCATTGACAAAATTTTCATAACTTAAGAACTGACTCAAATATGCCATGAACATGTGCGCAATTTATTCAACTCATTAATTAATGAGGACACCAGTAGGTGGTAAAGTTATTTCCAAAAACATTTTTAGGAACTGTTTCCAGGTGGTATGAAATACAAAAATGAATATCAGAGTAAGCTAGTTTGATACAAACCTGATGAATGTCCTACAAGGCAAAAAACCATTATATCTTTTTACCAGACCAAAATCAGTTGCGTCTTCATAGAATAAAAACCACGTGTAAATGCGTAGCTCTGCATGTCTGGGCACCAAGCAATAATAATTTCAAAGTCAGATAGAACACTAGCCTATGAAATAAAAATAACTAGAGGATGGGTCTAAAATAGGCATGAAAAGATAATGCAGCCATCCTCTGGGCTTAATTTTGGATGATTTTTCTTGAAAACAGGAATGCAAGTCCTGTTGCTCTATGATTGTTCCAGTCCAGTGTATAATGTTTCTGGCAATATTTAAGAAAGGTTTTTAGAACATAGGTTTTCATTAGTTGAGGTACCAGTGCACCACATCCATGTACTTTTTAACAAAAAGGTAGGAAACACGTTCAACTGAAAACATTTGCTAAAGAACACATCTGTCATCCAGACAGTGGAACTCATCAGACTGGTCCCCTCAGGGCAGATCATGAAGACAGAAAATCTGAGTAATCAGGAACCATGCCTGATATGGATCACGGCAAACTAGAGGTTGGGAAATGGATTTAAAAACCGGGATCAAGGAGCATGCAAGGTTGGGAAGCAATAAAGCAAAGCCTACGGCTAGAATAAGTCAGATGTCAATAACCAAGATCTTAATGAGCCAATAGGTCTCAAAGGTCAGGGCGGATAGGGCAGTCAGATAGACAGGGCCAAAGCACTTGGACTAAATCCAGGGCACCATCTAAGAAATGTGAGAGATTTGACCTTAGACTGTACTTGACACTCCTCATCTACCCATAGGAGAAAGGTTGCTTAACACCAGGGCAGAAGGCTCCATCCCAGGGTCAAGTGTTGCAAAGCTATGTGGCCTCTTCTATCTGTTCCACTGGTTAGAAACTAGAGATAAATTTTGACAGCAGTAAAAAATAAGAGACAGGAGAATGATATTCCTGTGTTCCTAGAGTGCTATTCAAGTGATCTATTACCCTCTCAAACTAAGTTGCCTGTAAAAGAGAAAACTAAAATGAGGCCAATGCCTCCAGAGATGGATTTCTGAGTTATTCCCAAGTTTTTATTTGATCCCACCGACCTATCTCCCTGATGTTACTGAAAGCATAAATCCTATCTTTGCATAAACAAGAATCTTAAGTCTATTTTGCATTGGCCAGTAAAGGTGATTGGAAAATCAATCAGTGAAATTAATCAGTGTAGAAAGTTAACATGAGGCGTTGATATCTTTTGGAGTAACTACGCAGAACATGACCATCTTCCTCTAAGAATTACATTCCCCTCTTTAGACATCAGGGTTGGCCCTGGCTGCCATGGTGATCGTTGATATTCCTATCCCTCTGACAAAGCTGTTTGAACTAGGAATGGTACCGAATCCAAGTCGGGCCAGTCAGTGTTTCTCTCTTGGGAAGCTGGAATCGGGATTCAAAGATTGCTAGTTAGTCTCTGCTAGCTGCTCATATTGAGCGTATGCAAATGCAGGCACTACTGGAGAGTTCTCTCTTACCGTCTTGCTGCCTAATATAGTAGAGACTAGCCACATACAAACCTTTAAAATTTAAGTTCATTAAGATTAAAATTTCAGATTCTTTTTCACCCCAGCCATATTTCAAGTGCTCATCAGCCACCACTGGCTAGTGGCTACCATATTGAAAATATAGGATAGTTTCATCACTCCAGTAATTTGTTGAATAACATTAGTTTACTACGTCTTGGAGAAGCAGCGTAAACCTGTGTGCGGAGAAAGAAGGGAGTTGATGTGTACACAGAAGTAGGACCAAGAAACAAAAGGTAGGAAAGTCACTGCCTCTTTCCTTGGTCCTTGTTCTACTCTCCAGTAGGACTCAACCTTCCCCTGCCTGAAACTCCATTATATGTGTCTCTTTATCCCTGTAATTCTCCTTTCTCATTTAAGCTAGTTTGTTTAGAATGTTTTACTTGCAATTCAAAGATGCTTAAGACAACCTGAATCATTTTAGCTCTCACCATCTTTTTTTCCAACACTATGTCGCACTGAACTACATGGACAGTTAGTACTATTTCTCCCTTAGTTTTCGTCAATAATAGAAGGGTTTTCTACATCCACCTGTGGTGAAACATCCAAGAATTTACTGAGCAGGAGGTATTAATTTTTTAATTTTAAATCTTCAGATAGAGTCTGGGCTAATTCATGCAACCTGTGGGTAAAGGTTGGGTGGGTTAAAGTGAGAAGTCAGGTATAGAATTAATTAGAGGGTGACTTGTTCATTTCCTTGATCCAGAAAGGTACAAAGTGGCTCATAGGCAGAAAGGAAGGACTGGTCAAGATGTACTGTAAGCCTCAAGCTTATGACATACAAATGATCTCAGGAGGAAGAGTACGGGAACTGAATTTGTATGACTTAGAAGCGGCCTTTAAGATTTTATTTCCACTTCGTGCCTTTGCTAAAACTTTTGGGGAGAGAAAGCAGTATCTGCAGACATAATTTTAGACACACAAACTTGCAAAGCAAGAGCGATCTTGACCTCAGGCGGGCAGAATACCTTTGATCTTCACCAGCACTGGAGCTGCCTGAGATTATCTCAAACTCTAACCAGCGAGAAAGCATGCCCAAAGCTATACTAACTCCACTACCTGCCCTGTGCAATGATCCCTCACAGGCGAATGGGCTGCTGTGAAAAGTGATTAAAGTCTACAGGAGGTACAGGGAGAGGAATTTATGTCAGAGAAACAGCTTGCCACCTGAACCAGCCTGCTGCTCAACAGAGATGGGTCATCTGCCTTGTGTACTGACTGTGGTTTTGTTTGTGAGTTTAGGAGTAAGATTCAGAAATATAAAGAGGAAAAGAGTTGAAATTAGAAACTCAGGGAAACGAAGAGAATCTGAGTAGAAAAAAAGAGGAACTACGGAAGCTAGATTCTGTGACAGGAAAAATCCAGAGTGAAAAAAACTAACAAACAAATTCACAGAAGTGGCCCAAAAAAACGTTACAGAACAGAAAGTTCTCATTCAAGTTTAAAAGTTGTTCTGCATGAGATGCTCAATGTAAATATTAATTCCAACTTCTCTCCTATAAAACTGTAGTAACATTTGCCCTCCCGAATAACAAAGGCCTCTTTTGTTGAGGGAGATGACCTATCGTGCCACATTTATGAGAGGTGGGCCAATGACGAATCTCTTGGTAGGAGGGTATCCTACATAATTCTTCACAATCATTGCTTAACTTTCGTTAATGAAATGGTGGCTTGGAGTAAACTTGGTGAAGCTATTTAACCTGATAGAAAAAAATAAGTTTCTGTTATCTTAAATTCAACCTTCAGATTGTTGCCCAGCCAAGGTTAGTTGTTACTCAGATTCAATATGAAGGAATGAGAAAGAAGCAATTAAAAAAATTATAATAATAATTTTCAATCACTGACTATTACATTTTTTTCACGGTCCCCATCTCTCCATCATTCTATTCCAATCTCATTCTCACAGCAACTGTAAGTGGAGGAAATTGCTTACAGTTAAACAAGCAGAATTTGTATCCAGGTATACAAGACATGGTTGCATTAAGAAACAGATGGCGCATATGCAAATTGGCATCTGGAGTGCTTAATAACTAAACAAGGAAGGTTCAGAAAACCAAGGTAGTACTCAGGGCTAGTTCTAGTGCAGGCATTACTATCTCCGGCTCCAAGTGCAGAGGAGGTGGTGCTTATCAGCACCTGTGTGGAGAGGACAGTCTTACAGGAGCTAGGACTTCTTCCAAGGACATAGCCAGCCATGGTGACTGCAGAGAGGGAGCTAATGGGTTTAGTACCCTGACTACACACCCATCCCCCTTTCCGCTGGTGCCCCCCACTGACTTAATATGAAGCCAATGCTTTTTGTGAGTAGATTGTTGGGGGCTTTTTGAGTCTTGCTCCCTCCCGAGTGAATAAGTACAGCACAGAAACTGAGAATTCAAAACCCCAGAAACGAAGAGGCCCACAAGACAAGGACTTGGAAATCTCAAGGAGGCTTAGACTTCCCCCAAGTTATACAATTAGGAATTTAAGACTATTATGTATAGAAGAGTTGAAGACACTCCATTTGATATCTGGTTTGCACAGAGATAGAGTTCACTTTGATTTAGTTATATCCAATGTTTGTTGAACTTGTCATTCTTCTGAAATATACATACACAGTTCTACACTATGTTCTGAAAACACAAATTTTTTGCCACATTATTGATGTATTAGGGAACAATTTGAGCATAACACAAATCTCATGTTTGCACATACACAATTTTGTCCAATAAAAATATTATAGCAAATGCAGAAATCTGAACAAACTGTATAGGAATACACAAATACACACTTTAAACATCTACCAAGTATCTGTTCATTGTGCATATTATGAGTCATACCCAGGCAAATCTGATATTATAAATTTCCATGAAAATGCATGAGTTTGCACAGCCCAGAGACTCCTAAGAAAGCATACAGTATTTTGTAGCAAAACTGAGTACATTCAAGCTATACCATGGGTACTCTTAAAGCTTTTTCTACTTTTCCTTGCATGCGTTTGAGCCCTTCCTCTTCCCAAATCTATCCTGAGGGCTTTTCTCCTCAAATGGTTAGTAGGTCATGAAAGAGACTATCAAGAGAAAACTGAGCCCACTCTCCCAACTAGAGAGGTGATGAGAGGAAACTTGGTTTTAAACCTCTTTCAGCTTAGTCTAGGCTAGAGATTCCTAATGAGAAACCATCAACTAGTGATGGCCAACTGCGAAGTTCCTATAGGCTTTTGGAAAGTAAGAAAAATAATCTGATTATTTTTTCAGAAGTGAGATGTATCGAATTTTAAGGATTATCCTTTATTTTGGTCATTATTATGTGAAATGGTCATTTTTTTTAAACATCCTTACTTACAGTTTTAAAGTTTGTACCCCAACTTCTAAAAAGTTCACTAGATTATACAAAGTTCCAACATCTAGGAACCACTTCTCCAGATATACAATTCTGGTTTGCCAACCACTCAGTGGGCATGCTGGCCTGCTATTATCTTCCTGATTGTGGCATTTCGGCAGATATACTAACAAGATTCCAGGCCCCATAACTTCCCCTAAAGAGACAACCCAGACTCTCTTAGGTACTCTACTGAATTGCTCAGAATAAAAATTTTACATATTGGGGTGTCTGGGTGGCTCAGTCAGTTAAGCAGCTGACTCTTGATTTCTGCTCAGTTCATGATCTCAGGGTCCTGGGATGGAGCCCCGACAGTCAGAGTCATTGGGCTCCCAGCTCAGTAGGGAGTCTGCTTGGGGGATTCTCTCCCTTTCCCTCTGCCCTTCCCTCTGCTATCACTCTCTTGCTCTCTAAAATAAATACATTTAAAAGCAATTTTTATATCTAAAGTAATCTGCCACTTTCCACATTCAAACAGTAGGAGGACAGCTGTCTGTTGTAGATACAAAGAAAGGAGATTCGATGTATATAACATTTAAAAACAGTATTCAGTCCCATGTCCTTCCACGCTGGCATAGACCATGAGGGAATGCACCAAACCCGGAGGAAAAAAATCTGAGGACCAAAGTGGGCTGGCCAGAGCAAATGAGACTTGGTAGGAAGGGAAGTGGTCTCAGAAGCCGCAAGGTGGCTATTTCATCCTTATATGAAGAGGACAATACCCCCTAAAATGCAAAGAGGTAGTAACATAAGCAAACTGCATTAAAAGTAATAAAACATGTGTTCTTCAGGTTTAAGCAATTGCCTGTTTCATCATGTCTAACTCTATGCCTGATATGTCAGTGTGTGTATGCGTGTGTATAAAAACTAATTTGCAACAGATTTGTCTTATAAGCACATAAAACACAAATTTGTTGAAAGACAACTGGCATATTAGGGAACAATTTGAGCATATATATTAAGCACACATATAAATAACTTACATATTCCTTATCCTCAAGGAAGTTAAAATGTTTTAAAAACCAAAAAATACTAAGGAGAATGAACTAATTAAATGACGTAATAAAGATCGAAAATGAATCTAACTCAAAAAAGAAAAGAAAAAGAAGCGTGTGTGTTGGAATGATTAATTTCAGGAACTGCACGAAGTAAAGGAGAGAACATGTGCAGAAACAGCAAATGTAATAGCAAATAAACCAGCCTTTCTGGATGGAAGAAGCAGGATGGGGGTAGCAGGCAGGAGGAAACAAAGTTCAATTAGGAGCCCCAAATCAGGCTACAGGAGGACTTAGATGTAAGACAAAAAAAATGAAGGGTTTCCTCCTCCTCTAGCTCCTTTTAACATGTTCTATTCCCACTCCCAATTTCTCCATACAGAATTCCACTGAACTTACCCCTTCCTCAAAGGAAACACAATGTACCGGACACGAAGTACTATGAGCAGTCATTCAAAACTTAGGGATTAAATTTTGTCTTTGCAAAGATGTGCTGCTTGAGCAGAGCAGAGACATTCTGGAGGGGCCACAGGGCTGGCTGAGGCACAGGGACCCCAAGGGCTCTTCAGCCAAATGAACATTACAAGATTTCTATTGGTCATGGAAATTCTTGGATTCCTATTATCTTTAATCAGCTGAACCATCACTGGGATTCAATATGAAAACTTAAGTCATGTGAAGAAATTAACATGATGAAATTCATTTTAACTAGATTATTTTGGGAGATTATATTCCTTGCAACATGTCTTCAATGAATTACAAAGCTGCTAATACTTACCTAATATCTACCTTTACTTTTACCTGTAAATTTTGATGAGAACTTCTGGGCATTTTAAAGCCCCTTTAATCCAAAGGGATAATGAATTATGAACATCAAGTCTTATTTACTATTTTGCTGTCACTTTCCTAATATTTTTGGTTTCACGGTCTTCTGTGTCTGAGATAATTGTTGGATAATTTCCCCCTTCTTTCTGGTACACTTAGAGTTCAATTTGAGTGCACACCATCCCTCTCCCCCTTGAAGGAGTAACAGGAATGTTCATGTCTTGTTTTAACAAGTGGATGATCAGCCCTGACTTCAGTCAGAACTTCACACTGTAAAAAGGAGACCATTATGTTTAACTTTTTGCCCTGTGAGAAAAGCAGGATATGTCAAGCCTCTACTTAAGTTTTTTCTTTTATCCTTCGGAGTCCCTCTCATGAGCTAATTTCTTTCATAGACTATATAAGCCCCTTAAAGAGCAGTACTGTTCCCTGACAAACACACTGGCGTGCAGTTAATCATTAATTTTGCATGGTCCACATCTGCTGTCTGCTGGACTGTATATTGTTGGAGAGACTTCCTTCCATTATTATAAACACTGCTGTGGGAGGGTCAGTGTGGGATCTTTATCAAACCTATTATCAGCAGTCCAGACAGAGTCTTATTGCCTCCCGTTAACAAGTCCAAGTTACAGAGTTCACAAGGCTGAAACCTACATGAATACAGTTGTATTTTTTAATGACAAAACAACAGCTGCACGGGCAGCCTCGGCAGCACGCCCTGGCTGAGTATGTGCAGATACCAAAAACAGGTGCACCTCGTGACGGAAGCTGTTGTGTTGTGTGCCATGGGGAGGGGGCAGGGCGGGGAGGTAGCATGACATTCATTTCTTCATCAAGGTCCGCATAAAGCAACGGAGCAGCATGAAGGAATTCACAAACAAGGTCCGCTTAAATACCAAGGCTCCCAAAAAAGCAGTAAAGGTAGAACTTGACATTGCACGAGAGAGATGACTTTCACTTTACTGTTGGTGGGCACGCTACCTTATGGAAATCTATGGAGCCCGCTGTGTGCATAATAAAAGTTACTTTTAAATGGCAAATTAAATTATATCCTCTTTCTTCCCTTCTTGAACTGGGTCTGGGGTTCCGTTTTATACCACTAAGGGAAAAGTTGAAATCGGGCTTGGTGTGGGAGGAGGAGAGGCAGAGTTGAACGCGATCCTGTTCAAATAACGTCTTGCAGCGTCACTCTCGGGTGGTACGCGACGACTGGCAAGAGTGAGCTCCGAGCCCCCGGCACAGGGGCAACACCTCTGCGGCCCCACTGCCAGGAAGGCTCCAAGGGAGTGCCCGATAAATGTCAATGTTGTGTGGCGATTTCACCTTGAAAGTCACTTGCACAAGTTTGCTTGAAAATTAACACCGCAGTCACTGAGAAGGGGAAAGGAACGGGTGCTGTTCCCAGACATAATTGAGATTGAACTCTAACCAATTCAGAAACAAGCGTTACTTTCCGCAACCCTAGAGAAGCCAGCTTGCCGCTGCCAGAAGGGAAGTATTGCCATCGTCAGGAACACAAAGCACTCTGTATGCAGCCTGCAGAGAGAAGTGGCTCTGTCATTCGGGCTGGCCATTCATCTTTGTGTGTCCTTACGGCAGAGGTAGTCTGAGGAGCAGTATGCGCCCCCTAAAACACGAGTGGTATGCCTCTGGGGTCTCCTCGCTCTCCAGCACACCAGCTGTGCTGAAGGAACTGCTGACACGGGACAGGGCTCAGAGATGGCTTTCAACCGGCTGTATGGACCGCAATCATGCCAGCCTGTCCCCAGCAGCTCTGAGCATTTACCTGCCTTACACAGAGCCTGACTTCTCCCCGGGATTCATAGGGAGGTCAGCAGTGGCCCCATTGAGGAAACCAGAGTCAACGCTCAAGGGACGTTTTTCAGCCCCACCAGAGCTACGGACATGAGAAAACTCCCCTTGGAGGCCTGCCATGCTCGGAAACAGCCCGGATCTGGAGACTGAGAATTCTCCAGTAATGTACAGTTTGAATAAAAGTAACGATTCTGCCGCTACATTTCATTAGAGAAGTTTCACATTTAGGCTCGGGCAACTACACTCCTGGGGATGTGAGGGGGCTGTATTGCTGATTCACTGGCTGGGGCTGCTCCTGGGTTTCTGTCTTCAGTGCAGAGCCAGGGCTTTGATCTGGAGTGAATAAGAACTAAAGAATGGAGCAGTTTGTAGAAATAATTTTCTTGGGCATAATGGTAACATTTCGAAACTACAGGATTCTTAATGGCATACTTTTTGTTCACTGTCTGATTGGTTTGAAGGGAAATGATAAAACTTTCAAGCAAGGGATTGAAGGGTTTTGCTTATTTTAATATCCTGGTGTACACCCCCCTCCCTATTCCATTGGCAAGAGAAAGAACTGAAGTTTTACTCTTCAATTGACTGTAAAAATGATCACACAAATGCAAATGTTCTGAAATGTATTTAGCTAAAGTGTTTAAATATTGATGAAAGGTTTACAAAGGTAGACAGAACAGGGGGCAGTTCAAGCATGTCCATCTGCCAGAACAGGGGCAGCAAGAGGTCTGGCCTGGGACTGGCAGGTAAGGCATTAAATCTTCTTCAGTTTAGCTGGGGAGAGGAGTTGTCAACTTTCACAGGAGCCAAATCAACTTTCAGAGAGCTGAGAAATCAAGACTCCAGGTAGTGTCCTAACAAAGAGTGGGGACTCTTCCTGCAGACCTATCTGCTTCAAACCAAGGCCTGCCACTGGGGACCCTTGAGCATGTTGTCTCAACCCTCTAAATTTTATTTCCTGCATTTTAAACTGTCTGTGGGCATGCTCTGCTGACTAAAGAGTGGGTCCCTGAAAGTCACATATTGTTGAGTAGAGGCAAGCGTCTCAAAACTGGGAGGTTGAAGCAAAGAGGAATGTATCCAGGTTCCAAAACAGCTCAAAAACTAATAATCAAGGAGTTGAGGAACCTGAGTGACAAAGAAGGTCGAAGTTGCTAGAAGCCTTAAAAGTACCCAGACAGCTGGAGATCAAGTGACAGACTTAGTGATCAAGACACATGCTTCAAAATCAAGTAAAGAAAAACGTTCAGACCCAAGGCCAGAAGGTCACAGGGAGCAAACCTTGCACGTACTCCATCCCGACAGGGCAGACAGGGATTTGAAGTGAGAATGGAATAGGGCCTATGTAGTTTCTGTAACCAGTGAGACCAAAAGGAACAAAGCAGTCTAGATAAAGGGTAAGAAGAGAAATATTCTAATGATATGTTTCAGCTGTCACGCACTCTCTAGATGATGCCATCCAGTCTGTTTCCTGTGGCCGCTATAACAAAGTAAATCAACACATGTTATCTTAACCACTGGGGGGATCAGAAGGCTCATTGGGCTAAAATCAAGTTGTCAGCAGAGCTCTGTTCCTTCTGGAGGCTCCAGGCAAAATCTCTTTCCTTGCCTTTCCTATCTTCCAGAGGCTGCCTGCATCCCTTGCCTCCTGGTCCCTTGCTCCATCCACAAAGCTGGCAGCAAGGCATCTTCCAGTTTCTCTCTCTCTCTCTATTTTTGTCTCCCTCTCCCTCTCTCTCTCTCTCTGACTCTGGCCCTTTTATAAGGAGCCCTGTGTTGACCGTGGGCTCACAAGGACGATTCAGGGCAATCTGCCAATCTCCAGATCCCTAACTTAGTAACACCTGCAAAATCCCTTCTTCCATGCAAGCTAACATATTCATAGGTTTCAGGGGTTTGGATGGGGACATCTCTGGAGGGTCATTATTCCACCTTCCACCACTTTAAGGAACATTCTGACAACTCTCCACTTCCTATTTCAAGCTTAGACCTCACCCCTGAACTTCAGACTCAGTCACCTGACTTCCATTTTCTGGTTCTGCATGTAAGGAGCTTGGAAGTCACCACTCCGTCCCAACCACAAGTAAAAAGTTGTCGGACAGATGGAAAAATCAACACCTCTCTTAAATCTGTAAGAGAGGCGAGGCTACAAGGCAGAGCCACTCCCTCCAAGAGTCAAGAGACAAGTGAGTACACGGAGTTATTTCTTACTAGGGCAGGGTTCGTCTGCAGGACCTGGATCAGGGTATGGACGCCTGAACTGTAAATGACCAACTGCTAGAGCCTCAGTGTGGACAACACTGAGTGTTAAAAACTCGAAGTCAACCCAATTATGAGGAGCCCGGAGCCTACAGTGCCAGTTAGCCTTTCATGTAGGAGCTCAACCTGGTGGCTACCAGAAGTATCAAAAATCCCCTCAGGCTTCTGGCAGGGGGAGGGGGAGGAACCATTTTGAACTATGCTACAGTACTTTGTTCTTAACAAGGCCTGCCCTTAGGGGCAACTGTTTAATCAGAGCCTAATCAGCTGGGGCATTATCAGAATCTAAGTGAGGGAAATACCAAACTTGAACCCAACGCAGCCATTCTTTCCTGCCCCAGAGAGGAGATAAAAAAGTGAGAAACACTTGGGAAGCTCACGGTGCAGAGACACAGGCTTACAAAACACTGAAAACTAATCACGGGATTCTAGAAATGCTTCCCTGCCCCCTACACCTCACCACCACATTTCTAAAGCCTATTTACGGCAGTTCCTTTTACCCACTACATCACGTCTAGCTATCTAGAAGAAATTACAAAGCACACCAAAAGACAAAAAACAAACAAACAACAACAACAACAAAACCGCACTCTGAAGAGACAGAGCAAGCATGTGGCCGGGAGGTTGGAATTATCAGACCAGGAATTTAAAACAATTGTGATTAATATACTAAAAGCTCTAATGGCTAAGTAAACAGCATGAAAGGACTGAGGGGGGACATAAGCAGAGAGAAGGAAATCCTAAGAAAGAACCCAGAAGAAATGTTAGAGATAAACACTGTAAAAAGAAATGAAGGTACTTCTGGTGGGCTTATTAGTAGACTGAACACACGGAGAAAGTAATCTGAGCTTGAGGATATGTCAATAGAATTCTCAAGAACTGAACTGATAGTAGACTGAAAAAAAAAATGCAAACCCTCAGGGATGACTACAAACGCTGTTATGTAAAAGGAATACCAGAAGGGGAAGCAAGAAAAGAAGAGAAGCAATACTTAAAACAATAATGACTGAGAATTCCTTCAAATTAATGTCAGACAGCAAACCATAAATCCAGGAGGCTCCAAGAATACCAAACAGTATTTGCAAAAAGCCCAAAATAAAACAGAAAAAATTAACAACAACAACAACAAAGAAACCCCTACACCTGGCCATCTCATTTTCCAACTACAGAAAATCAAAGTTAAAAAAAAAAAAGAAATCCTGAAAGAAGCCAGAGTTTAAAAAACATGTGTAGAGGAACAAAGAATTATATCCAACTTCTCCTCATAAACCATGAAAGCAAGAGAGTGGGATGATAATGTTAAAGTATGGAGAGAAAAAAAAAAAACCCACCAACCTAGAATTCTGTACCCTGTGAAATTTTTCTTCAAATGTGCAGGAGACTTTTTCAGACAAAAATTGAGGGAATTTGTTACCAGTAGGGCTACCTCGCAAGAAATGTTAAAGTTCTTCAGAGACAAAGAAAATCATCTAGGTCAGAAACTCAGATCTTCATAAAGTAATGGAAAGCATCAAAGAAGGAATAAGTGAGATAAAATAAAAATTTATTAATTGATCTAAGAGATAGTCTGCTACAATACCAACAAGGTATTTGATTGTATATGCTTTTGTATATATCTCATGTGTGTATATACTTATATGTGCTTATATATAAGTGAAATAACAGCAGTGGTGCAAGGAAAAGAGGGAGGAAGTAGGATTATTTTGTAATTATATTCACACTACTCAAAGTTACTTAAAAGTAAACTTAGATTAGCTTTACTATATATTGCAAACTCGAAGGGAGACCACTTTTAAAAAAAGCATAATTGGTATGTGAAGGAAGGAGAGGAAATGGAATCATAAAATGCACAATTAAAATCACAAAAAGTGGGGTGCCTAGGTGGTTCAGTCCCTTGTGCATCTGCCTTCAGCTCAAATCATGATCCCAGGATCCTGGGATCGAGCACCACATCAGGCTCCCTGCTTCTCCCTCTCCTGCTCCCCCTGCATATACTGTCAAATAAATAAAATCTCAAAAAAAATATAATATAAAACACAAAAAGCAGAAAAAGAATGCAACAAAAACAGAAAAAAAGAACAGGGGCAACGAATAGAAAACAGTCGTGAATAGGGTAGATATTAACCCAACTATATTAATACTCACTTTGAACATCAGTGTTCTAAATGCACCAATTACAAAACAGATTATCAAACTGGATTATAAAAAAAAAAACAAGATACAACTATATGTTGTCTACAAGAAATCCCCCTTAAATATAAAGACACATATAAAATAAAAGTAAAGAAAAATATACCATGCTAACACTAATCAGATTTAGTCATCCAAGAACTTATTCCTTATCTCTATCTGGATTTCTAATAGACATCTTTAACTCAGTAGGTCAAAAACCAAACTATTGGATTCTACAACAACAACAACAACAACCCCACCCACCCACAGTAAAACCCGTTCTTCCTGCAGCTTTCTGCTTCTCAATCCGTGGCAAGCACATTACTGCTGTTGCTCAGACCAAAATCTTGAAGCCATTCTTGACTCCTTTTTCCTACATTTTACAACTAACGGACATGCTTGCTATTTATGTATGTTCTTACAAAGACTTATACATAAATGTTAATAGCAGCTTTAATTTTGGAGCCCCCGACTGGAAACACCTTAAATGCTCATCAGCAGGTAAATAGATAACAAATTGTGATATATTAGTATAATATTATACTACTCGTCAATAAAAAGAATAAACTACTGACAGAACAACACAGACAAATCTCAAAATAACTATGCTGAGGGAAAGAGAGAGGCATAAAAGAGTATTTACTACGTCCATTTATTTAACTTTAGAAAATCCATACTAATCTATAGTACAGCAAGCAGCTCAGTAGTTGCCTGGACACAGAGGTGGGTCATGGGTAGAGGCTGGAGGGAGAGATTACAAAGGGGGACAAGAAGACTTTGGACGCGATGAATATGTACACTATCTTGATTATGATGATGGTTTTGCTGTGCATGTATATGTCAGAAACATTAAATTATATATACTTTAGGTATGTGCAGCTTAGGGTGTGTTGGTTATAGCTCAATAAAGCTGTTAAAAACATTATTGTAATTAAGAAAATATGCCTTGTTTTTAAAAAATGAGGTTGTCTTCTTCCATATGGGAAGATATTTATTAAAGTAATTCACAATTGAAATAACTACTAATATGTTGCCAAGAATGCATCACCATCAAAACTGCTGAAATTGTCATGATTTCAAATTTGATATTTTGCTGTTCATTTCTTCTTCAGAATACAATTTTCATTCAAAAAAGAGAGGATATGAAAATTACTCGGCAAGAAAGTAGATGAATAATAGGAGACCTAGAGACAGAAGAGAAAATCCAAAAAATGTATTATGTTATTTTCAAAACAAGGGAATAGAGATAATGTCAGAGAGGCAATAATGAGACAGAAATAGAATTTTTCAGGATTTATGAAAAGACATGAATCATAAGATTGCAAGATCATATTTAATCCCCAGCAGAATACATATAAATAAATCCACCCCAGGCATACTACAGTGAAATCACTAAAGACAGAGGGAAAAAGACTTAAAAATCATCCAAGACAGACAGATGGATGATTACACAGACACAATTAAAATCCGGAAAGACAAAAGACCTTCCAAGCTCTAAGACAAAATAAAACACAATAAAATTCAATGATGCTACATACAGCTGGACTCTTTGAAGAATGAGGTAGTTGAGCAAACATTCAAGTTATTGAAATTATCCCTTTAGGGTTACATTTTGGCTAAATAATAAATGAAACCCTTTATAAAATACATTATACCCATTCCTGGATCCGTATTCAAAGCATAATTACTATAACTTTTTCTTGAAATCTCAAGTAGTGTGCCCTAATTAAAAACCGAAAAAGACAGAAGCGGGGGAGCTTTTGGTTCAAGATAACAAACCTGTTAAAGACGTTAACTATTTTCTCAAAAACCCCAGGGAAATACCAGTAAAGATGTATAAAAGAGAATATATTCATCACAGTGCTGAGAGAGGGCGGGAATCCCATCGGCATACCATGAGAAATCACAAATTACCAGAAGAGAGATAACATATGGGAATCTTATTTCCAGTTAGCCAGAGCAGAAGAAGCTGAAGCCAGAAAAAGACCAAGCAGATGTGGGAAGATTTCCTCTTGACTTGTTAGTGCAGATGTGGCCGATTTAGAAAGCAGGAAAGGGAGGCAGGAATCACCGCACCGATAACAGGGCAGTCTAGAAACAGCTGGGCCAGATCACCTCTGCGCCCACGTCTCCTCCATGTCTGCAGAAACCTGGGAGCAGGACTGTTTGCACTGGCTCTACACCAGAGATGAGTTTACTACAAAAATTGTATCATCCCCAGGGGAGTGCTAGTGGAGAGGTCATCCCCAGGGGTAAAATTCCTCTCAGTTTGATATTAGGGTAGGGAGAAGCTCCATCTTGTTGCTTTCTCCCTCACAGCAAGTCAGTTAAAGCCAAGAGGCTGGTTTTTAGAAGGAAAGTCAATTCACTGAAATGACTACTAGTTGTGTCTTAATACAGAGAAAAATAGAGGCTCCACAAGAGGGGGGGGGGAAACCCAGGTCAAACAAGAAAATCGTGGTCTATATCCAAGGCAAACTTAACTGTGAACTGATTTTGAGCATTTGGTGAAGTAGGACAGAATCCCTTTAACACTGACTTTAGTTCTCCATTGAGAAGTACAAGTTCTATAACAATTCATTCCTTTCTTTATAGTCTATTAACAATAGCAAATATTTGTTTTTCAATTTTAAAAATAAATCCGTCAAGGCACAGAACACTAAATAATAATACAGAGCAGGGTGCCTGGCCGGCTCAGTCAGAGGAGCCTGTGACTTTAGATCTTGGGTCATGAGTTCGAGCCCCGCCTTGGGAGTAGAGATTACTTATAAAAGAACTTTAAATAAATAATAAAATCGGCACAAAATGCAGGCTTGTAAACATTAGCAATATAAAAAGATACAGCTAGAGACAAAGATCTGGAAAGGTAGGATAAAATGTAAGAGAATGAGCAAGTTGACGTTAAAAGATCGAGGAGCAGAAGTTTCAGAGATTATTATGTTGGGTTATAAAGGAAATTTAATAGAATATACAGTATAGCAAATTTTACAAAAACATGACGAAGAGGGAACAGTAGGAGAAACTAGCTAAACTCTTCCTATTTTATAAAGGGATTTAATGCCTAAAGCTGACATATCAAGAAATAGGGCCTTTATAAACATATTAAATAAACCAAATAATCCCCAGAAATGAACCCAGAATTTTATGTCATTATCTCTAGAGAGAGCAGGAATCTTTACTCTCTACTTTATATATTTGTATTTTTTTTATCCCATGCATTTATTCCTTTTGCAACTAAATATATGTATCCAATAATATATTTTAGACAAGAAATAATCTTTATTCTAAAATATTTTTCAAATTTCGTGTACAACTAAATGTTAAAATGTCTGGAAAAAATTTAAAATCTGAGAATTATGACACCAATTCCTTTAAAGATGAAATAACAGTTCAAGATATAACTATAATTGATCAGATAGAAAAAATTGTAAAAGTATTATTTTAATTTTAAAAAGCACAGAATCTTTCACTTACTGTGTGTCCGTAGTGATTTATTTACCACTGAATCTCAGTTTTCTCAAAATCCTATACAATGAGCCTAATGATATCTGTAAAGGTTATTGGCAAAATTAAATGATTTTGATGAAATGACTAGCCCTTTGTAGATGTTCAAAACTGCTAGATTATTGGTGGTCATATCTATATCATATCTACCTGTCTATAAAAGAGTACAATGGAGGGACCACAGATTTTTTTTTTAAGATTTTATTTATTTGAGAGAGAACATGTGCACACAAGCAAGGGGAGCAGCAGGCCAAGAGAGAAGGAGAAGAAAGCAGGCTCCCCACTGAGCAGAGAGCGGGATGTGGGGCTTGATCCTAGAACCCTGGGATCATGACCCGAGGCAAAGGCAGACACTTAACCGACTGAGCCACCCAGGTAACCGGAGACCATAGGCCTCTTTAAACAGAGACTGCAGTTCGGAGACTTGGATGTGCTCTCCTGGAGTGTGTGACTTCAGACAGGTAACACTTTGCACTTCTCCTGTCTACATCATTTGAATACGGCGGGTGGTGCTCTAGCTCAGTGATAACTGCAGAGGGTATGACAAGGTTTATGGGCTGGCTGCTTTCACTTGCATAGGTGATCCCAAACAAAGGAGATGTTGTGGCTGGGATTTCTTTTTTCTGTCTTTTTACTGTCTGTAGTGGACATCTGTCACATAAAATAGACGAATCTTAACTCTTTTATATGTTTGGGGAATGAATGCCCCGCTTCTTCGGTCTTGGCTGAGATCCAGGAGCACAAGTTGCTGAATCTGTTGGATCCTTATTTCCCCAGCCGCCTCCTCCCTTGCCCCCAGGGTGAAGTATGTAGCCTTGACTCTGCCAATCAAAGCAGCGGACTTAGATTGTGGAACTGGGACTCAGGAGAGCAAAGGTCTGGGGAGTTCACATTCTCTCTCCCTGGCGCTGCCTGTAGTAGCAGAGGCTTTGGTAAAGCTCAGATCGCTGCTGAAGCAGCTGCACCACAAACTGTCGCTTCCGGTGACCACAGGGAGTGAGCAGCCACCTACTCGCCAGCGGTCTGGCAGCCCTGCCAGTGACTTTGCGAGCTCACCAGTATCCTTGGTAAGGGGCGGCTTGCTTACAACCAAGAACCTGACCGGTATGCTGTTCGTTTCCTAATATTATGCGGATCTCTCCCAGTATTCTGAATCCTGCCCAACCCCAGTCTATGTCCGGAAGAAATACGGGTCTATGTGACAAGAATGTGCAATTGTGGTCATAGACTTGTGATTAGGATCCAGGGCAGTCACGGGGAACTGGGGACGTACAGAAAGACCAGAGTCTGGGGAACGATGCAGAAGCTAGAAAAGAGGGTCTCCAGAAATTACAGAAAATAGACCCTGCTAAAGTTCAGGAAAGGAGTAAACATCACGCAGGGACATTACTTCCTCTTCTGAGGAAGCAATTAGTGAGTTTTGGGTTGTGCGCAGGATAACTGTATTATGTTAGGTGGAGCTATGACCACCTTATTGTCTTTTCTTAGGGGTTAAGTGTGGTTTAAGGAGGTGCATACAGATGCCAATTTGACAACAGATGGACTTGTGATGGTGAATTTTATGTGTCAACTTGACTGGGGGAGGGGACACCTGGATAGGTAGTAAACCATTTCTGGGTGTGTCTGTGAGGGTGTTTCTGGAAGAGATTAGCATTTCAATCACTGGCCTGAGTGAAGAAGAGCACCTTCACCCATGCCTTGCACATGATCCAATCCCCTGAGAGCCTGAATAAAACAAAGAGGCGGAAGAAGGAATAATTTGCTCTGCCTAAATTCTGACATCCATCTTCTCAGGGCCTTGGAGGGCTTCTAGTTCCAGGGCCCTCAGATTTGGACTGAGTTATACGATGGTCTTTCCCAGTTCTCCAGCTTGTAGACAGCAAGACTGAGGGCCTACTCAAGCTCCACAACCACATAAGCCAACTCCTATAAAAAGTCTCCATATATATGTATGTATGTATATACGTGTGTGTGCACGCACGCACATGTATACACACACAAGTGTATATATGTGTTTGTACGTGTGTGTACAGATATATATTTCTCTAGAGAACCTTAATACAGAGCACTTAGAAAATATTTATCAGCTAAAAGGTTAATTCCACAAAGGCTTAATCGATACACTCATTGCAACTTAAGAGAAGTCTCTGGAGGTTTACTACCAGGCTTTACTCCATTGCTGGTCTTTCAAGAGTTTCATCTGATGTAGCTGAGACACTGAAGGCCTGTTGAGGAAACTTCTGGATGACACACAGAAGAGAGCTAAGATCACTATAGCCATAATGCTTATAAACCAGTCAGTCCCCAAGGCATCCAGCTACACACTGGGTTAAGCAAGTAGATTGCCCCAATGGTCTACACTAGCAGAGTTCGGAGGTTACAATTTTATAGTAGCATTTTCAATGCTTCATCACTGTATTGGGGCTAATATATTTAGGTCATGAGCATTCACCAGGCTAATATATGTAAAGTGATTAGAATAGGGCTTGGTACACAGTGTTTGATAAATGCTAGCTACTAAATTTTTATTGTTATTAGACCTCGCTAACAAAGACCTGGCTTTACATTCCCAAGTGTAGGTGGCTGTAAAAGATCATAATAAATTTCATAGGTACCACAGATGCAGTTTCCTGACCACAGAATCATTCAGCCTGAAGGGGAGGTGGCATTACTGAGGGAATCACTATGGGACAGACAACTCTGTGAGAACAGTTCCAGCAGCAAAACCCGCCAAGAGACACACATGTCATGTAGAAGCTCATATTGCTCCGGGCACCTGGAGAGTGTTTAATAAGCATCTGTTGACTGAATAAACAAGTACACAGTAGTTGAATAGCTTAGAGTGAATAGGCCATGACAAAGAACATCGAGAAAGGCAAGAGGTATGAGGCAGACTAGAGTGAGCTTGTCTTGACTAGAGTGGATGGAAAGTACTGGCAAGTAGAGAAAGTGAGATAGAGAAAATAGATGAATGAAAATAACGCACCAACTAGAATTTAAAAAAAAAAAAGACTGAAGGAAAAAAATAATCCATGATCACAAACAAATGAGTTTGGACTTGAATCTTGGTTTTTAAAGGAAGGGGAGAGAATAATGGGAGTGAGGTTTTAGGAAGATTTTAGCAAATCACAGGGCAACTTGGTAAAGGAATCATAGAGGTAAGGGAGGTCAGAACCATGCTATTGAAGCAATACTAAAGCATAAGGACACTGACATGTTGAGATAGAGTCTAGATATAAAAGACCTCATTACTTTAAACATTAAGTGATGACTCAGTTTCCATTATTTAATTTGATTTCAAACCAGAGTGTTGTTCATATATATTATTTCCAAGTGCTTATAAAGTCAAAAGTATAAACTTTTCTAAGTGCTTATAAAGCCAAAAGTATAAACTTTTCATGGTTTGATACAAAAAACTGCATGTATTTGAAAAATTAAACCACTGAATAAGTAGTCAGGCTTGACCAAGAAAAACATGTATTGTGTTAGAGAGTCTAAAGGTAAAATTTTCAAGGACCAAAGGTTCGTTTTTAGATTGGAATCTGAACTACTTACATGGAAAAAGTTGTTTAGATATGTCTGTCCATGACACCCAGATTGGTGATGTTAAATGACGTGTTCATTATAGATTCGTGTTAGTTATGAGGATTGTTTGAAATTTTTAATATTTTAAAACCATGTCAATAAAAGAATTTCAAAATTTTCATTCCATTTAGGTGCTTCTAAAACGTGAACTGTGCATTTTTCCTAGAATTCAAACTCACACAATCTGTTGAATTTTTGACTTAGACCAAAACCCTTAAATTCATCATTAATTTCTCAATTTGTTGCACATCCAATCCATCCAGAGGATTCTACTTTCAAAAACATACCCCAAATCCTGACACTTCTCACCACCACCTCCACCAACACCTCAACTGAGCCACCTAACTGGCTGGCCTGCTCCCATGCTGTCCCTTTTTAACCAGTTTTCAAAAGAAGAGCTAAAGCAATTGTGATAAAACCCCCTGTTCCCCCCTAAACACCCCACATTCTGTTTAAGCAAGTCAAACACAAACATGACTCAGGGCCTTTACACTTGCCAATCCCACTATCTGAAACTTTCTTGCCCCAGATGTCCAAATGGCTTACTACCCACCTCTTCCTCTGAGTATTTACTCCAATACAGGCTTCTCGCTGACAAACGTGATAAAAATGGACCCATCCCCTCAAATAGTCCTCCTCCCCCTTCTCCACTCTTCTTTCTCCACAGCAGTATATATCCCACATACATACCAGATACTGTACTCATTTTGTCTAGAATAAAGTTCCAAGTGGGCAGAGATTTTTGTCTTTTACTCACTGCCATATACTCAATGCTTACCACATTGTAAGCATCCAATAAATATAGGCTGAATCAATGAATTAGTGAGTATTAATTTCAGTATAATTCAGTATTTTATCAGTTGTTCTTGAGGACAGATCAGGAACAGCAAGGAAAGATCAGGAACAGCAAGGAAAGATCAGGTTCTTTAAATGCCACAGATGCTGTTGAAAGTCAGGAAGATAACATCCTAGCTTGAGAACATACACTTAGTAATCAGATGGGTGGCAACACCACCTCCACCACCTTCTGGCCATGTTGTGGAGGAATGTTACTCAATCTCCCTGTACTCTGTGTCACATACAAAAAATATGTAATAGCCCTTGGATTATCCATAGGGTTGAATGCAGTATGTTTATCAAGTGTTTAACATAGTACATGGCACAGACAGATTTGTAACCATCGTTACATTACATCATTATAACCACATGAATAGTATAGTCAGAAAACGGATAGACTAATCCTTTGGGTTTCTTTGTCCTTGTTTATGTACCTAACCCAGTGAGCCCAAATACATCAGAACTGAACATATGAGGCCCTAAACTTCTTTCAGTTTACACTTCTAAAATAAATGCTAGGGTAATAGAACTGTTCTATATTTTTATTACGGTGGTGGTTACATTACTGGATGCATTTGTCAAAACTCAGAACTATACAATGAAAAGGGTAAATTTCACTGTAAGTTTTGCCATTTCAAAATAAAATAAAATTAGTGCAAATGTGTGAAACTAATCATAATAGAATTACTTGCCTCCCCATAATGAGGAGCAAAAACCATGAGGAAAAAATCTAATGACATCAGAGGTAGGGACTTTCCCCTGCAATGCACAGAAGATACAAAATGGCTATGCTTGCCTCGTTCCAGGTAAAAACAGCTATTTCAAAACAAAACAAAGCAGTGCACTGCCTCTCTTGTCTCTTAGACTAAGGGAATAGGTGGCAGTTGTAAACCTTAATCCAAATATATCAAATACATGTATAATCTTCCAGTCCCTAATGCTTAGGAAGCAAATGTAAATTCATCTAAAAATAGTTCTCAAATGTAATATCACTCAAACATTCATGGTTATATGCTAAAGAAACACATCCAAATTTTTACTATTCCTTTAACGACTTTAATACTATTGACAAACCTAATGAAATTTACACAAATATGTATGAATGAGGACAGAAAAAAAGTGTTTATATATGTTTATAGTTCAAATGAGCCAGTTTCCTCAAACATGAAAGCAATTATAGTTTCCGATGTGGTTATACACAATGCGGTCAACAGGGAGAAGGGAAATCTAAATCTTTATTTTTAAAAGAGATTATATTTCAAGGTAAGCTTCCATTTAACTCTATTATTAATTTTCCCTAAATATTAGCATGCTGACTGGCTACCACATACACAACAAACAATTGAAAATTGGCTTAAAGCAAATAATCAAACTTTTGTAGAAAATTTCTCACTAGTATGTACCTTAAAAGAAAGGAAAATCAACAATTGGTAGTTTCTAATCCCTGTTTAAGGACTCAAGCCAAGATTAGTCAGAGATTTAGCTAGAGGTGCTGAAAAAATATGGCAGAAACAGGGCCCATTTGAATTGAATTTGAACAGCTGTCTGTGGTGTCTAGACCATAAATGATACTGTCTTTCAAAAACAAAATGCTAAATGGTTAAGTATTTCCAGGGCCTAAGAAAGAAGCACAAAGTGAACTCATTTCTTTGTAAGCTATTAGAGTTCCCCAGATATTGCTAAACACCTGTTTTAAGGAAATATTTTCTCTGTTCAAATGGTGAAAAGATTCAAATCAAGAAATAAGGTCGCTATGACATGAGCTTGAATTCCTCCACTAATATGTGTAGGAGGGTAATTGGCAAGGGGTGAATTTTTTTTTTTTCTACAGAAAATAGTCCAAATGCAATTTAATAAAAGGCAGATAGCATACTGGAGAAAGTTGATGGTTAGAATTATGGAAGATACGCACTTTTTATTGTGAAATTTATTTGTAAACACCGGGTCAAGTATAATTTTTGTATTTCAAACTACTGAGATTAATACAAAGCAGAGTAGTTGATCGGCAATCCTCCTTCTTGTGATGAAAAACTCCATCTTAGGCACAGATTAGCTCCACTGGCAGTCGCATAAAGAGCTTCCAGGCAAGCCAGAATCTGCTATGGCGTGGTAATGATTTAAAATGGTTTCAAAGCAGAGATGACACATGAATATGAAAGTAGAAGCAGGGTCCTCACAGCTCCCATGGGATCTTATTCTATGCAGCAAGAAATGGTCACCTAAAAGTTGAGTATTGTGCACATTTCTGGTTTCCATCAATTACAAGAGGCACAGTCAATCTGCACAATGTTCAAAGCAAACCAATACAGATAATTAAAGAGGTGGAAGACAAGGCCTATGGGCAAAGCTAAAAGAAACTGGAACCACCTTATTTAGTTCCCCCAGGGCAGAGATTTTGCACCCTGTTTCATTCACATCACTCAGAGAAGTGAGTACAATACACCAGGTGAAGTGAGTCCTCGGTAAAAACCTGTTGGTTGGCCAAGGTGGGAAAGAGTGAGAAAAATGATACAGTAACAGTCTTCAGATAAGTGAAGGGTTAGTTAGTTATTTACAGAGAGAGCAGGGGGGGAGCAGAGAGGAAGAGGGAGGAAGAAAGTTAAGCAAGCTCCACACCCAACACAGGGCCCGAAGCAGGGCTCTATCTCATGACCCTGAGATCATGACCTGAGCCAAAATCAAGAATTGGACGCTTAACTGACTGAGCCACCCAGGCCACCCCAAGGTTGTTATTTTTTTTAAATGGTAACCAGCTGTCTGTCTCCACCTAGTAGATAGAGCAAAAACTAGTCAGGATAGGTTAGGGTTCATCTAACAAGTTCATGACCCAACTTGTTGAGTCACCAACTTGTTCCAATTGGCCTAGGACTTTCCCCAAGTTTAGCAGTGAAAATCCCATCTGGAGAAACTCATAACTCCTGGGCAAACTGGGGCAGTGGGTTGTCTGACATTGTGGTCGCTTGAGACAGGAGACATTCTCACTGGACTGGGAGAAGTTAGATAAATCCCACCTGAATCAGAAGAGGAAAATTAAATGTCCTTTCACGGGGCTTTCCAGTCATAGGATTCTACCAATGTCACAATCACTACAGTTATTAATTATCAGGGGCAATGATGGCAGTGATAAAATAGTAATGATTTTATTTTCTACCTGTCAAAGTGAGTTTGTGCTAATATTAGCTCACCAAAACCCCATTAAATGTGTTTCAACCCTGAGCAAAAGAGCTAAGCATATCCCCCAAAGTCATAAGGACATAAATGTGAACCACAAAAATGGAGTATAACGATTACTTGTAGTTGCATAACAAGCCAGTCTATGCTCGCTCATGCTTGAGGTTGATCAGGCCAAATAAAACACGACTGAGTGGTTAACAGGTCTGGGTATGAGGGCTTATTACTGATAAAACAGCCCTGGACAAACTACAAACCTCTCTAAGCATCTGTTTCTTCATCTATAAAATGGAGATAATGTCACTACCTGCTCATAAGAAGTTTATAAGACTTTCTTTAGTGAGCCTTACTGCAAAGCGATAGCAGAATGGAAAGAAGGTCTATGAAACAAGACCATAGTTGGGTTCAGGAATTGAGGTCTCTGATTATAATAGGTAACATTTTAAATAATTTCTAAGTGCCAGAAACTTTCCAGCACTTATCACACACTACACATTGAATATAACAATTCTGAGGATTATTATTCTCATCCTTATTTATAAATTAGGGAACCAAAGTACAGAAAGTTTAAGTATTTTGCTCCAGATTACCTAAGCAGAAAGCAGTGGAGTTCATGTTCAAACGTGGGCAATGTAATCCCATAACTTGTACTCAAACATTATACTGTCCCTGGTTTACTTTCAGATGACCCATGGAGGTATGTGTGGACCGCATACCATTTAAAAATATATATAAATACAACTTCTCAGTAAAATTTTTCATAACTTTTAGTGGCAGTGAGGTCAAGTTTCAATGCTCTGACAAGTACTTAAAATATTTTGCTGGGGCGCCTGGGTGGCACAGCGGTTAAGCGTCTGCCTTCGGCTCAGGGGCGTGATCCCAGCGTTATGGGATCGAGCCCCACATCGGGCTCCTCTGCTGGGAGCCTGCTTCTTCCTCTCCCGCTCCCCCTGCTTGTGTTCCCTCTCTCGCTGGCTGTCTCTCTCTCTCTGTCAAATAAATAAATAAAATCTTAAAAAAAAAAAAAAAGAATGAAGTATTCAGTGATAAATACATAGTACATCCAGTCCAGTTTTCGTCTAATCCGAAACTCATTTCTATTAGCACTATGTGCTGTATACACTATGTGCTAAATAACCATGTGATAGGTTCAGTTACTCTCTACTTCATGAAACAAGCTGCTCCTAATGATAGGTCAGCTTTAGGAGTTAGAAAGATTTTTATGATACACATTGATTTGACTTTTGAAAGGGGAGTAGTTTATCATGGACTAAATTTTCCCCAGATAATTGTAAACTCTCAAAATATAAAAAACACTATTTGGAGGCACTGGAGGGTGACCAAAAACAGACAAAAGCGATGGGAGAGGACTGGAAACTCAAAGAGGAGAAGTACAGAAGGTAAGATTTACCTTTATAAGGCTTTTCACTGAAGTTGTCCCCTGCCCATTTGTCATGGAGGCTAGAACTCAAGTAGAAAAACATAATTTTATTGGCTTGAGAAGCTCAAAGTCTGGGGTTGTCAGAGAGGGTGGAAAGGAAGGGAGAAAAATCTCTGAAATAATCGAGCAACAGAAAGGGAATAGAAAGATCTTCATGGATTTACTGGTGAATTCTATCAAACATCTGAGGGCACAATAATAGTAATCCTATACAAACTCCCTCAGAAAAGAATGAAGAAAACACTCTACAACATGTTTAGGCCAGCCTGAATGAAGCCTTATATGAAAACTTCAAGACATTACAAGAAAACTGTAGACCAATATCCTTCATTCTTAATATATAGATGCAAATATCCTTCACAAAATATTAGTAAATGAAATCCATGAATATATAAAATGGATAATGCATCATGAGCAAATGGGATTCATTACAGTAATGCAAGGTTGGTTCAACATTCAATATATAATCACTATATTTTATTATATCAACAGACTAGACATGAAAAACCATATGATCTGAAATATACAGAGAAAATATTTGACAGAATTCAAAATGCATTCTTAAAAAAACTCACAACAACCTTAGGTGGAAACTTTCTCAAGATGATAAAGGACCTTTACAGAGAACCTACAGTTAACATTACAGATAGCACTGAAATATTAAATGCCTTCTCCCTAAAATATGGAAAAAGGAATGGAGGATATCTGCCCTCACCACTTATTTTCGACATTAAAGTTTGAAATGTAATAAGTCAAAACAAAAACAAGAACAAAAACCCTGTATTTATTAACAATAATTATGTATGTAGAAAATCCTAAGAAATCTACAAGGCATATACCATACCCCATAATTAAATTTAGCAAGGTCACAGGATACAAGGACATTTTTAAAAAATCAATTACATTTCTCTACTCTAAAAACAATTGGAAGATATAAACTTTATACACTAAAAACAAACATTTCTCAGAGAAATTAGAGAAGATGTGTATAAATGCAGAGATAAACCATATTCATGGAATGTAAAATTAAATATTGGCATGGTGTCAATTCCCCTAAATTGATCTATACATTTATGCCTATTCAAATAAAAATTCCGACAGCCTTTTTAAATAGAAATTCACAAGGTAATTCAAAATTTGAATGGGAATGCAATGACCCTAAAATATCAAAAATAATTTTCAGGTAGAAGAACAAAGCTGAAGGACCTATGCTACCTAACCTCAAGAACAGTTACAATAATAAAAATGTTGGTTTGGGGATAGGATATGTAGATCTCACTGAAGCAGAATGGAGGATTTTGAAGTAGACTCAATTATATTCAAGTGATTTTCAATAAGAAGTCAAGGTAATTCAATGGAGGAAAAGAATCTTTTCAACTGACTACCCATATGGGAAGAAATAAATCTTGACTATCACTTCACAATGCAAAAATTAATTTAGATGGACAATTGGCATAAAGACAAAAAAAACTGTAAATCTTCTAAAAGAAAGTATTTTTCATAACTTTGTCATAGACCAATTTTCCTAGATAGAATAAAATAATCATAAAAGAAAATACAAGTACATTAAACCTCGAAGTTAAAAACAACTTATCAAAAGTCACCATCAAGAAAATGAATAGCCAACCACCAGCTGAGAGAAAATAGTCACAAAACATATCCGGACAAAAGACTTGTCAATAAAAATTGTGAAAGGACTTAGGCTCTTCACAAAGGAAGATACACAATTATCCAACAAGCACATGAAAAAGTATTCAACATAATTTCTTATCTGGGAAATGCATATTAAATGAGCTACTAAATATGAAATTGAATGAGGAGCTACCATCATATACCAACTAAAGTGGTCAAATTAGAAAATGTGACAGTATCAAATGTTAATGAGAATGTGAAGCATGAGACTTTTCATACTTTGTGTGTATGGTGGGGGTGTGTGTGTGTGGCAGGGGTATAAAATAGAACCAGTTTGGAAAAGTATCAGTTTCTCATACTGTTAAGCACACATTTACCTTTGATCCAGCCATTCCCATTCTAGATAATTACCTTAGAGTCAAACATGAACATACAGTACTAGTTTTGTGTGAGTAACGTAATAGTTTTATTTATAAAAGCTCAAACTGGAATTGACCCAAGTGACTATCAACAAAATAATAAACCATACATGGTATTTTTTTATGAATATTACTCTGCAAGAAAAAGGAGTTGTAATAAGCAACAGCATGGACAGATCTCACATCCAATATCCTAAGTGAAAGAAGCTAGTCATAAAGGAATACATCCTATATGATTCCATATACACGAAGTTTCCCACAGATAAAGCTATTCTACCAAAAAAAAAAAAATTAGAAAAGTAGGTAAACTGACTGAAGTGACACAAAGGAGCACTCTGGGGTGATGGAAAAGTTGTAACCTGATGTGTTATGGGTGATGCATCCATTTATGTATTTGTCAAAAACAAACATATGTTATACTTTTATGCAATTTTATGGTTTACATTTTTTGACATAAAAATTTTTTTTCTTTCTTTCAGATTTTTCCTTCCTGTAACTTCTTTTTTTCTGGTCCTGAACTTAAATACCTAAAGCAAAACTACTCCTTCCTTCATATGAACGTGACCCAGTACAATGATATACTAGACTCAGCGGTCTAGCAATGTGAAGGTAAGTGAGTTTCAACTTGAGAGCTAATTTGGGCCCATTGGGAAAGGCTAAAGAAAAAACCTGAGTCTGTGTCCAATCCCTATGAGGGATTTGAGATTAATGGCTTTGACTGGTTAATATTATCTATCAGGCAAGCAGGGAGGAGTGATGAATGGTGATCCCAGCCCATTCACCATCTTCAACTCTTATATCACCAAATGCCATATTCATGGTCTGCAGAATCTGAGATGGTGCCTTTATATGCTCTTGCAATATAAATACCATTAAGTCAACATAGGAAGCATTACTACACATTGAGTTTTCTTTGCGTTACATTATAATAGACGAGTTGTAGAGCAAATGAAAGATGAAGTGATATGTAAGCAAGTGACACTGTGTAACCTTTTACCTCACTACACATCTCAGATATGAAACTACCAATCACTTCTTTTATTCACTTTTTATGTATAATACACACTATATAAAATGTATACATGTATTATGAATAATAAAAAATGAACACCCCTTACCTACTGCTCAGCTTTAGAAATCAAACGATATTTTGCTGGGGAAGCCCCTGGGCTCTCCTTCCCATGATATTTCCCACATCATTCCAAAGTAAATACTGAATTGTGTATTTACCATCCCTTTGATGTACCTGATAGTTCTACAACATAGTATGCATCTGAAGCAATATACTGGCGAATATGTTTCTGCATTTAATATAGTTGGTATTATCTTCTATAATTTGCTCTCTTTTACCCAACATTATGTTCTTGAATTGAATTCATGTTGACATGGGTAGCTATAGATCCTTAATATTTACTGCTATAAGTTACTCTATGCTATTGTACTTCATCCATTCTCCTCAAAGGGATTCCTTGTGTGGCTTCCAGTTTGTGAATACTACAATTAATAGAACTGTAACAGTGAAAATGTGCAAGAGTTTTGATAATGTTTTATAGAAGTTCAATTCCCAGGCCGTGAGTCAATAGATATGCAACTTTACAAGACAATACCAAATTGTTTTCCAAAGTGATTATACCAATTTACACATCCATCAGTTGCATATAAGAGATTAACAAACATGATATTGTCCAATGTCTTAATGTTTGCCAATCTAGACAAATGGAAAATGCTACCTCATTGTGGTTTTAATTTTGCATTTCATATTACCAATGAGGTATATATTCATATATTTGTTGGTCACTTATGTTTCTTCTTGTAAGAGAAGTTTATCTGTGTCTTGCCCACATTTTCTGTTGACTTGTTTCTTCTGTTAACTTACAGGTGATTATCTTTTCCGGACCCAAATCCTTTGTTGGCTTTATGCTTGCAAATACGTTCCCCAGATTGTGGTATTTCTTGTCCTTTTTTAATGATATCCTTTGATGAACAGATGTTTTTAATTTAAGCAGAGATGAATTATGGATCTTTTCCTTTATGGTTTTTCCCTTCTGTGTCTTAAGAAATATTTCCCTATCGTGAGGTCATAAAACTATTCATTCCTATATTTCCTTCTAAAATTTTTTAGTTTTGTTTTTTACATTAATATATTTTAAACATCTGGAATAAAGTTTTTAGTATAGTGTGAAAAAACAATTTAATTTCATTTTTTTCCATATGGGTAACCAAAACTCCCAGTACAGTGTATTGAAGAGTTCATCTTTCTCTACTGCTCTAGTGTTCTGCTCATTATATAAGAAAATTCTAGATATAGATGGGTCACTTTCTAATATCTGTACTAATATTACATTTATAAATCATTATAACTTCATAATAACTTTGATTTCTTTAAACTAAATCATCTCCCATTGTTTAATCGTGGCTATTCTTGGCTTTTTCCTCTTTCATGTTTATTTTAGATTAGTTTGTCAAGTTCTATGAAAAATCCTATTGGCTATTGAATTTTGATTCTACAAATCAATTTGTGTAGATGATTTTAAGTTACACTTCTATATGTTGCTAGTGCATAGAAGTGGAATTCATTTTTCCGTGTTGATTTCCCATACACTAAACTTGACAACTTTTGTTATTTGTTATTTAGGGTATTATTTAAGCTGCAGCAACACAACCAGAATGACTTCAAGAGATTTTCCAAATTAACTTATAGAAATTATATGCCTTATATACATTGAGGTTTGTAATCCATTCAGGACTGATATTTGTATACCTTGTGAGTGCCAAGTATGTTTTTATATGGACATCAGTAAGCCCAGTACCATTAATTAAAAAGTCTATCCTTTCCTACAGGGAATATCCCTGTGGGGATGCCATCCTTATAAATCAAGTTATCTACATGTTTGGGTCTGATTCTCAACTCTATTCCATTCATCTGTCTGTGTATACTTGGCCCAATGAAACACTGTCTTCATTATAGTCTTGACAAAGAAAATCATGTAACTTTGTTCTTCAAGATAATCTTCATTATTTCTAGCTTTTTTGAGAATATTTGAAAGAATCTATACTAGCTTGAAATTTTTGTAACTTCCTGATAAACTTTATAAAATTCCCCCTTTTGGCTCAGAGAATGCTTTTCACCTAACATCTGTATTGGATAGTAGTATACGAATATTAGGGTTTTTTTTTTTTTTTTTGAATGTGTTGTCTTCTAATGATATATCATTTTTTTTTATTTTCAATTTTTCATATTCTAAAGTGTATCTCCATTTAGTCTCAGATTTTTAAAATCTAGTATGACAATCTTTTTCTTCTTATTAAAGTATTTTATCTATTTGCATTTAACATAATCACTAATATCTTTGGGGTTAAATCTATATTGTTAAACTTTTTATTTGACCTGTATCTTCTATATTTCTTATTCTTCCCCTTTTTGATTTTTTTCAGATTCAGAAATTT
The DNA here is from genome assembly GCF_002007445.2 of Ailuropoda melanoleuca. NCBI lineage: Eukaryota > Metazoa > Chordata > Mammalia > Carnivora > Ursidae > Ailuropoda > Ailuropoda melanoleuca. The sequence goes on along the minus strand of NC_048224.1, from coordinate 113,431,853 downwards.
ATTGCGATCATACATTCACATGCAGTTTTGAGAAATGTAAAAATGTAGAAGGTCCTACACTTTGCCCAGTTTTCTCTAAAGACAACATACTGCAAAACTACAGTATAAATATCATGACCAGCATATTGACATTGATACAATCCAATTTTATTCAGATTTCCACATTTGTGCTCATTTGTGTATGTATTAAGTTCTATATAATTTTATCACCCATGTCTGTTCATATATTCACCACAATTAAGATAATGAACAGTTCCAACACCACAAAGATCATCCATGTTGCTCCCACCTCCATCCTTAATTCCCAGCAACCATTAATCTGCTCTCCATTTCTAAACTTTGTCATTTTAAAAATACAAGGGCTATCCTTCCTCTGTTCCTTCGTTTTGCACCTTTGCATGGCTTTATTTCTGGGTTTTCTATTCTGTTCCAATGATCTGTGGATCAGATCCTTCCACCAACATCACAGTCTTTTTGACCACGGTAACCATGTGATAAACCTTAATACTGGGTAACTCCCTACACACACACACACACACACACACACACACACACACACACTTTATTCTTATTTGTAAAACAAAGAGAACTACTTTAACCATTCTAGGGTCTGTTCCTTTCCATATGAACCTTAGAATAAGTTTGTGTCTACACAAAACACTTGGAGTTTCAAAAGGAACTACACTAAACCTATAGATCAATACGGAAAGAATTGGCATCTTTACTCTTCTACTCAATCAACAAGACAGGACTCCCCATTTATTTACACCTTTGAGTGCTCAGAATTTTGTGATTTTTCAATAAATACTATACTTGCTTTGTTAAATGTATACCTAAGTATTTCATCTGTAATGATTGTAAATACTATGTTTTTCTATTGCAGTCTCTACACGTTCAATGATAGTATATAGAAACAGGATTTTTTTTAAAAAAAAGAAAAGAAATAGAATACAACATTTGCACAGAAATCAATCCTAAGACCTTACTGAACTCCCTTGTCCCCGGGTATTTAAATTCCTTGGTATTTCCTGCAAAGACAATCATGCCATCTGTAAAGAAAGATAGTTTGATTTTTTTTTTTTCCTAACCTGTATGCCTTTTATTTCTTTCTCTTGACTTTTTCTAGTTTTATGTTGAATAAAAATGGCAAGAGCAGACATTGTTTTATTTCCACTCTGGGGAGGTGGGGAGAGCACTAAACCTTTCATCAGTAAAAATGAGGTCAGCTGTAGGGTTTTGGTAAAGGCTTTTTATCGACTTTGGATAATTCCCCTCAGTTCCTGTAGAAACTACTGCCATGATTAAATGATTTTGTCAAATTCATTTTCTGCATCAACTGAAAAGTGATTTTTATTTTTTAGTTTGTTGATACAGTTGGAAACCAATCAAGGTAAACCACCATAATTGTAGATTTACTTCTCATTTCAGGTCTGTTAGTCTCTGATTCATGTATTTTGGGGTTCTGTTGTTTGGTACATGTTTAGAACCATTATGTCTTCCTGATAGATTGGTTCTTTTATCATTATGTGTTTTTCTCTAGTAATTTTCTTTGCTCTGCAGTCTGCTTTATATTAACATAGCGATTTCTGTTTAGTTGGGTCATGTTTTCTTTATTCACTCTGCCAATTTTTTTTTTTTTGGTAAATAATCTATTATATTTAAGCAGCTTGTCTTTTAATAAGTCTATAATTTATAAATAAATTTAAGTAAATTGGGAAAGATTTTATTTTAATTAGTATTTCTGTAAATACTAATGATTTTGAGCATCCCTCATATACATATCTTTTTTTAAATTATGTATTGATTTTCTATCTTTTCCTATTCATAAGCAGGCATTTCTATACATCTTCACAGTATCTTGTTATTTTTAGACATTGTATATATCTTTCTGCAATAAATCAGTTAACTTCATTCTTCATTGGGCAGAAACCCTTAATATCTATGTTCATATCCATTGGCTTTTCAGTTGTATGGCTTGTAGTTTTAAGATCTTATTTAAGTAGTTCTTCACTCCTAAGTAAATAGTATGTTCTCCGACATGACCTTCTATTAACTTTACAATTTGATCTTCGCCAGATAGGTATTTCATCTGGATACTGTTAAATCAAAGGACAGATTTATCATCATTTATGTATTTAGACTACTTAGCTTTAAGGGCAATTATTGATAGGTTAGGGTAATTATTGATTAAAAAAACAGGACATAGGTGCTAACCTACTATTTTCTGGTTTTTGTCCCTTCCACCCCCCTTTGACTTCCTGTGGATCACTTGAACATATTTTAGGCTTTCGTGTTTATTTTTGGTGCTTTTAGGTGTATTTCACTTTTGAAGTTTTTGCTCTGGATACTGTAATATTCACATGTGACAGTCTGCCGATACCAACATTTTACTACTTTGTGTGAAGTGTGGAAACTTGACTTCCATTTAGGACTCTGCTCTATTTGCTTTTAAATATCATTATCTTTGGTATCAGATGAAATTAGAATTTTTGGTTTAATCAAGTGGAATTTATAAATCCACGTGAGAAAGGACAGTCTATATGGCACATTTTTGTTTTTGTTATTCTTTCTTCCTTCATGGTGTTCCAATATTTTTTCTTTTATCATTTCCTTTCTGTTTGAAGAACTTCCTTTAGCTAATCTTTAAGGGTAGGTCTGTAGCAACAGATTCATTTAGCTTTCCTTCTGAAAATATATTTTTTATTCCTAAAAGATAGTTTTACTAGATATAGAATTCCTATTTGACAGTTCTTTCCTTTCAGCACTTGAAAAATGTTGGGGGCCTAGAAACCAAGACCAAAGTCATTTCTGAAGTCCAGCAGGTGGGTGAGAAAGCCGCCTCAGGTGGGCATGTGCCAGAAGTGGGGATCAGGACTGGAGCAACTCACCTGCAACACCCTCAAGACCTGGCCAATCCCATCATCATTGTACAGATGGGGAAATGGGCTCTGGGAGAGGGGACCTCAACTAGGTCACTGTTGATGTGGAACTGCTGTGTGGAACTGGGAGGGAGACTGGACCCCTGACTCAATACCTCAATTCCTCCCTGGGCAGCACTCAGGTGCAGAACCACCTCTGGAATCCAGAGGACCCAGGGTCAGGCCTGACTGGGACAGTCCTTAACTCCCAGTTGGGTGACTCTGGGCAAGTCACTTCTGTTGGAGCCTCCTTTCTCTCCTGGCTTGTGTCTGAAGACATGGCACTTAGCAGGCATTCAAAAAACTGCTTTGGACCATGGTCTGGAAGGACAGGGAATAACTGATTTCAAACCTTCAGTTAAACTTATTTGTGACAATTTATATATAAAATATAAAAGAAGAAAAAGGTCATGCCCCTTCATGGTCACAGATGAGAAATTGGCCATCATTCAAATTGGTATTATCTTACAGCTAATGCATTTTTCCTTGTGGCTGCTTTAAAAAATTTTTTTTTAGTTTTCAAAAGTTGAAGTATGAAGTGTCATGGCATAAATTTCTTTGGGATTATACTGTTTGGGATTTGCTCAAGCTTCTTGGATCTACAGATTTGTGTCTTTCACCAAATTTTGAAAACTTTATCTATTATTTCTTCAAATATTCTTTCAGCTGCACTGTCTCCTTTTCTGAGATTGCAAGGATACCAATACTGGGTCTTTGTCATTGTCTGGCAGGTGTCTAATTCATCTCAGTGTGGGCATCAACTGATTAACTTTTTCAGGTTGTGGTTGTTGGGTGTGTTGTTTTTGGTTCTTGAAATGGCAGGTAATTTTTTTGTTGTATAATGGACATTTTGTCTAATGCATTAGAAGATTCTGAATACTGCTTACAGCATTTACTTTAGAAGGTAGTCACCACGTTTAGATTTAGAATATGGGTCTCAGCCTACTTTTGTGTGCTGTGATTCCAAAACCAGTTTAATTTTAAGGGCCTTTTCAGTGTTATTTTAGTTTTCTTGCTTTGTAAGGTGCTAATGGAGCGTGCACTAGGGTCTGGTGGTACAGCCTGATGGAGCAAAAAGGGATTCTATGTCAGGCTGTCAGGTGCCCCCTGGTGGACAAGAGGTATATTGAGATTCCTCTCCCTCCCACCCCCAGTGCCTGCCCCTATATGCTGGGTGATAGATTTTTTTTTTTACCCCATTTTTTTCTTCTATCAGCTTTATATTTTACACATTTCTGTGAATCTTTGTTTCCAGTTGCGCTAGAGCTCACAAGATTCAGACTTCCCTTATTAATGTCTATAAATTAGTATTTTTATGACATAAGAACCTTAAGACTCTTTCACTGTATTCACCTTCTTGTGACTTCTGTGCTTTTTCATTTTATAATTCTAGATATGTTCTAACACCCTAAGATAGTACCGGTTCTTTTACAGTAATATTTGTTTAAATTTATCACATGTTTAAGCTTTTTACTTTTATACACCCCTATTTTTTTCCTTCCTGAAGAACACCCTTTATTACTTCCTTCAATGTTCATGTTATTGTGAAGATTTCCCTCAGATTTTGTCTGAAAATTTCTTTAGTCCACCTTTGTTTTTACAGAATATTTCCACTAAATATAGAATTCTAGATGGCATTATATTTTCCTTTAGCGCTCAGAATATATCAGTCTATTGTTCTCTGGCTCCCATTACTTCCATAGAACACTGAAGTGTTACTGTTGCTCCTATGCACTCAGTGAGTTGGTAAACTTATCTCATCAGTCATTACCAGAAGTAGAAATTTATCATAATTTCAGTGATCTTATTTCTATATTAATAGTATCAGAGATTTTTTTACTTATTTTTTCCAACTTCATCTTTTATTTAATGTTATACATAATTGTTTTGTATGGTCTTTCAGATCATTCCAAGTATCTAAAGTCCTTGAGGGCATAAATATATTACACTTGTTTCCTCCAGTTTTGGTGATTGAGTTTTTAAAATTTTAATTTGTAGAAATCTATAGAAGTCTGGGTCTACAAAGCTTTCCTGTAAAGAGGCTTGTGTTTGCTTTTATTGGATACCAGATTACCCCTTCTATCTGGAATGATCTTTACTTAGTGTATTAGAGCTTGGGGTTTGTGAATTACACTGGAAATAAAAATTTAGACTCCAGAACGATTTGAGAATAAATGTAGCAAGTTTTCACAACTCTCTTGACAGCCTAAGTAGAGACAAATAAGCTTAATTTTTGCTTTGAGCTAGCAGATTTATTTTCTTTAAATGGCCACATTTTCACTGAGGATGTAGTCCCTTCAGGAGTCCCAGGATTATGTTAAGGTCTTAAATTCAGCTGCTGTCCTTCCAGACCCACATGGTCTCTCCCACTATCCCTCACATCCACTAATATCCAAATTCTAAGTCCCTGATTTTGACATTTTCTTCCAGGGCAGTTCAAGCCTCTTCTACCTACCACTCTTGTTTCAGCTAATTTATGCTTACTATATTTGCTTTCCTTTTTTTGTGTGACTTGGGGGTTTCTCTTCTTTATGATGTAGGCAATAGATGTAAAAATATTTTTGCTGTTAGTGGTGCTTATCCAGAACCTACATATTTCTCAGTGTGAGGATATTTTAGAATATGTAATCCATCCATAATGCTAAAACGAGTCACATACAAAGTACTGAGTAACTTTCTTAACATTCCATTAAGTGACACAAGTTTTAACTTGGTTCATCTCTTTTTAGTGATGCTTCAGAAAAGCAATGAAGGAAAATTCTTCTGTCCTTTAGGTTAGACTCAGAACACTAGGAAAGGATTCCAGCTTCAACTTTCAAGTGATACCATAAAGGCCCTAACAAAGTGAGGGGGAAGTACCCCCAAAAGATTTGCATGTGAAGATACTCATAATCCTCCTAGAGAGCCCCAAACCAGACTCTTTCTAGGGCTTCCATCTCAGGTTCTTCAGATGGTGAAACAACACACACACAGATTACTCCTATCAACTTCATGAGTGAAATTTCTGGCCGACAGAATTTCTTTCCATTTGCTGGCCAAATTGTTCTTTCCTCACTGCTGTTGTAGACTCCACATGATGATTAAATATCCATACCATAGCTCATTTAGATACAGGTTCTTGACATTACCAGTGACCCCTTTAAATATCGTTTTTTTCCCCATTCCAATTATCCTTTTTGTTCCTTTCATAGACCCAATAGTGCACTACGTATAACTACATATAGCTTATCGTAAGTCACTTCTAAAAACCAAGTCAATTAGCTAGAATAACTTCTGTAACAGCCTACTAAGTAGACAAAAATCAAATGCAAAGCCTTTTGTGTGTCTTCTGCAATGAGAGAAGAGGAAAATACACAAACATGCTACAGTTAGAGCAAACTGGAAAACCTCTAGAGATTAACTGTATTGGACACGAACTCGGATATCAGTATGGTATGTTTAGAAAAATGAAATCTTGAGTTGCTACCCAGCGTCTCTGAGAAAATGTTTTGCCAATTCAAATATAATTACATGTGGCAATAATCAATGTCTATGGCTTTTCTATAGAAGATTACTATTAAATACTCATTCTAAAATTAATGCATTTCTTTTTATTGGTGTAACTTAAACCTTTTGTTTAAAATTCTAACTTAAAAGACAGACCTTTAGACACTTCAAATAAAGAGTATTAGCAGAATATAAAGAGAGTAAAGGTAAAGGGGAAGGTGAGAAAAAAGAGGAAGAGTAAAAATGTGAAAGAAAAACAAAGAGAAAGCATAAAATGGAAAAAGAAAGTATTGGGGGCAGAGAAGTAGTCTCGGAATAAGAAAAAGTTGGAGGTTTAGAAGCAACAGATATGGTACAATTATGTTGGGTGTATAAATTAGTAATATATATGTAAATCACTACCAAATCTATCTCTAAAAAGTATACCTTGAATGTATGCTCCGTATTGATGTTTATACTTCCTACACTGTCTCATTGGATGAATCAGAGATATCTCAAATTCAACAGACTGAAAAATCAAACCACCATCTATTCTTAACTCACTCTCCTCCCCCAAATGTATATCTAAACCTGAGGCACCCAGTATTTCTTATCAGAGTATATAGTATCCCCTAGTCATCTCCTGGTCCGTTGTGACAAATCCTATTTTCTTTTTCTCCTTGCAGTTAGGTATGGACATGTGACCAACTACCAATAGAATGTGAACCAAAATGATGGGTGCAATTTCCAAATTTTAATCTTTCATATTCCCACTCTCCCTTAGTCTGACAGCCAGATGCACAGAACCCAGTTGAAGATTCAAGCTCTAGGATGGCCAAGGCACTAAAAGGAAGAAGCATGGATCCGCTTAAAACAGAGTCTTTCCCTATTGCAGACTCTTGCTAAACTGACACATGAGCAAGAACCAGACTTTTATTTTGAGGCATTGAGATTTGGGAGGTTTTAATTACTTGCCTGCCCAATTAAATTGTTATCTTGAAGTGAGGAATTCTGATAAACACCAAAAAGGCCTGGCATTGGCTTACCAGTTGGAAACCAAGCAGTAAAGAAACAGCTGACATAGGTTCAAAAAAAAAAAAGCTAGTAACATATTGGATTACACAATGGCAAAATAAAAAAACTGTTGCCTGTTTTCCACATGACAAAATCTCAAGATCTAAAAGTAGCTAGAAAGAATCAAAATGTTGTGTGTTACCTGCTGCTGGCTTCCTTAGGCAAGGTATTACAAGAAAGTGATGCACTTTAAAAAGAACAGAAGTTTAGAAAAGTCTGCTGCTACTAAACCTTTAATAAAAGATTGAGAAAGGCTTCAAGGAGGAAAAAAAAAAAAGTCCAGTAAAACTTTCCAGTTAAACAAAATAGCTCAACCATGTAGTAAAGATTGATTAAGGGTCCTAACCTCCTACCCATGCTTAATGTCTCAGATGGCCTCAGGTTGCCTCTGTTATGTTCAGGGAGACATATGAGAGAAAATCATTTTTTTTAAGATTTTATTTATTCATTTGAGAGAGAGAGCAAGAGCAGGAGAGGGGAGTGGGTCAGAGAGAGGGGCAGACTCCCCGCTGCGCAGGGGTCATGACCTGAGCCAAAGGCAGTTGCTTAACCAACTGAGCCACCCAGGCACCCAGAAAATCATTTTAAAAGGAAAAATAAAAGCAAATATGAGAACCAATATAGAAAATAACTAGGAGGGGCGCCTGGGTGCCTCAGTCATTAAGCATCTGCCTTTGGCTGGGGTCGTGATCCCGGGGTCCTGGGATCAAGCCCCACATCCGGCTTCCTGCTCGGTGGGCCTGCTTCTGCCTCTCCCTCTGCCTGCTGCTTCCCCTGCTTGTGCTCTCTTTCTCTCTCTGCCAAATAAATAAATAAAATCTCAAAGAAAGAAAGGAAAGAAAGAAAGAAAGAAAGAAAGAAAGAAAGAAAGAAAGAAAGAAAAAAGAAAGGAAGAAAAAGAAAAAGAAAGAAAGAAAGAAAGAAAGAAAGAAAGAAAGAAAGAAAGAAAGAAAAAGAAAAAGAACTAGGAAAGAATATAGTTATTGGTACATGAAACCGATTGGAAACAATAAGATCATAGCCTATTACTTTTTTGAGGGAGTTGTACTGACAAATCTCAAACCTGATCTAAGACATCCATCTAGCAAGAACGATCTGTGAAAGGCATACGCCCCAACATCTATTTCAGACATGGTCAAGGAAGATAGGGACAGGCAACCACCTCCCAGAGGATAGAACCAGGGAGTTTCTCCAAGAGAGCAGAACTGGGACTAATTAAGAAAATTCATCTCCAGAATAGGGTACATTTCATAATATCTATCCAGTGACTGTGTATTAACCATTCTGTCTATTTCTTAATGGAAGTGTTTAGGGTGCTTATTCAGTCTCTGTTACACCAGTGTGTGGGAAGGGGGAGGGTCGAAAATGTGCCACTTTAGACCATAAGTCACCAAACTATGAGGTGTTACGTCTCACTGTAAATCATCTGAGAGATTCCGCACTTTGAGCAGGATGAATTATTAGATGGGACTTTGCTTGCAAAAAGGAGGTCTTCTGTGTGAGAAAGGAATAGTGAAAAATATACTTGGTGGTTGGAAAGGCAGCCAGTGCTGGCATCTTCAGCAAAATTCATTTTCTTTTCCTGAATGCCCAGAGACTACATTTCCCAGGATCCTTTGCACTTAAGTGCGGACATATGAATCCATTTGGACCAACAAGAATAGGACAGAAATGATACATATAATTTCCATGACTAGACACTAAAAGTCTCTTCCTAATCCTCCACACTCTTTCCGTATCAACAAGCTGGATGGAGGACCAGAGGAGGATTCTGAGGCCCTATGGGAGTGTATAGCCATGAAATGGAAGTAGTTTGGTTCCCCGAATGTCTGTATGGAACTGTGACACCCCCACCATTACCAAAATGCATTGCAAAAAATTAATGCTTATTAGGTTACCCACACTGAGATTCTGAAGTTGTTGAGCAGTTAATCTACTTTGACTAAAACGGCTTTCAGGCTGAATACTGAAAATTAGTATCAATCTTTCATTTTCTCTCCCTTCTTACATATCATTTATATAATAGGTGTATTTTGGTACCTAAATACCTTTCAAATACTCTTTCTCACTGTCCCTATTGCCACTGCCTTCAGGTCCTCATAATCTTGCATCAGAATTATTGATATTGTCTTCTACTTAATCCCCTTACATTCCAGTTCACTGCCTATACCCTAATTCATCCTGGACACCACTTCCAAAAAATTTTCTTAAATGCAAATCTCCCTACTCAAAATCTTTCAATGTCTTCTAAAAACCTTCAGAGAAATTCCAAACTCCTTGCCATGGACTAGAAGGACTTCACAATTTTATCACCGTCTCCCTCTCTGGCTACATTACCCCACCCCACTCCACCAAATGCTCTTAAATTTCTATCATACAAAAGTATCCTCGAGGTCTTCCAAGTATGTAGCTCCTCTAGATAATTACCGAGAGCCTGGTTGCCTGCTTAGGGTGCGAACAGAAAACACATTCCTGCTCTCACTGTGTTACTCTGAAATGCTCAAGCTTTATCCACTGGTACCCTTATTCCTTACCTCTCACTCCTCACTCTTCATCCAGTACCCCAACTTCTCTCTGTTCATTGCTGAATCCTTGGCCCTTTTCCTTGGTCCATTTCCTGTCAATGTCTAACTTTGCACTTAACATTTACAATAGGGACTAATCTTATTTTGCCCTCACACCAGCCTGATTCCACTTGACCTCATCCTTCAATTTTACATTCCCACTGACATCTTTCAGGATAATTCCCTCCAGCGACTAGCATCTATGCTCTCTGCCACTTCCCAGGACAATCAAGCCTCCAGTGTTTCTCCTATCCACCCCCCCACACACACAGAAAACAAGACTATAACACAGGCTTCTTTAAACTTCCATTCCAGTGTCCATACTTAACTTGATTTAGAGTATGCCCTCTTATTTAGCCTTGAGATTCCAAGTCATCTTTAAATACCAATTCAGATATTACCTTCTCTGTGAAATCCTTGATCCTCAAAGTGGAGTTTTACCTTTTCTTTGCCATAGTCCCATAGCACCTTCTTAATAGCCCTATTTTATTACTAATTCCATTGTATTTTAACATTTTGTTTACTGTTTATCTCTAGAGAGTAAGAACACTGAAGGCAGAACTTTTTATTCATGTAGCCCTGATTCCCAGCATAAGACAAGTGTTTCTTCATTAAACGCAAAACATCACCGACACCCAAAATATAGTTGAGAAGGAAGAAAAACAATAGGATTCAGCTTGGCAATGTGGGTTAGTCAAAAACACACTAAGCTGGGTCAAAAGACATTAACTCAGTAACTATTTCCAAGAGCAGTGAGCAAGGCATCTTAAACTCCCTAGAACATGGACTCTCTAGATCAATAAGGATTTTCCAACCCTAAATTCTCCATATCACCCAGACATATTTCATCCCACGTCAGAAGTGGTGCGAGATGGGAGCACATAAAACAGTTTATCATGGACAACACCAGACTCCACACAGAACTTCTTTAGAGGAAGGATCTGTGACCACCTTACTTTCTCAGACACTAGTAACAACGCTTTATTAATCAGAATTTTATCAACTATCATCTTCTCTCCCTAGTAAAATAAACTACTTGTTTGCCCTCTCTAAATATATTGTATTTATTTATTTGAGAGAGAAAGTGAGAAAGAGTATGAGCGGGGAGGAGAGGGAGAAGCTGGCTCCCTGCTGAGCAGGAAGCCCAATGTGGGGCTCGATCCCAGAACCCTGGGATCGTGACCCGAGCCGAAGGCAAACGCTTAACCAACTGAGCCACCCAGGCGCCCCAAACTATATTTTTATGACCATATTTTTTATTTTGTCTGATTTTTGTCCAGCTTCCAAATTAGCAAGAGCATCTTCAAAGATTCTGCCATTTCACTGATAGTTACCACTGAATATGTAAACAGAAATACACTGGTTTTTAAAATCATTATTTCCAAGTCAGAAGCTAGCTGCTTCATGAGAAATATCTTACTCATAGGAGAAAATTGCCAGTGATGTTTGGCTTGATTTAGCTTCACTTGGATAAGGGGCCAAATCCGTCATAACTGATACTTGCCTGAGCTCGTATCCAGAGAGCGAGGAGCATATGCGTGTTATCAAGTCATTGTCTCGTTACTCCATCAGTTCTGTGTGTGTGTTGGGCAGCACTGTGTCTGTCTACTCTGAGCCTGAGAACCAAACCTTAATGCCAATAGTTATCAAGCTTCTGGGGAAATGGCAAAAGCTAGACTGTGGTAGATTAAGATCCAACTGGCTAGGCAAGAATGTTAAGAAAGTTTGGGGGGGGAAATTGGCCTGGTGAACAAGTTGCTTTTATGCTCCTTTACCATGTTTAGAAGTTTAAATATGCATACGCAATTGTATCAGTTTTTTTCAGAAAGATCTGACATCTCACAAGCCTGCTAGAAAAAAATTTTTATGTAGTTCTAATTATTGATGACAGTTAGAAATGTATCTCAAAGTTCCCATCATAATTAGAAATGTGTCTTGAAGTTCCCATTAAGTATATAATTTAAATGTATCTTGAAGTTCTGGGAAAGTAACTTTATCTTATTTCCTTTTTATTTTAGGAAAGTTTTTAAGATCAAAACAATGTCAGAAATATGTAGAATGGGGATTTTGAATAGGAGTTTTCTTGCTTTCCCAAAGGGTCTTCATAATCAGGGGGTCCTAGATCTTATTTCCTCCTTTATCAGCAGGGAGTTGCCAAAATGACAGTAGCCAGACTGTGGGAACAAAGACCAAAGTGGGAGCTCTCCATGCATTTTTCTCTATTAAGCCAGAGCCATGGAAGACTGTGGTAGTTTCTGTTCTTTTTGGCTTCACTTCCCCATATACACAGTATCTGTGGGTTAAGATATAAATCCTATATTACTCTGAAATTCAAGAAAAGCCATATACTCTAAGATTCACCAGTCGGCTAAGCAAATATCTAGTGTCTCAGTGCCTAGGAATATTCAACAAAAAATGTGGTAATTGATTTGGATATTTCAGTGACCCAATTCCCCTTCCTTTAAATTTAGTATCAGAGCAAAACTAATGAATACATACATACATTTTGATAGCTTTAAGAACTCTACAGCAGTCTCTAGGGCCTCATGAACCCCTCGAATTCCTGAACAGTTTTTCAACACAGCATAATAATGTATTCAAGGGCAGGTGGTAAAAGGTAAATAATGCCTGAGTACCTTTAGCATGAATAAAATTCTAAAATCTAATCGACCACCAAAACCTCTATTGAGGTCTTCAATAGTGGCAGCAAATTCTCTGTTATTCTTCCCATTGAAAGCTCCAGTCTAATTCCCCTCTCTTTGAATCTGAATTGGGCTTGGCACATTGACTGATCAGTAGAACACAGCACATGGTTTTTTCCAGAACTTTGGAGACTAGGTGATCAGAAGCCTTGCAACTTCTTCCCAGACCTCTTAGAACACTATGTGGGAGCCCTAAGCCACCATGTAAGAAGTCAGACTACCTGGAGACCATCATGATATAAGAAGATCAAGCCACATGAAGAGGTCCTGGAGACACCACATGGAAAGAACGAGAGACTAAGAAGCAAATATGTGAGTGAAGAAGCCACCTTATTAAGTGGATTCTCTGGCTCTAAATGCCTCAGCTGATGTGCCAAATGGATCAGAAACAAACTGACCACTGAGCCTTGTTCGGATTCCTAGATCAGAAAATCCTGAGGAAAATGAAATGGTTGTTCGAAGTCATCATGTGTCGCTGTAGTTCTGTGGCAATAAATAAAAACAGACAGAATTTGGTACCTGAATTGGGATATCATTAGAAACAAAAACCTAAAGCATGTAACACTGGTTTGTGGACCCAGCAGTGGGCAAAAAATTGGAAAGGGTTCACTGGGCTTGAAGGACTATGAGGAAATCTTGACCAGACGCTGCAGAAACAGGTCCCCTCTATTACGTAGTGGTAGAAGATTTGGTAACATGAGGCACCCCCATAATTTGCAAAAAAACAAAACCCCAAAAACCTAATGAACTGAATGATTTATCTAAAGGGATTCCCAGATAAGATGCTGAAAGTGACAATCAGCTCATTATAGCTATGTAGGAGAGTGTTCAACAGAATTTTTGTTTAAAAAGAACCGTTCAGCTTTCAAACAGAATTGAGAAGAAAGATAAAGGAACCAGAACTCCCTGGATTTAAAAATAAGAGTTTTTAAATCTTAGTTTTTCTAATTAGCAAAATGCTCTCAAAGTAAGAAATGGCCTCCAGGTAAACACTAAATCTCAAACACTACCAATAAAACATCACCTTAAGGGTAACCATATAAGAATACGGCTGAGAATTACTGGAGGATGTGTAAACTACGGCTTCTAAAAATCTTAAGGTCCTGCTTCTCAGATCCTCTCTCCTAGACATAAGTGCCTCTAAAAATCTTAAGGATATTTTCTCCAAGCATCCGGACTCCTGGTCTGAGGTTTAAAAACAAACAAAACACCTATTTTGGAAAGAAGTGTGGTCTGGCTGTGAACCAGTGGAGTGGATTGTAATTTGATACACACAAACCCACAAAGTTTTTAAAGGAATCATATTAGTTTGAACTGAAATTACAAAATGAAAAGAGGCCTTTGAACCTTTGAATTTCTTTGGGGAGAGAGCAGGCTAAGTAAACTAGTCACCTGGAAACAAGGACCATTTCTCATGGAAAAGGAAGCATGACTCAGTGGCAGAACCAAGAGTCCAGAGGGCAGAGCAAATAGCCAGGAAGAATCATTCTCAAGGATCAGGACTGGGCTCTAATCGAGAAATGGCAACACATGCCCAAATGGATTTCATCACTGCTACACACCAATGAGTGTTTATATGATTTCTGCTTTTTCCCTTTTTAAGCCAGTGTCCATTGGGGTTCTCCCTCCCAGTTCTACCATTTTATGTTGTGTGTTGGGGAGAAGGGAAAATTCATCTCTGGCTCACACATCTTCAGAATTGCACTCAAGAAACTTCATCTGAGAAACTTACATCTGGACCTGATTTAACTGATCAGATCCCAGACTTAAAGCCAATGCTGAAAAAGAAAGGAGACTGGGGGACTTTGGGATATGTGAATGTTTTGTGTGTTGCAGGGAAATAGAAGTAACTTGTGGCCAAAAGGCCGACTGTAAGGTTAAAGGTGTCAACAAATTCTTTGCTTCTCTCTCCACTTGACTGGTGTTAGTGACTTGTCTGACCTATAGAATACAGTGTGGGTGACATACTGGGACTTCTGAGGCTAGATTAAGAGAAACCTTGGAGCTTCTGTCAAGGTCCATTGCAACATGTTCTCTGAGAGCCCTAAACCACCAAGTAAAATATCTAAGCATCTTCAAACCACCAAGTTGTGAGATGCAAAACTTATCAGCAGAGGCCCTACTGGATGAGACACCATGTGGAGAGAAAAGGCGAAGAGCACTAAGGTGCCAAAAATGTGCATAGAGACGCCATCTTGGAAGGCCTGAGGTGCCCCTGATTACACCATCTGGAGCTATCCCCAAATTCCTGATCTACATTATGGGGGAGGGGTGAATGGTTCCTTTAAGCCACTAAGTTTTGAGAGTTTACTACACACCGATAGATAACCAGAACATTTTCCTTGCTTATTTTCCCCCACCACGTTTCCTCCCAAGTTGAAATCTTTCTATTTTAGAATCTTTCCCATGGGTTTAAACTTTTAAGCTATAATATGATAACATAAACTTCTAGAACTCCCCTAATTGTAGAACTCCTTTTATATATAATGTTTCTCCTTTCATATTAGATACTCGTTTACAGAACATTTCACCACAAACATGAGTGCTCCTTATTAGTTCATTCTTTCAAAACATGCTGCCAAAACTGAACTTACAATTAATTCCAGAGTGCTCTTTTTCTAACCACAGCGTATGCTGATGTTACTCATTAGCTGGTAAATGCCACTTTGTTCCCATCCTTTTTGATAAGGCATAAAGCAGATAAAATTTCAGTCGACTACGAAGCTGCCCCAGCTGATACCAAGTGGAAGAGACACAAACTGTCTCCATTGAGTTCCACCAAATTGCAGATTCATGGACAAAATAAATGTTGTCAGTGTTTCAAGTCACTAAGTTTTGAAAATAACTGACTTTGAATCCTATCAAGAAGAAACTTTTTATTCCTCCCCTTCCAGAAACACAAATAACCCTGTTACAACCTATGTTTATAGGAGCTATTGTGTACTTGGAGAAAAATGAAAATTTTCCATGGGGATCACCTACTCCAGACAATCTCCCAATCCTTGCTGGCACTGAAAAGAATATTGCTGTTTTAGAAAACAGGTGCTCTAGGGACTATGAGAAACAAACTGAGGGCTTCAGAGGGGAGGGGGGTGGGGGAATGAGATAGGCTGGTGATGGGTAGTAAGGAGGGCACGTATTGCATGGTGCACTGGGTGTTATACGCAACTAATGAAGCATCAAACTTTACATCAGAAACCAGGGATGTACTGTATGGTGACTAACCTAATAAAAAAAATGAAAATAAAAAAAATGAAAATAAAAAAAATGAAAAGAAAAAGAAAACAGATGCTCCCCATTTGTTAAATGTAACAGGGTTTCTGGCTAGGTTGGAACAGAGACTCAGAATGCCACAGTGTGAGGTCAGTCCCAAACCATTCCCCACACACGCTACAACTCATTGAATCCTATCCACAGCGGTGGAGGTATTTGTTAAATTCATCTGCAGAATATTTACCAAGTGCCTGGGGTATGCTAAGTACTATTCCATAACCTGAGCTTACATCAGGAACAAAATGATATTAAAAAACGAAACAAAACAAAACACACCTGCTTTCTCCGGAGCAAGAAAACAAACAGTGAATGAGACCCGGTGCTGGTGATGATCACCGTGTAGATGGAGGAGGATGGGAGA
Source organism: Ailuropoda melanoleuca (assembly GCF_002007445.2). Lineage (NCBI taxonomy): Eukaryota > Metazoa > Chordata > Mammalia > Carnivora > Ursidae > Ailuropoda > Ailuropoda melanoleuca. The sequence continues at coordinate 113,415,496 of NC_048224.1, read as the reverse complement.
ACCAGGGAAGGAGCGGTTTTAAATATGGGAAGATGGCCAAAGACAGGAAAGGTCAGCGGTGAGCCCTGTGGCTATCCGGCAGGGGAGGGAAGCATTCCAGGGTGCAAGCATCAGAAGGAGGGGCAATGCCTGGTATTTTCCAGCATATGGGATAGGTGGAGAGTACGCGGAGAATCTTGGTGGAAGGCAGAGCAACCAGGGACCTAAAATAATCCAAGTGGCTCAGACTCTACACGTGGTGGTGAGAAGCCCAAAAGCACCAATTCCAAGCACGAGGGGAGGTCGTACTTGAACCGACGCCAGCCTCCTGGAGTCCTGTGCACTACAGGACGGTGAAGGTCGTGCAGTAACACCGAAAGCCCCGAGTCTAAGCAGCTCAAGGAGACACTCCCCAACCCAGAGAACCGGGTGCTAAAGCACAAATAAGGACATACTGTAGGAACCCATGCAATTCTGCGAGGCATCTCCTTTCCCTTCCCGTGTACCACCTGTCTTTACCTCACCATCACCTCAGAGGAACACACTTTTTAAAGTGCTTTTTATCTTGAAAGAATCTCAACTTACGGAAATGGCGCAAAAACTGTACAAGTCAATTTAAAACTCATTTGTTACTGGAGGCCTCATGACCCTTGAATACATTAGTGTTTATTTCCTACAAACAAGGACATTCTCCTATGTAACCGCAATATCCTAAAAATAAGAACTACGTATCTACACCGTTTCTTAGACCCTACTCAAGTTTCACAAATAAAGGGACTGTATGTCCTTTCCTTATTTATTATCTACTGTTTTTTTCTAGGCACTGCTCTGGCCCCCATTTTAGACAGATGCAATAAATTCGTGAATAAAACAGATAAAGATCCCTGCCTTTGCAGAGCACAAATTCCAGTGGACAGAGAGAGAAAGGAAGAGATCTAAAAGGAAAACGGAAGAAATTACATAGTACATTAGAATTATATAGAAAACTGCTGGGGCGGGGGGGTGACGGTGAAACAAGATAAGGTAATCAGGGGTGGTGGGAAGAGAAGTTTGCAATTAAAACAGGGCACCCGGGACTGGCCTCATTTCCTCCTAAATCTCTTAGACCCTACTCAAGTTTCACAAATAAAGGGACTGTATGTCCTTTCCTTATTTATTATCTACTGTTTTTTTCTAGGCACTGCTCTGGCCCCCATTTTAGACAGATGCAATAAATTCGTGAATAAAACAGATAAAGATCCCTGCCTTTGCAGAGCACAAATTCCAGTGGACAGAGAGAGAAAGGAAGAGATCTAAAAGGAAAACGGAAGAAATTACATAGTACATTAGAATTATATAGAAAACTGCTGGGGCGGGGGGGTGACGGTGAAACAAGATAAGGTAATCAGGGGTGGTGGGAAGAGAAGTTTGCAATTAAAACAGGGCACCCGGGACTGGCCTCATTTCCTCCTAAATCTCTAGCGGACTTAAAGGAACGAAGGCATTTGCCATGCCTGCAATATTCTAGGTAAGTATGAGTAAAGTGTATTGAGTGAAGTGTGAGACACAGGAGATGAGGTAGCAGAGAACTCGAGGTCTTTATAAAGATCAATCTTTGATTAAGAGTGACATCAGGAGCCACTGCCAAATTTTCAGCTAAGGAGTGACATGAACGAACAGCCAAGATTATCAGCTGCAATGCTGAGAAACAGACTGAATGGGGAGCTATGGCAAATGCATGGTTACTCATTAAAAGGCAATTCTAGAAAACCAGGTAAGATACTGCGGTGGCTTGTCCATGCTAGTAGCAGCGGTAAGTGAAAAATAATCAGTCTCTGAATATGTTTTGAAGTTGTAAGAAGGAAAAGGCATCTCTGTGCCGGGAGGAGGCAAGTGACAGACACCTTTAAGGTACCAAAGGACAATCTAGACAACCCAAGGACGATAAGCGTCACCCTATGAGTGACCTCTACGTATGAAAAACGTGCAGCAGCCCAATGTAGTGAAGACCTGGGCCAGGTGGTCCAGAACTCCAGGGAGCAGGAACAGAGAAACCAGGACCACACTTTTGAGGATCTTTACCCTGCGTGCCTGTTTGCTGAAATTAACTACATAATTTCGAAGGTCTGGCATGACACAGTCGTAGAATTCTATTACAAACAGATTCCCCAGAGGCAACACCTCAAAACTTCACTGTGTTTATTGTACTATTTTGTCTTTTCCACTTTCACTCCAACCAAAACACTGGGAGTACAGTTGACTCTAGAACAACACAGGTTGAACTCCACAGATCCACTTGTATGTGGATTTTTCCCCCAGTAAATACAGTATTCTCTCTTCCTTATAATTTTGATAACATTTTCTTTTCTCTGGTTTCCTTTATTGTAAGAATATAATACATAATACACGTAACATATGCACTACATTGGGATGTCCCTCTCAGATACATTTGCCAGGTTATTTATATTGGGGGGACATCTTTTCCCTTAATACCCATTTATTAATAAGGTGAGGCCGTACAGTCCCGAAGCAATGTGGACATGTGTGCTAACACAAAGCTCTTCAGAGGGCATATCCTCCCACAACACAATTTTCCATGGGCTTACCCTCCATTCAAGCAGGAAGAGTCAGGCCTTGTTTCTCTGAATATCTACCATTTCAATGGAGGGGGGGGGAAGGCTATATAACAAAAAAGGGTAGACCCCATGTTTCCCTTACTCTAATTCCTTTTCTCTTCCAAGAAAAGAGGCCAACTGACAATTCCCTCCAAAATCTCCAGAAACTGGGACTGAAATGTCTAATATTCCAAAAAGCTTCTTTTGATTGAGGATATTCCTAAAATTTTCATCTATTTAAAAAAANTTGAAAGAATCTCAACTTACGGAAATGGCGCAAAAACTGTACAAGTCAATTTAAAACTCATTTGTTACTGGAGGCCTCATGACCCTTGAATACATTAGTGTTTATTTCCTACAAACAAGGACATTCTCCTATGTAACCGCAATATCCTAAAAATAAGAACTACGTATCTACACCGATTCTTAGACCCTACTCAAGTTTCACAAATAAAGGGACTGTATGTCCTTTCCTTATTTATTATCTACTGTTCTTTTCTAGGCACTGCTCTGGCCCCCATTTTAGACAGATGCAATAAATTCGTGAATAAAACAGATAAAGATCCCTGCCTTTGCAGAGCACAAATTCCAGTGGACAGAGAGAGAAAGGAAGAGATCTAAAAGGAAAACGGAAGAAATTACATAGTACATTAGAATTATATAGAAAACTGCTGGGGCGGGGGGGTGACGGTGAAACAAGATAAGGTAATCAGGGGTGGTGGGAAGAGAAGTTTGCAATTAAAACAGGGCACCCGGGACTGGCCTCATTTCCTCCTAAATCTCTAGCGGACTTAAAGGAACGAAGGCATTTGCCATGCCTGCAATATTCTAGGTAAGTATGAGTAAAGTGTATTGAGTGAAGTGTGAGACACAGGAGATGAGGTAGCAGAGAACTCGAGGTCTTTATAAAGATCAATCTTTGATTAAGAGTGACATCAGGAGCCACTGCCAAATTTTCAGCTAAGGAGTGACATGAACGAACAGCCAAGATTATCAGCTGCAATGCTGAGAAACAGACTGAATGGGGAGCTACGGCAAATGCATGGTTACTCATTAAAAGGCAATTCTAGAAAACCAGGTAAGATACTGCGGTGGCTTGTCCATGCTAGTAGCAGCGGTAAGTGAAAAATAATCAGTCTCTGAATATGTTTTGAAGTTGTAAGAAGGAAAAGGCATCTCTGTGCCGGGAGGAGGCAAGTGACAGACACCTTTAAGGTACCAAAGGACAATCTAGACAACCCAAGGACGATAAGCGTCACCCTATGAGTGACCTCTACGTATGAAAAACGTGCAGCAGCCCAATGTAGTGAAGACCTGGGCCAGGTGGTCCAGAACTCCAGGGAGCAGGAACAGAGAAACCAGGACCACACTTTTGAGGATCTTTACCCTGCGTGCCTGTTTGCTGAAATTAACTACATAATTTCGAAGGTCTGGCATGACACAGTCGTAGAATTCTATTACAAACAGATTCCCCAGAGGCAACACCTCAAAACTTCACTGTGTTTATTGTACTATTTTGTCTTTTCCACTTTCACTCCAACCAAAACACTGGGAGTACAGTTGACTCTAGAACAACACAGGTTGAACTCCACAGATCCACTTGTATGTGGATTTTTCCCCCAGTAAATACAGTATTCTCTCTTCCTTATAATTTTGATAACATTTTCTTTTCTCTGGTTTCCTTTATTGTAAGAATATAATACATAATACACGTAACATATGCACTACATTGGGATGTCCCTCTCAGATACATTTGCCAGGTTATTTATATTGGGGGGACATCTTTTCCCTTAATACCCATTTATTAATAAGGTGAGGCCGTACAGTCCCGAAGCAATGTGGACATGTGTGCTAACACAAAGCTCTTCAGAGGGCATATCCTCCCACAACACAATTTTCCATGGGCTTACCCTCCATTCAAGCAGGAAGAGTCAGGCCTTGTTTCTCTGAATATCTACCATTTCAATGGAGGGGGGGGGAAGGCTATATAACAAAAAAGGGTAGACCCCATGTTTCCCTTACTCTAATTCCTTTTCTCTTCCAAGAAAAGAGGCCAACTGACAATTCCCTCCAAAATCTCCAGAAACTGGGACTGAAATGTCTAATATTCCAAAAAGCTTCTTTTGATTGAGGATATTCCTAAAATTTTCATCTATTTAAAAAAA